>NC_134408.1:41315161-41629606 GCF_038048845.1 Mixophyes fleayi
TACGTCCCTTTGTGTGCCGCACCTTGCATAAATTGTTCTGCGCATGCTCAGAAACGGACCTTACACCAATGAACGCAATTGCATCCAATGCATGTCCAAACGCAAATGATACTTCTGACAGCTAACAGCTAGAAAGGTGGGACATGGAGGCAATGTACAGTAAGGGGATGCAGATGCAGCCAATTCAAGTCCTGTGTTTCTAGTAAGTACGTGTTTTATAGCCGTATCATATGCAAGTGCCGACTGATAGTGATGACTGACACAGCAGAGTCTTTACTTTAAAACCTACACATTTGCGTGCCACTAAATAGCACAGAACATGTGTATGCAAGGAAGATAGACTATGAAAGCGGATTGTAAGTACAGTATGCATTAAGAACATTCTGATTTATGTATTTACTGTAAAAAAAACAATTATTTTTATTAATGATTATAGTAGTAAGAGCTGTTTATTTATTTTATAAAACAGTTTAGGTTTTTTTTGCAAGCGTTCTTACGGGACTTTATATTGCACATATGCATATGCGTATCCTACACTGTGTTCTGTCTATGAATAGCAAGAAACATTTATAGTAAATTTATATAGGGATCTGTTTGTATTTGAATACACTCAGAACTTTGCTCAAGTTCCGTGCTTGTTATTTCAATGCAAGTTGCATGCAGGTTACGTATGAAGATGAATTGGGCCCCCCGTGTGCACCAAAGAATGTGTGGAGTAGCGCAGAAATAGCATTACCTGTCATATACAGAATTAGAGAATAAGGCACCATCAGAGGCAGACGAGAAAAGGGGTGAGGAGTAAAGAAAACCAATAAAAAGTAATGTAACTAAGCAATTAGCCAGCGATCAGGTTTGGGGGCTTATAAAGAAGACAGACAAGAACACAGGCAGAGAAATAAAGGGGGGCATGCATGAAACTCATGGTGAATCAAGAAGAGAAAGTGGAAATAGGCATCATGGAGATAAGTATAAGAAATGAGGCAAGTGGGAGCAGACAAGAGAAATGGGGGCAGAAAATGACAGACTAGTGTAGGCAGGGAAATAATTGACAGACAAGAAACATGTAGCAAGGGGGAACAGATGTAAGACAGTGGGGTAGGCAGGAATAAGGGCAGGCTAAAAATAAAGGGTGACTGATGAAGTGAGACAGACAACTGGGAGAGGTGGTGGGAAAGACAAAAGGCAAAGTGGTTGTATATCACCTTTATTCTTTTAACAACATTTTTGAGGACCAAATCAAGGAGACTTTGGTTGGAAGAGACAGAAAATTAAATTAAATTGTGCAAAATGTGTCCATCTGGGTGAGCATAGGAGCTGTAATTTATACTGCGGGCTTGGGGGATGACATCATGGAATTCCTATATAGTCTCATCAGAGCATGCAGAATGCACATAAAGGGTTTATTGTGTTTAACACATTGTTATGCTTTGATTTCATGCCGTTGGCTAAATGGAAATGGATGAAAATTACCACATGTTACTTTGGTAATAGGGCAATACAGTCAATGCAGAGAGCGCCAGTGTGCTGTTTAAAGTAAATTTGTTTTATATTACAGCATTTTCATCTAGTTTTCATGTGTCCAAGTGCCTGGAAACTTGATAAAAAGAGTATAGGTATGATCCCAGGCCTGTGATAGGCTGAAGGCACTGCTGGTAGGACTGTTAGTTGTGCTTCCCTGCCATGCACAATGTTGCCGGCCCTCCACTGCTTACTATACAGAGGCAAACATAACAGAAAACGGTAACATGCGAAAATACACATTCATACGTCAAATACTAAAAATGGACAATTTAGAGGGACAGACATGAAGGTGATTTGGGTCTATTGTGAAACATATGTTTAAACTGCTGATGTATTGTAGTCTCTTTAATGTTTATTAGTGCTTTAATCCTGTAGGCTTTATTCCCTGGTGGCTTGTATGAGCAGTAATATAATATGGCAGGAGTACATTGCCGGAACCGCCTGTAATCACGGACCTCCACTGTCAGTGACCAGTGGTGGAACAGGGATCCTTACATAGAACCATCGTCTTTACAAGCAGCCATGTGCAGAATACTGATGCTATACACTGATATATTTGTAAGAGGAAATCACTGTGACATTAGGCATATTGTACTGTAATAGTCTATAATGATCTAGTTTCCTTAGGCACATTAGTAGCTATTACAGAGTAAATACTCAAACCAGACAGTGTTTTCATCATCATCATCATCATCATCATCATTTATTTATATAGCGCCAGCAAATTCCGTAGCGCTTTACAATTGCTCTTCATCCCTAGTAAAGGCTGACAATATAGTACCACTGTTTCTTATCTTTGGCCTTTCAGTGTTGCTTCTTGCTTTTTGGGCCTTAAATTAAATTAACTCTACTACTACTACTGTATCTTAAAAACAAAAATATAGAGTTAATAATGTATTTGTTCCTCTTGTCTGCTGTCATTAACAGACGTGAAGGGACAATGCTGCTCCCCAGCGCAGGGTATGCTGGTCAGACACTGCAGCTCACTGGGTTGTGCAGATACTGAAGAGAAAGCTCTGCTGGATCGGATAATACGAGTAGACCACGCTGGGGAATATGGTGCAAATCGTATTTATGCTGGACAAATGGCCATACTGGGCCGCTCATCTGTAGGTCCCATCATTCAGGTAATTAAGTATACATTTATTTATTTTATTATTGTAAAGATATGTTTTCTCAGGGGTGATTGGAACCTTCATGACCACATGTCTGAGGCAAAACAACACGTACATAGGCAGTGGATAAGGGGGTCATCATGGCCATGTCCCTAGTAGCTTTTATTTATTCATGTATCAGTAATTGTGTGGCAAAGTCCATTATATAAATATCCATTCCAAATATGGCACTTAGGCAATGTGTATTAAAGAATAATCATCTTATAAATGTATGTTATACATTTGTAGTGCAGTTTAGGGGCACTACACATAGATACAAGTGGATACAATACAAAAAGGTATCTTGTAAATGCAGAGATATCTCTGTAAGTCTCCACCTACCTTGACCAAACCTGACATATCTGATATTGTATTTCAATGTGTTATACAGCAGAGTATAAGTGAATGCTCTCTGTTATCAGCCCCTTCTGGCTGAGAGAGGTCGTTCTGTGTGTCCATCAACAGACTGGAAGAAAATATGCTTAGACATTATTTTATCCAACATCACATCTTTATCTTCAATATTTTTAGTTCTGATTATTTGCAAAAACTTTTACATATGTGTTTGTAAATATTATTTGTGCATAAGGTACTTTTTATTGTCTGTTTAGTGGTCCTATAAGGCGTCCATATAATACAAAAGCCAAAGGAGAGGTTTACTAGTGGGCTGAACTCCACAAAATATTAGAGCACAGGTCCAATGCCTGGGACCCCTGCTGTTTGGGATACTCGCCCCCCCCTGCTGTGTTATATATATATGAATAATATCTCTATCTCTCTGTTACATTTAGAATCAGCAACTACATCTATTGCAGTGTAGGGTGAGAGACAATGATGTAGCTCAAGTTCATGCCCTCAGGTATTGCTGACAATGTACTACCTCATGGTAAATGGACTCTCACAAATGAAATGACCTAGGAAAGATTCCCATTGTGTTTTGTATGTAATCCTGTCTTCTGTATAACACCTCGCTTGTTTTCACAGCATATGTGGAATCAGGAGAAAGTTCATTTGAAAAAGTTTGATGAGCTAATGGTTTCAAACAGAGTCCGACCTACTATACTGCTGCCGTTTTGGAATGTGGCTGGATTTGCATTAGGTAGGTTTCCCCATCACCATCTTTTTTTCTGTCTCATATTATAATATATATATATATACACTAATGTATTTGCATGCTTTGTTAATCTCAGGGGCTGGGACAGCTCTGCTGGGGAGGAAAGGCGCAATGGCGTGTACAGTGGCTGTGGAGGAGTCTATATCTACCCATTATAACAATCAGATTAGAGCACTTATGGAGAGGGATCCTGAAAAGCACCGGGAATTACTACAGGTATTTATGCTACAGTGCAGGGTTTCTCTTTATATTTTGTGGGCGAGTGGCTGGGAGGCCAATATTTTATGGTTTTGCTAACCAAGGGGTATCGGAAATATTCACTTTGTGTGCTTTCCCACACCCCTTGATTCTTCGTTGTGGCAGTAAAGAGCGTAGACACTCGCTGGTCACTACCTAATCCGGTCATGTGACAATGAATGACTCTATCATACGGTGTCACATCGCAGCAGCTAGTGTCTGGACGCCCTCCCCCATACATCAGAGATGTGATCAGTACTAATACTTGCCAAGTCATTAGTCACTATGCCAGGAAATGTCGGGGCAATACTCTATTACTCTAACTCTCTTGTCTGTGCGCATTGCTTGTCTTAAATACAAGTGTGGGGTAACTAGTAAATAGGTGTGGTAATGTTAATGTTGCAGGAGTGTGAAATTGGGGGTCGCTGGTTGTGGCCGTAGGTCATGTTTAGGACTAACATAGCATGTTAATAGGCTGCTGCATCTACAGAATCAGTTTATCAGTATTTTGGTATGACTTTTTCTGGCCCTATAACTAATATATACTGGTGTGCAGTAAAAGCTATTTACACCACATTTTCTAGCTCAATATCACCAATAAATGTATCATGGTTGTATAGTACATTGTTTTCAGTCCATTGACATCATAGAGCCATTTGAACACTAATTGGCACTCTTGTACCTTAAATTAAAAGAAATAAAATATATTATTTAAGAGCGTTTTATAGTGGTCCTATTCTGACTGCATTTTCCAACATGCTGTATAATTATCCTATGGATTTCCATAGAATGACATGCTCTCCAGCTGTAGTTTATCTATATGTAATATTATACATACCCACTCCTTCCTCTCTAGACAATAAAGAAGTTTCGGGATGAGGAGATGGAGCACCATGATACAGGACTGGAGCACGACGCAGAGCTGGTAAGAGCCCGGTTTGTTTCTGGGTAGCTCTGAGCTAACCTATTTCTAACAAAGGTATTATTTGGCCATAAAAGTAATCAATGAATGCAGTTTTGCATGTTCCAGTATATATTTATACACAACCCTATGTGGTAAAATGACTTTATTTTGGTTGACTATGTCACTTTGACAATTGTAGACGCATGAGATGTCTGATATTACTTCATACAAGGAGCAAAGAAACTATCAAGTGGCAACGATCTAGGGGTAAATGTATCAAGCTGAGAGTTTTCCGGCGGGTTTGAAAAACCAATCAGATTCCAGCTATCATTTATTTAGTACATTCTACAAAATGATAGCTAGAGTCTGATTGGTTGCTATAGGCAACATCTCCACTTTTCAAACCCACCAGAAAACTCTCAGCTTGATACATTTACACCCTGATGTGCTTTCATGAGGGATCAGCTAACCTTTTTTTTTTTAAACACAATGTTCAGACGAGGTAATAGTGTCAGGTAATACTCTCCTGTCTTCTCTGCAGGCTCCAGCCTATTCTGTGCTGAAGAGTGTCATACAAGCAGGATGCCGAGCAGCGGTGTATTTATCTGAACGCTTGTGAGAAAAGGACATTCTGTAGAATGTATAGGATTTCTGTCTCTTACACAATCAAACCATTTTTTTTACACTGTATTAGCGCGGGTTGACAGTTGACTCTCCATTCGGGAAGACATGAAATGTAATGCTTGTTACTGTTGTTTTATAAATGTTCACTAGATGGTGTTGTAGCTTATTTTATCTAAAGAGCTTGTACTACAAACGTACGGAACATGGAAACAAATTGTATTAAAGTATATGAGTTACGTATACAAAATGGAAGCAGTCGTTTTTTTGGGCTGAGGCAATTTTCCAGTCAATCCACTAGGAACAGTGATATCATAGAGGCAACCGTTTGTTTACCATATTTTCAGTGCACTCTTTAATTCTTGGGATGATTATGACAACTGATATTGGATTTTTTTTACATTGTTTATATCATATATTACAATGTTCCACTGATCTAATAATAAGTGTGTTGGGCAGGTAATTACATATAACCATAGCCCATTAACAATCATTACTAGTGGAATCCTCCCACTATTTATACTTATCACAGGCTGACTGGGTAGGGGGCATCTGCCCCCTGGGCTTGTCCCATAGTGAGCTAACTTGGGCTGGGTCACTGGGACATCTACATATGCTACTGAGCTGAGTTTTGCCCCCAGGCTAAAATTTGCCAGCCCTCCCCTTATCCATATTTACTAACCGTTTTTGTTCGTTTTGCTTCACCTTTTCTATAGACTATGCTGATAGCTTTATCCTGGCACAGATATTGACATTTGTTTGCATCAGATAAGAATAACTGACACATAGCTGGCACAGGTTTTACCATCATTTCTTCAATATTCATATCTGTTAAAATTTGGTACAAAATGTAATTAAAATATATTTCTGTATACTCCACAAGGACATTATTTTCTTAGGGGTATATTTACTAAACCGTGGGTTCGAAAAAGTGGAGATGTTGCCTATAGCAACCAATCAGATTCTAGAATCAGATTCTGCAAACGCAGCATTTCTAAAGGAAGGGGGGGGATTTACGCCACGCCACCAGAGTGGGCATGACCACCATGTGAGTGGCTATCATATTAGACAGTGCTAGGCTTCTCTCCAGCCTTCTTCCAGCACCTGCTCACTACTGTTAGGTGCTCACAGCTCCTCCTTCACGAGCAGAGCAGTGTAAAGCAGGACATACCTCCCAACTGTCTTTGCAATGAGCGACTGTCCCGCATGAATTCGGACAGACCTGCTCTCTTCTACCTGTTCTTGCGGTTTTCACTACCTGCGCCTGTTGTTCGTCTCTTAAACTCAGTTGTTGCTGCTTGTCTGGATCCTGGATTGCTGGGGCCCTGTTTGGAAAAAGTATAGGTACATGAAATATGGAAAGCCGAGCAGTGATTGAACACTTTAAGAATCCTTCCGCATAACCAGCCCCAAAATGAAATAAAGAAACACCAATGTTTAATAATTAGGCCTTTCTCTCTGCAACCAGCCTGACTTAAATAGCATTCACATTTAATAAATAGGCCTATATCCTCCAAACCAGCGCCAACATTAAACTATTAGTATTCACAATTAATAAATAAACCTATTTCCTCCCAAACAGCTCAGCATTTACATAATTAATATTCACATTCTTCATTCTCTCCAACCTCCGACCCATGTTCAGTTAAAAGCCCCCAAAACACCCCAGATTTAAAATAATAGGAGGGACATTCAATTGACCCAGATGTTCGGTGGAGCATAGTGACTGCGCACATTTTCAGGTACTACGGCACCACAACATTGGGGTGCGAGGAGAAATCTGCGATATTACATTGCAGCGGAGTGCCTTCACGACTGTTATGGAGGCACTCTGCAGCTAATTGAATATCCCCCCATAATCCCCACTTTATATTAATAGTCCCCACTATAATTACAGTGTTAAATTAAATATTCCACACCATTAAATATATTGCCCCAAGCAAAAAAATAAGAGCTCCCACCACCATGAAATGATTAGCTCCATCTTCATTCCATCCTTGAACAAATACCTCACACCCCACCCACACTGCATTAATAAAAGCCTCTTACCACTCTCCCACCACTCTTACACTTACATTGAAAACCTCTTTCCATGACACTTTACCTTCTTCCTTGCGGCGCCGCTGTAATCTACACAGATGCTGTCAGCACAGGAGGAGAGATAGGCAGGTGCACATAGCAGTGGAAGATAGGTCACCTGCTGTATGGTGGCTGGTTCTGGGGGAGGGGGACCAATCACCAGGAAATATTCCCCAGCCTGGGATCTGAAGCACCACTTTTTCAGACTTGCAGGGAGGGTTTCTGGGCAACTGGAAAGCCCACCCTAAGTGCTTGCCTGAAAGTAAACCCCACAATTATTGTTTTTAGCAGAGTAGTAAGGTCACCATACTCCACAAGGGAAAAATAAATTATGTCCTTGTATTTTATTTCCCTCTGAAGTGTAATGAAATGCATAAGGTTGATATTACTATTAGATGCAGACATTCTTCTATATGGAATTTTAAAATGTTCACTAGCTTTCATACTGTTGGGCCGAATCCAGCAGCATAGCAAGTGCCTGGAATGTTCTGTGGATATCTACATCTAGATGCAGCTTGGCTGCTAACTGACTCTCCAATTATGTTAACAGATAGCTACATTTGCAGCTCACTGTTAAGCTGCAAACTATTAGACTTGATGGCTGCATCTGCTTAGGAGCGACACAGGTATCCCCCACAAGTAGTGGTATATAGTATCACTTTCGGGTCATTGATTTTAAATTTATGAAGACTGGGATGTTCATTCCCTAAAATACACGTGTTTATATCAAAAAATATTTTGCATTTTCTATTGGTACTTAAGTTCCTTATTGATCTTAAAGTGACTGTTTAAAGCCTGGGACTCTGTGTAACCTTAGATCGTGCCCTCTGTTTATTACTGATTAAATTGTAAAGTTGCTTAATAATATAGGAATGATAAGGTGTGTATCCCTGAATGCTATGTGTTGATATAGTACAATCGGGTTTTGTATCCCATTTCTGTGTAACAGTGATTCCTGGTATTCTATAGAACGTTTTTACCATCTAAGCTATATGCTGCTGTATATTTTTACCCTCCTCAACAATCCTGAACAATGACTACTTAACCCCTTCAGGCACATTCATGCTGACAAACATCACATCTGGAGGTGCCATGTGGCAGATTGACATTCTTAAACACCCTCATGGTAATAGTGCTCCTGACCCCATCTTCCAACCGTGGCTATCAATAACAGCCATCGGATGTATCGATGTTTGGTCCCTGGCTGTGCAACCATTAAAAATAGCATTCAAAACTGAACACTGTTTGCACAATATGAAGGCACAAGGGGGCTTCTGCATTGGAAATCTCAAATAAAAACGAGAGTCCTGAGGCTCAATGTAGTATTTATTAAAGAATATACAATCATATTATCTACATACACATTAAAAAAGAATAACCAGCATGTGTACTGGCCAGGAACAGAAGTCCTCACTGGGTGAAGAGTTCCACTTGGTGTAAGGAGCTATAAGCAAATGTGGGGCACTGAAGTTGGGGCCCAAATTTGTCGGTCTTGCTGTATGGTAGAGGTGGTATTTCATGATGTAACCTTCACTGGTTGTCTGTTAACATTTATTATAGAAACGTTACATACAATAACATACTGAACCGGGGCCTAGTCTGTGTGTATAGGTTTTCTCCGGGTACTCTGGTTTTCTCCCACACTCCAAAAGCAAACTGGCAGGTTCATTTTCTGCTGATCAAAACTGATCTAAAGCTGGGTACACACTATTGAAAATTACTGCAGATGCGATTTCTGTAACAATTTTACCAACGACTAAAAGTCCTGATGAGCATGTAGATTCATGTGTGCATAGCTACACGATGTACCTTCAGATCTGTGATCTTCATCTCTCATAACCATCTGCTGAAAAGACTCTGCACACACCATAGATATCTGCCTAGGCTGCTGGTCGTGAGTGCGTTCACACTTCCACATTTGTCCGACATCGTTCCATCACTGATTTAGTCCAAATCAACAGATGCAATGTGTTTTGCTAGAGATCTCACCCTCTTCATTAGATTTAGCAAACCGATATTTCTGGTTTATAAATATGACCTGCACAGGCCTTTTGTAATTAACATCCCTTAAGATCAAATAGTCCTGTAAGTGTCTCCGGAGTGGTTGCAAGACACTTCGCGGCTAAATGAATTCCCCCTTTCAAAAGCCATTCTGGGCTGTGGTTCTATTTGATCATGAGGAGGCTGTAAAGTGGTTAAATATATTTAATATATATCATTTAACATGAAAAACCTAGGCAATGGTGTTGTCTTAGTTTGTATTGTATGTGATATTGTTAGTGACTTGAATGCTTAGTAAATGGTTGCTTAAGAAGTGTTGGATTGGAAATGTACTTAGAAAGTAAAATGATAGGTGAAATAGGATTGTTAAATGATTGGAAATTGTTACTAGCAAAAGATAGTTTATGTGATACTTGGTTACATGGTAAATGACATGGTACTTGTAAAGACTGTGTACAATGTGTGTTTTTGGTTTATAGATGGCTAGACTGAAGTAATGCAGTTTAGTTCTGGAGAAGTTGAGTTCATGGGATGATAGTTATATAATCTCCATGATTGGACAAAAAAAGCTTTTATGTGAGCTAAATAATATCTATGTTGTAATGGCAAAAGTTTTCATGTGAAATAGGTGTAATGTGGACAATGTGTAATGACCGCTAGATAAAGAGATGCTTGCGGTGGACTTGTAAGTACTGTATTGTCACTTTTGGAGTTTATTATTACTGCAAAAGTAAACTACTGTGTACTAAATCCACATATCTAAAGTGGCATAACAGGGGCAATTAGGAGTGGATGGTATATGCAGGCAGTGTTACTGGTTTGTCTTTTTCTACCTTTGTATTTCCACACTCACATAATCATACATACATATACACATATAGTACTACCATGTTACTATCTTAGTAAGATAATAAAATAAGACACATTTACTCATTGATGAAACAGTTGAAGTAGGCAATGTATTGTATTTGATGTAATATATATTATGCATTCTACACTGTGTTATTATATGCGTAGAGACTGTCACTGAAAGTACTTATGGTTAATAAGAATACATATTATCTTAAAAGAGACTTTGTGGAAAATCTTTCTTGATATGATTATCATTATTCCCTGTATTATACTGTGAATATCAGAGTAAATTGAGCAGAAATTGAAACCGAGTTGGGTTTAAACTAGAACCTACCATTTGCGAGTGGTAATATATGTTTAGATAAGTATTAAATGGTAATTAACATATTTACCTCACAATTGAACCCTCATTGATAACCGAGATCAATAACGGTTGCTCAAGAAATAGCACGTTTTTACGTACCCTTTTACAGGTATGATAAAACATGATCATGGGAGCGTTACACACTCTTGTCATATCTGACCAAACAGTCCTTTATTGTGTGATCTGCACAATAATTGTACCCAGCCTTAATGTATGTATATGTTTATGTGGTAGGGAAGTTAGGCTGGGTACACATTACAGGAAAATTCTAACGATGCAATATTTTTATTTTAGCAACTTTACCAGTAACTTAAAAAAAAAAAAAAAGTCCTGATTAGCATGCCGATTCCTGTGTACACACTATTGAAGTTTTACACGACTTAACGTCCGATCTGTGCTCTTCATCTGTCAAAACCATGGGCTGAAAGGATCCTGACTCTGCACACCCCATAGAGATCTATGGACACTGCAGTCGTGAGTGCGTGCACACTGCAGAATTAGTACAACGTTCCATCGTTGAACGAGATTTTTTGTTCAGTTTAAAAATCTCATTCAATGATAAGATGGCCTTTGGAATGATAATCGTTCACTAATGTGATATTGGGCCAACCGATTGGCTGAAAACATTGTAGTGTGTACCCAGCCTTAGACTGTAAGCGCCAATGGGGCAGGGACTGATGTGAATGATGATTCTCTATACAGTGCTGTGTAATATGATGGTGTATAAGTAACCAATAATAAATAATAATAAACTTACATTTATTGACCTGTATATGTCTAAAAAGCTTAGCCAGAAGCAAGCAATATTCCAGCAATGCACAAGTAAAGGTTGCAGGAGCACATACTCAAGCCCATAAGTCTGAAAGTGGAAATCCCCTTTAAAATACCATGCATGAAGTATTTCAGAGGTAAATAAAATTGTACACTTCCCATTTAATGGTATCACCACTCCAAAAACATACTGGTAGGTTAATTGGCTGCAATCAAAATAGACCCTAGTCTGTCTGTCTGTGTGTGTATGTTAGGGAATTTAAACTGTAAGCTCTAATGGGGCAGGGACTGATGTGAGCGAGTTCTCTGTACAGCGCTGCGGAATCAGTGGCGCTATATAAATAAATGGTGGTGATGATGATGATCACCACCTACAATCTGATTATTTCTTCATGACCAATACAGCACTTAGCACGTTGTGCGATGAGAAACATTTAACATACTCTATAGTAGAGGTGAAAAGCCCAATATCAGAGTTGCAAGTCAGATTAACATAGCGATGACAGCTTCACCACGTCAACCACATTCACAGGCAACTTACATGTCTGGGTGAAGCCGCTCTACTTGTTGCTGTATTTTAGTCGGCCTAACCCCTCTGCCTTCCCAAAACAACTTAACAGACCTCTCGTATTATTTTAAAAATAGGCTCCCTTGATGTGATCACTATAATGGCTGAAGAATGCGCCAGCTGTCTCTCCACTTGTTTACAATAATAGTGATCCGGCTGCCAAGCATCAAACAGATTCACAGTATAAGATGAAGATTACCTGGATTGCGAATAAGATTATCAAAGTCTACTTTGATGTGAGTGTATCTGTTACAGCAGATGCTGTCCGCAAGAGTTACTGAGTAAATGACAAAATAACATTTTGCTTTTTATGTTTTTATATAGGTACACAGCAGCGGTGTAGTATCATGTTTTAAACAATGTACAATTCCTGTTTATACAGAGATATTTCACTCTCCGCTTGTAATGTGATGGGTACAGACAGCACATAATCCTCTCTTTTTATTGCAAATAAGTTTACATGTTTGACATAAGTTGTACCATGCAATGTTTTGTAATGCTAAGTGTGCATCTGGTATCGTTGAGTCACATTTTATGATTTAATAGTACATTAAAAATGATCTTCAGTGTATCATCATAATCAGTTATTTATATAGCGCCACCGATTCCGCAGCGCTGTACAGAGAACTCATTCACATCAGTCCCTTACCCACTGGAGCTTACAGTCTAAATTCCCTAGCACACACAGACTAGGGCCAATTTTTATAGCACCCAATTAACCTACCAGTATGTCTTTGGCGTATGGGAGGAAACCGGAGCACCTGGAGGAAACCCACGCAATTAAAAATACAGACTGCCTGGCCTGTCTCTACAACATGCTCTGTGTGGTGCTATGATACTTTCTGTCACCCTATAAATAAAAGATAACAATAATACAAAGGAGCAAAAAAAACAAAAAAAAACAGCTTTAGCTGTGCACATGAATTGTCCGTCCAGCACTCGGCAGGGTGCACACCTAGTTTTCACTTGATGGACCCCTTGGCAAAGAGGCACAACATTCTGAAACTACGCACTATGCAGAAGTGTAAAGGTCGCATCCTCCTACAAGATTAGTTCTATGCTTTGTAATTACTTAAACTTTCTACTTTTCACCCAAAATACTGCTTGGGTTAGCTTTATTATAGCTTACATTAGTAATAACAGTGAATTTGATTGTCTTGGTAAACATGGAAATTTGGTGTGTATGAAACTTTTTATTGCACTGCTGGAAGTATGCCTAGAATAGCACATCTCTGCCGAAGTGCAACGTGAAAGCACAAAATAGTTCCCATTTAAAGTATAGGACAAGACTCAACAATCTCCAGCTTTGAGTTCGTGATAAACTGAGGTCCTTTTGGAGTGGCAACAAAACGGTGTGCCCGTCCTCTATCTCATTTCTGCAAAGTAAAGGGCTTTGGTGTCCCCCCTGCGTAATTCAGTAGAAACACCTACACTCCACGCAGCTCCTCCTTCAGCCAGTACAGACGGCATCTCCTCCCCAAGTGTGGCCACCTTGCTCATAAAATCGCCATAGTGGAAAATAGGAATATTTGCACACAGTGAGACACACAGTGATCCAAAGCAGGTCCACTTGAAGCATCTGGAACGGGATTTTCGGAGGAAATAGTATCCTAGGTCTTTAGAATGTTGGATACGGAGTAAGCCAATACCCTGGGAATCCTCTACACAAGGGAAGAAAGCATGCAGCAGCAGGCTTGGTTTTAGGACCAGATCATACTGTCAGGGTTCCCTAGGTAAGACCACGGAGAGAAGGTAAGTGAATGAAGTGGTTTATTAGAAACACAGGTAATACCATTTCAAGATGCAAAACTGGTAAGGCAGTAATAGAGTAATATAATTACAGTTCTTAACAGTGGAATAGGCAATGCTGTAACGCAATGAAGAGATGCAGTAGTCAGAGGGTTGCAGGGTGGATACCTCTGGAGGAGGTGGAGAGATGACTAACCTGCGAATTGTAGGGTTGGATACCTCCGGAAAGGTGGTGAGAGGAGTAGCCTGTTGCTTGCAGGGTTGGATACCTCTGGAGAGATGGTGAGAGGAGTAGCCTGCGGGTTGCAGGGTTTGATACCTCTGGAGAGATGGTGAGACAAGTAGCCTGCGGTCTGCAGGGTTAGATACCTCTATGAAGATGGTGAGATGAGTAGCCTGCAGGTTGTACGGTTGGATACCTCTGGGAAGGTGGTGAGATGAGTAGTCTGCAGGTTACACTGAGAAACACAGAGTTTCAAACAGGTGAATAAATCAGGAACCAGATAGATGATGAGCTGTGTCTGCAGCAGTGGAATGAACAGCAAAACAACAAGGTCAGGCACACAGGTAAGAATAACCAGGAGTCAAAGGATTACTACCCATCAGGTTGAGTGACCTGATGATCTGGCAAAGGTTGCTTGAGACAGGCAGGCTTATATAGGCCAGAAGCAGGTGTTTAAGCTTCCAGCAATAACGAGGCAGGTAAGAGCAGTGGCCCCTTTGGTGGATAGTGGAACTACAGGCAGGATACAATATATACAAAAGGTCCAACAAAGTACCTGCAGACACGAGCTGCAGGATGCAGGTTGTGACACAGGACTCTCTGTTGTCTATAAAATATTAGACAACATCTTCTGCACTGCTTTTATTCCGGATTTCTACATAGCTGAGCACAGTTCTGATTTAATGTGACACGCAACATGGATTAAATTGTGACGTCCCGCATGGCCCTTGGGCCAGGGTCCTAGCTGTGACACTGTCTTCTCTTGTAACCTACACACAGAAACTTCCACAACGTACATCCTGTTTGATCTATCTGTGGTCCCTGCTCTGAGTACACCATACCAAAAAGGGGCAGGAAGGTGGGTGGTTTGGACCTCGCTCAGAGCCAGGGCCGCCATCAGGGGGGTACGGGGAGTACTGTTGTACCGGGCCCGGGCTCACCAGGGGGCCCGGTACATCAGCTCAGCACAGACTTACCTGGGGCCCGCCGCTGGTCTCCGCTATTCTGTCTTCAGCCTGGCTGTCACCGTGAAAGCCAGGCACCAGGATCCGATCGCAGGGGTGGAGGATTCATTCCCCCTGCGATCATGTGCTCTGCATGTGACAGATCACATGATCGCAGGGAGAAGACAGAATAGCGGAGACCAGCGGCGGGCCCCCAGGTAAGTATGTGTTGCTCATGGGGGGCGCTCATGGGGGGATGCCCGGGTGGCACGGGGGGCCATACTGGGCCCGATTTTTTCTGAAGGCGGCCCTGCTCAGAGCCTTAACAAATTTGCCTACACAGAAGCAAAGACTCTGAGTGCTTCATCTCCAAGCGAGGAAACTCTGATTCAGATGACTCGGATTGTTCTCCACTGACTCGCAAAGACCTACAATCCTTGTTCCGCGAGGTCAAGGAGACGAGATCAGTGCAGGCAGGTCAAACTGAAGTGCAGATCACCTGGAAACCAAAATGGATGAAGTTGTCTTCTCCCATCGGAACACAGTGGTGGATCTTCACCGCCTCCAACAAGATATGCTCCACTTGCAGGAACAACAAGAAGACCAGGAAAACAGGGCCCTGTGAAATAATTTGCGGAAGTAGATAAATCTCTGCTGGGCCAATACCTCATATAGTTCCTGCTACACCAGAAGACCATCTCCTCCTGGACAGAGCCCTAGGTCTCAGGTACTTTCCCATCCTCGGGATGTCATCCTCAGATGTCCTTATTACACTACTAAGGAGGCAATCCTGTGGGAATCTCGTAAGTCGGACCCAATCTCATTCAATAATGCTTCCCTGCAAATCTACCAGGACATTGCTCCAATCACCCTTGTCAAGTGATGTGAATTGAAATCAGTGACCGCAATCCTCAGAGATAACAAAATTCGATACCGCTGGGAATTCCCGTTTCGTCTTCTCTTCTGGCACCATAACAAGCTCAACTCGGACAATGGTGGACGATGTATGTCTCCTTGAGACTTTGGGACTTCCTACCCCGCCCGCCTCCACTCATCCCCCGTCCCTGGCTCCCTGGTCTCACCCTCCCCACCAAGGAAGCTCCTGACTACTGAGTGGACGACGGTGACAAGACCCACCAAGCAACCTGCCTCTTTTCCTCCTCATTGATATGTGCTTATGGTGTTTTTCTCACTAGAAGTCATCTTGCTCAATTTCCCTTCTCTCTACATGACGGGCTGCTGGTTTTCGGTCCTCCTCCAGGAGACTTGAAAGAGTGATGTACCTTAAGAATAGGATGCTGTCTTACTTTGTTTTCCACTGATTCTTTGTATTACTGTTTTAGAGAATTATTTTACTACTGCCCTATTTTTTGTTGTTTGATCGGAGTTCTGGATCAAGACAGTAGTTATTCCACACCCCTCATGACATTCCCCCTCCACCTGGCTCTCTTTTTAGCTCCTCTGACCCTGAGGATAGTGTGGTCATCCACCTCTTGCAGTTGGGACCACAGGACCTTTATCTGTATCCCTGACCACATCCGCGTAATGGGGTTACTGCCCTTGCCCGGCCTTTCCCTGCCATCGGCACATCCCCTTACTTTTCCTGGCTGGCATCACGGACCAGATGTGCCCCCACAACACTCTATCTTACACTTAAACAACACAGGGCCAATGTATTCTTTCTTCAGGAAACAAACTCTATTCGTCACTCCCACCGAGAATTGAAGTCTAGACTGTATCCCATAACTTTCCATGCTTGCAATTCTAGACAGAAAAAAGTGGCGTAGCTATTCTTTTTGCTTCCCATATAATGTTTGAGATGTTGACGTCTCGCTCTGATCCGGACAGTCGTTTCCTGATCGTAGTGGAAAAACTCAACAATACCTATTTTACTTTAGTAAACTTGTATGCCCCGAATCAAAACCAATGTTCATTTTTTGCTTCCCTAGATTGCTTGCTCTTTCAGGTCCGCCAGTGAGAAGTGATTATGGCCGGGGACTTTAATGCTGTAATAGATGACACTATTGAGAACTTCCACTGTGACTCCCCCCACCAGCAGCTCGGAGTCCCGTAAATCCAAGGCCTTGACGTCCCTCCTCTCTCACCATCTTCTCTTTGAGTCCTGAAGAATTAGGGAATCCTCCTCCTGAGATTATACATTCTATTCCCCGGTCCACGGATCTTATTTGCGAAAAGACATGATCTTCCTCAGCCACGATCTGTCCCTGAAGCTCCAGGCAGCCCATATCCACCCGTTGGTCTGGTCTGACCACTCCCCCATATCTGCTGACCTCACTGATATAGTTACCCGCCCCCGCCCCGCCTCCCGGAGCCTCAATGACACCATACTACACGATCCGCAACTCACTTCTCTTAAATGGCCTTCCAGACATGCCCCCCACGACCCTCTGGGAAGCCCATAGGGCGGTGGTATGGGGCCTCCTGATTAGCATGGCCTTACGCCGTAGGAAACTAACCATTTCTAAACGCACTTTGTTAGCTATCCAACTCAAGACCCTGGAGCGACAACATAAACTCTCCCCAGACGAAGATACTTTGAACAAGTACTTCTAAAAGTACGGTCTGATTTGAATCTCCTTCTTTCGGAGTCCACAGCCGCAGCCCTAAAATGGCTGAGGTAGACGTTTTACGAGAGGCGACACATTTGAGGGCTCAAACCTCCCAAAACAACGTTATCGCCCTGAAGTCTGCCTCATGCTCCCCCATCTACAGCTCTGATCAAATAGGACGCCAGTTTCGGATGTTTTATTCTACTTTATATAATTTAGACAGCTTGAACCCTGGAAGTACCCCCCCAGCAGAAACCTTAATGGCGTTTCTGAAACAAAGGAAGCTCCCCACTATCTCATGCAACTCGGCCCAACAATTAAATGAAGAAATTGAATCAAAGGAAATATAGGCGGTTATTATAGTACAAAAGGCCTCTACGGTCCCGGGCCTAGATGACTTCACCGAGGCCTACTGTAAAAAAAATTCCCAGACCCTGGTCCCCCATCTCTGTACCCTGTTCAATGCTGTCTTCCAATGAGCCCCATTCCCTAAATCGATGTTGGAAGCACGCATAGTAGTCATAAGGAGGGGAAGGACCCTAGTGACTGTGCAAGCTACCATCCTATCTCCCTTCTTAATGTTGATGTTAAGATTTATGCAAAAATACTAGCCACCCGTTTGAATACAGTCCTAGCAGGTCTGATCCATTGTGATCAGGTGGGATTTATTCCAGGCCGTCAAGAAAGAGATAATACCCGTCATGCATAGGTGTAGCGCTGTATGTGTTTGTATTATGGTCACGTCCAGTGGTGGGTTCATGTTGGATAGGTATAGTGTTTTATGGCAAATGTACAATGTAATAGAATAGAATTATGGTTATGTCGGGAGAAATAGTTATCTGCATTCATGGCCAAAAGATTTAAGAATGACACAAATATTATTTTTCACAAAGTCTGCTGCCTCAGTTTTTTAATGGCAATTTGCATATACTCCAAATTGTCATGTACAGTGATCAGATAAATTGCAATTAATTTCAAAGTCCCTCTTTGCCATGACAATGAACTTTATCCCAAAAATAACATTTCCACTGCATTTCAGCCCTGCTACAAAAGGACCAGCTGACATCAGATCAGTGATTCTTTCGTTATCACAGGCGAGAGTGTTAACGAGGGTAAGGCTGGAGATCACTCTGTCATGCTGATTGAGTTAGAATAACAGACTGGAAGCTTTAAAAGGGGGGTGGTGCTTGAAAACATTGTTCTTCCTCTGTTAACCATGGTTATCTGCAAGGAAACACGTGCAGTCATAATTGCTTTGCACAAAAAAGGGCTTCACAGGCAAGAATATTGCTGCTAGTAAGATTGCACCTAAATCAATCAATTATCTGATCATCAAGAACTTCAAGGAGAGAGGTTTAATAGTTGTGAAGAAGGCTTCAGGGTGCCCAAGAACATCCAGCAAACATCGGGACCGTCTCCTAAAGTTGATTCAGCTGTGGGATCGGGGCATCACCAGTGAAGAGCTTGCTCAGAAATAGCAGCAGGCAGGTGTGAGTGCAGCTGCACACACAGTGAGGTGAAGATGTTTGGAGGATAGCCTGGTGTCAAGAAGGCCAGCAAATATCTCCAGGAAAAACATCAGGGACAGACTGATATTCTGCAAAAGATACAGGGATTGGACTGCTGAGGAATGGGGTAAAGTCATTTTCTCTAATGAATCCCATTTCAGATTGTTTGGGGCATCTGTAAAAACGCTTGTCTGGAGGAGGAAAGATGAGCGCTACCATCAGTCCTGTGTCATGCCAACAGTAAAGCATCCTTATTAACAGCAGCAGCTTGGGTTGCAACCTTTTGCTAAGTTCCTAAATGTATAGCCCATTCTGGTGACCCTAGTACATCTGGCGCCAATTCTGGTGCCTCCAGTAACTGTAAATGTGTGAGGTTGTTTCTCAGCCCTGGGAGTGGTCTCACTCACAGTTTTGCCTAAGAACACAGCCATGAATAAAGAATGATACCAAAACATCCTCCAAGAGCAACTTCTCCCAACGATCCAAGAACAGTTTGGTGACGAACAATGCCTTTTCCAGCATGATTTAACACTTTGCCATAAGGCAAAAGTGATAACTAAGTGGCCCGGGGATCAAAACATAGAAAATTTGGGTCGATGGTTAGGAAACTCACCAGACCTTAATCCCATTGACAACTTTGTGATCAATCCTCAAGAGGCGGGTGGACAACTAAAACCCTACAATTTCTGACAAACTCCAAGCATTGATTAGGCAAGAATGGGCAGCCATCAGTCAGTATGTGGCCCAGAAGTTGATTAATAGCATGCCAGGGCGAATTGCAGGGGTCTTCAAAAAGAAGGGTCAACACTGCAAATATTGACTCTTTGCATAAACTTAATGTAATTGTCAATAAAAGCCTTTGACACTTACGAAATGCTTGTGATATTACTTCATTATACCATAGCAACATCTGACAAAAAGGTCTAAAAGCACTGAATCAGCAAACATTGTGAAAACCAATACTTGTGTGATTCTCAAAAGTTTTGGCCATGACTGTATGTCCATATAGAACATTTTAGAAAGGTATTATAATCATGTCCAGTCATCAGGTCTGGACGTCAGGTCTGCCCTATGTGTTTATTACTTGCACCTTACAGCAGTGTGTCCTGCTATGTGACTCCAAGAGAGGAGTTCATTAAGACACAAGTTGTTGTGATGTGTCTCCTGAACAGTCCATGGAGACCCAGCACGGCAGAGATTTCACTAATATCTCCACTCATTTTCCCCTACCTCCTATAGAGATGCGATGGAACATGAGTGGGGATTGCTGTCCCATATTAGACTGCAAGGTACTCATCCGGACATCGATTCAATGTGCACCTTGCAGCTAACTGAATCTGCCTCCAAATGCTTGAGACACTCTGGACTGCTAGCTAAATGCGCCATACATACAAATCACAAAATTTGATCTTGGGTCCTGAACCTTATTGTCACTGTGTTTGAATCACACATTTACTCTACTATATAGGACTTGAAAATGAAGGATAAATGTAGTGCAGTATTGATGCTCATGCAGAGTAAGTAATGCACTAGTTTGCATATCTTACCTTGTGTAGAATTGCTCTATGCTTGTCCAAAAAAAGTGACCGCATTCAAATGTGCTTATGCATATACCCCTGAGAAAGCCATATTATTTGTGGGTGGTCAAGGGCGGGTGCAAATAGTGGATGATGATGGTCATCTTATCACTAGCAGACTGCTTGTGATTGGTTGTTTGCAAATTCTCTGCTGACTCTGATAAGGACTTTCTTTGTTGCTCGTGCATATATTATGCTTTGGCACTGGGTAAAAATTATGGGTTGTTTTTTTGTTTTTATTTTTAAAAAGAAAAATATTTCTGATTTTCAAGGTGACCATGATAGTAGGCTATAGTCTGTTGTCTTAGAATGACTCAAAACGATGTGACAGTAACCCTTATAAAAACCGCCCCCGAATATGCAGAATAAATAATCTAAAATACAGAAGTTGATTACGCTTCGTGACTTGACCTTTATGGGTATATTGTAAAGATAGGGTATGATCTAATGATTTTGGCAAGCTACCCGAATATAGTGATTCAGACAGGAGGTTTCAATTCATTTGTAAGTTTTAAGCACTTCTAGTAAATGCCAACAGCTGCATTCTGTCAAGATCTCGTAAGCCAAGGAAGAATTAATGGCTCTGAGGCAGTCACGCAGATGCCGGAAAACTTTTGCAAATGGCATTGACATTGCTACAGGTTGATGAGTGTTTCTTCTCAGCAGAATAAAAAGAATGAAGAAAATGGACTTGTTTAACTATTTACCAGCAAAGAAAAAGAGAGGGAGAGCGATATATAAAAATCTATACAGTTGGTTTCTAATTCAACCCCTTCAGTCCTGAGGCTTTTTATGCGCCTATATTGAAGTACTATATAGTTTGTATGGAACAATAACATGATTGTAGTTAATAACAGTAGTCGGTTACAACAGGCCCCTGTATGCACACCCGGTGAGCAATATGATAGTTTTCAGGGGCTTCACAAACCGGCTCTTTGTTCCACAAGGGTGTTGCCTAGAATCATCGGATCTCATTATATAGGGCAGCACAATAGCTTAGTGGTTAGCACTTCTGCTTCACAGCACTGGAGTCATGAGTTTGATTCCCGACCATGGCCTTATCTGTGTGGAGTTTGTGTGTTCTCCCTGTGCTTGCGTGGGTGTCCTCCGGGTGCTCCGGTTTCCTCCCACACTCCAAAAAACATGCTAGTAGGTTAATTGGCTGCCATCAAAATTGACCTTAGTCTCTCTGTCTGTCTCTGTGTGTGTGTGTGTGTGTGTGTGTGCGTGTATGTTAGGGAATTTAGACTAAGCTCCAATGGGGCAGGGACTGATGTGAATGAGTTCTCTGTGCAGCGCTGCGGAATCAGTGGCGCTATATGATGATGATGATGATTATATGACGTCAAGCAGCAGCGTGAAGTTACCACACAGCCCAAACTGTAGGGTTACGCTATGACTGGATAGTCAAACTGTAGGTTACGCTATAACTGCATAGTCAAACTGCAGAAGAACATCACCATCCAATGGCTGAACAGCGCTCACTCACTGCATACACATCAGGATCACTAGGACCAAAGAGGGGGATTATTCCAGTCAGGGGGGCTACACTTGACTACTCTTGATCGCTGCATGCGGCTCCCAGGAAGCCTGTTGCAAACCGCTGTAATGGTATGGTTCAGAAGGACTTCTGATTCTATACTACTGCCGAGGACAATAGATACCATAGGGTTTTAGAACAGCCATCGGAAATTAGATGCATATGAAAAACACATGTAGCCTGGCTTCATTGCTTGCGATTGTCACTATGAAAAAATGGCATATGAGTTAGTTCAAACACTGCCATACAACAAATATATTTAATCTGTATCCAGTTTCAAATGGTTAATCTATCAGTCCTAATCCCTTTTAGTGTGAGATCAGTCCAATCAACAAAGCACAGTAAAGCGTATCTTATATTTGTTTGTTTATTGGGCATTATGCAACTGTTCTGTTCCTATAGAATTGAGGGTGACCTGGTACTTTTCAAAATTATAGACAAATATGCTCTGACCACGTCAGCACTAACTGCCGAAACAGTGTTCGTGTACTGGAACCAAAGGATGAATATGGGGCCCTTTTACTTGTACAATTTAAATTACATTTATTTTAATATTCACACTTGTGCCCTGCCCTCAAAAAGTCACCAGCATCCTCTATTCAAAACATCCCCAGATCCACAAAATCTTTTTACACTAGGGGGTATATTTACTAAATTGTGGGTTTCAAAAAGTGGAAATGTTGCCTATAGCAACCAATCAGATACTAGTTATTTATTTAGTACATTCTACAAAATGACAGCTAGAATCTGATTGGTTGCTATAGGCAACACTTTTTCAAATCCGCAGTTTAGTAAATATACCCCTAGGCCTCTCATTACCCTTCTCTGGAAGAGGTAAAACAGGCAGCTATTTAGGGATTATATTTGCCCCTTATCAGTGACAACCTTTCATATGCCTTGTGATCACATAGATACTCTCCATTTGCAGCAGAATTTTTTTTTATTAAACACAACAGTTAGTTTACTAACACCTATGATTTTGAGATTAGAAATACGCTACTGTAGTGCTCACGTCTCTGACATTTCACATGATATCATGGTAGACACAACAGATGGGAAACACAGACCTCTGAACATGGTTCCACATTAATTTCATTATACATTGGTCTGGTTCTTTATCCACAAATACATTGTCTGACCTCAGCTCATGTTTGTTTTCTTAATTAAACCCCGGTCTCCTTTATTTAACACTAATGTTCGGAAATATCAGTCACAGATGCAATGCTAATTGAAACCTACAGAATAATCTTTCATGGAAGTGTCTGTGGCCAATAAATATTGTTTTAAAGCCATCTGCTAGGGGTTTGACAGATATTACCCTTTTTTACAGTGTCAATTACAGAGCCAATTACACCCAGTTTTTTGCTTATAACAACCTGCAAAATTGGTGATCTGTAACATGAAAAACATACCTAGGCAGCAGAAATGGCTTTGCAATAATAAATACTTAGGGGTATATTTACTAAATGGCAGGTTTGAAAAAAAAAAATGGAGATGTTGCCTATAGCAACCAATCAGATTCTAGCTGTCATTTATTTAGTGCATTCTACAAAATGAAAGCTAGAATCTGATTGGTTGCTATAGGCAACATCTCCACTTTTTCAAACCCGCAGTATAGTAAGGGATAAAATTACTTTTAGTGCATACTGTCACCTATGTGTAGGTGTAGTAAGACGAAGGGCTAGATTTACTAAGCTGCGGGTTTGAAAAAGTGGGGATGTTGCCTATAGCAACCAATCAGATTCTAGCTTTCATTTATTTAGTGCATTCTGCAAAATGACAGCTAGAATCTGATTGGTTGTTATAGACAACATCCCCACTTTTTCAAACCCGCAGCTTAGTAAATCTAGCACGAAGTGTCCAGAAAGCAGGGGTGCCAGGTCCCACAGACCGATAGTGGCCTACAGAATTAAGATATAGGACCACAATGTCTGGTGAAACAATGTTAGATCTAGACACTGGGTCAGGAACCCAATCAAGCCAGATCAGGAGCCTCCGAAAACAGATCCCAACTCAAGTGCTCAAGACAAAATCAGGGGCACAAGAAGCACCAGTGTCCAGAAATACGACTAGGTCTGAGGTCAAGCCAGGACTCACAAGCTGCAGGAGTGGCTTATAACTTCCAAACCAAATGGTGACCTTTAAGGGCCACTAATCCCTCAGTTGCAATATTCATATATGAGTCATGCAGATAACCTACATTGTTCAATATTAACTTGACATTCCGCTGCAGCACTTTTAAAAAGTAAAGTGTAACCTTCTCATACCATCATGGAAAGCTGACGCTTTAGGGGTGTGATCTAATCTGAAACGGGAAAAAGTGGACTATGAGCCGCTGTGTCATTACAGTCCCTTCCCCCAGGTATGATTCCACAAATACACCAACATGTCGGTCACTGATAGAGAAGTAACATGGCGGCCTGCTCAGATCAGTAAAAGAGAGGATGATGGACTTGGTTGACCATTAAAACTCCTGTTATATTCAGCTCATCAATTTTAAAATATATATTTATGTCAGTTTGTGCCTATAATTGGTTTTTTTAACTGGACTGTACACACGCGCTCCTACGTCCTGCATCAAAAATAGTTGTTGTTTTTTTTGCAGTTTGCGCCCCAGCACATATTTATGCACATGTATCTGGACATACGCATTGCTGTGATCATAGGATTGTATCCATGACTTTGTGCGTGCAGGCTATAATACAGCCTTAATATACAGTATTTTTCTGGATACACCATGTTTTAATGGACAATCCCTTATTTTAACCCATATCTCCAGTTGCATTTTTGGATTTTTTATTTTTACAGTGTTTACTGTGTTTCCACATAATCATGTGTACTTTGTGTGGTATTTTGAGTTGTAGTGTGTGGCTGTGTTTACCAGTTGTTTTTACCAGTGTGTTTATGCTAAATGGTGTTTGGATGTCTTCTCTGGTATGTATTTGTGTATATTATAAATATAGTGTGACAGGATGGACCGCCTATGCCACCCTGTCTGTTGTTGCTGGGAACTGGCTGGGCTTACTTTGCCACCGTCCCCTTTCGTTATTCCGAATACGCCCCTCCTGCTGCAGTAGGAGGAGCCTGCTGCCACCTTTATGGCATCCAGAACTACGTTCCTTCTGGTTAACTGTCACTGCTAGTGTACTCCCGTGCTGGTACATTTGGGTTGGTACCCCTGACCGCTTACTATGGATCAGGGTGCTGTGAATGGATCCCCTTGGCCTATCACACTGGCCAGAGGTGCTGGGTAGCGGCAGAGCAGTGGTACTGGAGAGCTGGGTCCAAACCTCAGAAACAGCTTGAGGACGGATTAGATTTAGGGTCTAATTTGTAGGTCACAGGATTACAGCAATATTGAAGATGTTGTCAAGCAGGGTCTTGAAGCAGAGAGTGACGTTTATTTCACTCACGTGTCCTGACAAGGACAGTATCACTGATTAAAGGTATCAGGGGTCAGGTCGGATGGAACATCAGAATAATACATTTCAGTTTACAAGTGCTCTCTTTTTATACAGTTTTAGACACAGCCTCACAGGCTATTTTTAGAATCAGGATGCAATTAGTTTACCCAAACATGGATTTACATGCAATGCAAAGCTAACAATATTTTCGTTTATCTGTGATATCCTAAAACCTTGGTGTGATTCCCTTTGTCTTATTTTGGACACAGTGTACATCTGACAGCAAGTCTAATTACCCCTTCCTTTCCCTTAAGGGGTATTGGACACTCACAACAAAAGGTCTAATCAACATGAGATTAGCATGGGTGCTTTCTTCCAATAGTTGCAAAATCATCATCACCATTTATTTATAGAGCGCCACTGATTCCGCAGCGCTGTACAAAGAACTCACTCACATCAGTCCCTGCCCCATTGGAGCTCACAGTCTAAATTCCCTGACATATACACACAGACAGACACACAGACTAGGGTCAATTTGTTAGCAGCCAATTAACCTACTAGTATGTTTTTGGCGTGTGGGAGGAAACCGGAGCACCCAGAGGAAACCCACGCAAACACGGGGAGAACATACAAACTCTACACAGATAAGGCCATGGTCGGGAATTGAACTCATGACCCCAGCGCTGTGAGACAGAAGTGCTAACCACTGAGCCACCGTGCTGCCCAAAATACACATTTCCTCCAAAGAAAAGAATTCCCCAGAAAAGTTGCAAACCCCAGACAAGACATTTCCTTACACCAAGTTATACAAAAGACTTTCTAAACAAAGGCTTATTTTGTATCAGATATATACATCAGAAATAATGCATTTCCTCTAGCAAGGTTAAAACAGAAAAAAATTTATTTTCTCCTCTGGTCTCAGCAATAAGGATTTCCTATACCAAAATATACACAAATTAAAAAATAAGTGCATTTGCAATAATATAAATAAGCGCCCTGCGCTATTTACTTTAAATACATTTATACCAAAAGTTACTTATAAGTGATCCAGTCACATATAGCCAACACAAATCTGTAGTAATCATCCTTTGCTGTTTGTCCTTTGGATTGTTATACTGAAACATTCAATCAAGAACACAAGGTATTCTTTTGTCTAAAAATGTTTTGTTCAAAAGTTATTGTTTGTTAAAGTCACTTCACGTCCATATAGACAGAATAGAAAGACCTAGTTCGTTGGCCAGGAAAAAAGCTTAAGAGTGAAAATATGATTTCAAACTTGAATAGTACTCCTGCATTCACTATTTTATTGTATTTTTATAAAGGTATACATACTTTACATATTGTGACAAAGTGAGTGCTTTGCCACAGTTTTTTAAGAGAGGAGTTAGGTATTTAGCTGGCAATCTGCAGAACGAGGCTGCAAACAGATTTACACATCTGTACAATAGAGTCCCTAGGCTAAAGAGATACAGATGGAGGACATGTGTGTGACAAAATAATAGTAAAAAGTCTGATTTAACTTACATGTTTCAACTGGTTTAAAAGTATCTTTTTCCACAGCTAACATCAAGCTGACTGGGTGTGTCTGCACAAAGGCTAGTCAAGCAGAGCACCTGAAGAGAACCCCTTTTAAAGGCAAGGTGTGAGTGTCACCTGTCTATAAAGCTTGGAATGTGGGGGGAAAGTAAAGTATTTAAACATGTCACTTTTCATTGTTCAGGGTGACCGATGCTAAATAAGTTGGCCGGTGTCTAGAAAGCTGGTCTCTGATAATTTAGTACTAGGGTTACCAGAAAATGTTTCAAACGTTATGTTGTTAAGTACTTTGGCATCCTGACAGTAAAAAGCAAGAAGGTATTTGTGCCTGCATCATCAGTAGTGTGCCTGTGTCTCAACATACATTATAAATGTTAAAGAAAATATTCACCTTTGTGTATTTTTTCCTAATAACAAATAACAAAATAATAGAGCCAGTTTTACCAATAAAAGGCCCTGGCTAACTTGTTTCACACATTAAATACATTATTCTGTTATTTGCATTGGCGATTTCAACACAGTTGATGTTGGATAGACAATGTGGCAGTGGGATCAAGGATTATGTATAGTGCTGCAATGAGTACAACACTGAAGACAACATTATTCACACCTATCCTTTGTTTGCTACACTATTCTAGTGAGTGTATCTAACCAACAAACAAATTTTGCAGGAATTTCTATTTGCAAAATTGACCATTTGGTTAAATTAGGCCTAGGGTGGCTCTATTAGCCCATAATTATTTGTGGTATATAAAATCTAATTTGAGTCTCTTAAACCTACCGGCGGAAAATCACTATGTTTATATTAAGACCTGAAGTTCCAAGATTATCACATTATCTAGTGGATACACTAAAACAATGTTTTTTTGTTGGAGGCAAAAGGCAAATGTATTTTTTTTATCATACTCACATCATTTTGGTCCTTGAACCACCCTTAACAAAGTAACATAATATTTCTGTTTTATTAACTATAGCCATTCATAGCATATTCACATATTACTGAGTAAGACGGGTTAGTCCCTTATAACATTGACTATTGAGAGGGCACATGTGATGGGTTACATTTTCAAAGCCACCGTAAGCTCCTGTTGGCTTTGCTCAGCTTCCTATAAGTTGACCTATGTGTTTTAAATCCTGCCAAAAAGGACATTCTTCCAATGTCACTGTGATCAGATATTCAATTCCATTGTTAAAACATCTTCTGAACCATTTGCTAATGTCTGACAATTCTTTCTGCACCTGTTCTGAAACAAATACTCTTTGACTTAAGTCCCACAAATGTATTGATTTCTAAAATGTGTCAGTCGAGAATAACACAATACTTAAAATGAAAAACAGAAACATACTTTTTGTAGTAAACACGTATGGGAGGGTAACAAAAAAATCTGATGTAACATATTGTCGCTAGCAGGGCAACTTATTTGTTGATCGAAGTTATGACTTTGGATGTGCGAGAGATATTTACAGAAATTTGTCAGCATGCAGTGTGCACATTAACAATTGTATTATATCACAGTGGCTATAAAATGTCAGGTTGTAAGCTTGCGAGCAGGGTTCTCTTACCTCTCTGTCTGTATGTATTACTCAGTATTGTTTTATTAATCTTTGATCCCAATTGTAAAGCGCTACGGAATTTGCTGGCGCTATATAAATATATGATGATGATGATGATGATATTTGCTTGGCAGATGTATTCCCTCCATACAGACCAAGTTTAAACGTTCCAATAAACCAAATGGCGGTGTTATATATTTGAGGTGTTTTTAACTAGATCCAAATGGTGTTGGAAAATTGTATGATATTACATTTAAAAGGTCAACGAATTATAACCACCTTTTAGTTATGTAAATGCTACTTCCTATTAAATGGAATCAAATATGTTGGGACTTTGGGGGAAGCTGTTGTGCATTCCTTGTTCCCCAGCAATGATGGTGTTAAGCAGTTTAACCTTGGTTAGACATGTCCCTTTGATGTCTATGGATGCCCTGCATTTCAGGGATGTGAGGGGACTGTGCTTGTAATCCCCTTTACAGATCAATGAGTCATCCAGCTGCCATCCAAAATACAGTATATGTGCAACACATAGATGAAGTGTTTTCTTGGTGATTGGGACTTCTGTCTGTTGGCTTTATCTTATACACTGCCAACATCTCCAGTGCTGCATCCAGAGATATAGAGGTAAATTCACTTTTTACTTAGATCTCACACATATTACCAAGGAAATCAATAACAACCAAACTGTATAATAGCTGCAATATTTCTAACGCACATAGTAAATCAGTGTTTACTTATTGTAGACTCTATTAGTATTTTATATGTCACACTTTATTTATTTTTTAGTAAATTCAATGTCATCATATCTTATGTGAAGGTGCAAATTAATGTTTTGCTTATTGGAAAGTCATCACCAGTGTGTATAAAATGTGAGGTAGATAAGTAACTACATTGGGGGGTATATTTACTAATCTGCAGGCTTGAAAAAGTGGAGATGTTGCCTATAGCAACCAATCAGATTCTAGTTATTTATTTAGTACATTCTACAAAACAGCTAGAATCTGATTGGTTGCTATAGACAACATCTCCACTTTTTCAAACCCGCAGTTTAGTAAATATACTCCCTGGGACTGATTTGTTATTAATGTTAATGTCATTCAATCATCATATTTGTTATTTTAGGCTATTTCATAACATGTGCTTTATAGTTTTTATGGGCTTAACAGGCACTATTCAGATGTATTTTCTTTTTGTTTGTTTGGGCTTGGTTATACACAATAGTAGTGATGCTTTATTTGTGATGTACTGATTTTTTGTTTTTAATGCTCATTTGAAATGACATCTCTTTGTATCTCTTTGCCCATTTTATTTCCAGGAAATTACATTTATACTGTAAATAATACACCACATTGCCAGACATATTTTGCACAGATTACTCCCCAGTTGCCAACATACGTGGCACAGAGATATCCATAATTGCCAGTCACATATTGCCCGGGATTCGACCATTGCCAGCCATATATTACATACAGATAATCATTGGCAGTTTTTTTTTTTTACAGAGAAACACACCCATTACCCAACATGCATTGTACAGATACCCCCATTGCTAGACATATATTTCACAGTGATACCCTCCATTGCCAGCCATATACTGCAAGTCACAATCTGCAGATAAATACACCGGTCTCATAGTGAGCTACCTTGGGCTGGGTCACTGGGCCACCCGCATTTGTTTCCATTAAGTTCAGCTGTTGAGTCGAGTCTTGCCCTCCGGGCTAAAACTTGCCAGCCCTCCCCTGATGAAAGTACATATCACATGAGTGCTACCCAGTATGTAATGATTGTATTGGAAGTAATGATTCAATTTATTATTATTTCAAATAGATAAATAAACATCAATTACACTGCAGCCAATCAGATTACAGTGTAATGATATTGTACATCTTAGTCTGAAAGTCACATGGTGACATTAGATGCCGTATATAACTGTCTAGTCATTCTGCTGTCTGACATTTCCCATTCACCTCACACAGTAACATGAAGATTTGTGAGCAGTGTACATTGTAAAAGGAAAATGTTGACAATTCATTGATGCAGCTGCCTCAGTCTGCTCTTCATAGGGACACAATGCTTAGTACAATAGGAACCCTATAACCTATACATTGAACAAACAACATATAAATAAACTGGTTACATTTATTGTTTGTTACAGCTGTTTTGTTTCTTCTACATTCATTTTATAAGGTGTGTTTGACTAGAGTCAGAGCAGTCTTTTGTTGTCAATCGTCATCTCCTGCATGTTCTCATGCCCCCAGTGGGTGGAGAACACATGTAACAGCGGAGAAACAATAGGGGGTACAGTCAGTGTGGCAGCTAGGGAGCCCGGAGGTGAAGGGGTCCCGGCATTGCCAAGTTGTTCCCCTTCCTTTGAGGCCCCCCTCTTCTGAGTGGCACTTGCATATTTGGGCTGGTAAATTTAGCCCAGGGGCAAGACTCAACTCAGCAGCCTATTAGGAACATTTTAAAGGAAAAAATAAGCAGGTGGCCCAATGACCCAGCCCAAGGTAGCCCACTATGGGACCGGTCTGGGGGCAGATGCCCCCTGCCCCTCAGCCCAGCCTCCCCCTGTACACCAGACCACACATGCTCAAGTGACGTCCCACACTCTGCTCTATTGATAGTAGAGCAGGGTGTACAGGAAGCAAGAATGAGATCGCCGAGCCCCTACCCAAATTTTGCTATGGAGCCCAACATAGCAGTGTTTCGCCCCTGCCTGTAGCCAAGCAGACTGTTTCCAGCAGCAGGAGATGAGGCGGTTACATGGCCCCTCATGCAGGGCCATCTTTTCCATTGGGCATGATGGGCAGCTGCCCGGGGGCCCCACGGGCAAAGGGGCCCCCATAGGCAGGGCTCTTAATGAGAATAAATAATCCTGCAAAAGAAAAAAACCTGCAAAAAAACCTTCAAGGGTCACTGAGCAAGTACATCTATCTATCTCTATCTCTATATATCTATATCTGTATCTGTATACATCTATATATCTATAGCTATATCTATATCTAGGGGCCTCGGTGCACTGCTTTGCCCGGGGGCCCATAATGTTGTTAAGATGGCTCTGCCCTCATGTGGTTATGTGAGAACAGGGCTGCATGTAACAGGGGCAGTGTAACAGGAGTGTTTGTAGGATTTAACAATGCCCACGATCCAGTGAAAGCCATTGCCAGCTATAGAATGGGGAGACTATTTAACAAGAACAGCTCTGGTACAAGTACAGCCACTGTCCTTTTATCTGAGGCTTCCCAATGGAAAACATGCTTTATTATTAAAATGAAGCATTTGTCCTTGGTTTTTAAAATATATATTTTTTAATATTCTTCTTTATCATTTTTTTTAAACTTTATTCTTTTTTTTTTTTTAATGAATCTGGAACTGAACCAAATCCTGGTTTCCTTCCTTGCACTTGCCTGGAGAGTGGTAAGGCTCAAAGTAGAAAGGTCACTTTATACGTCAAAGTTCAGTATTTTCTTTCCCTGATAACAAATGAATCTAGTTTAGCCTTCATTATATGTTCTAAAGACAGGGGATATCAACGATCAAAAAGTATGGGTAATCAACTGGCGTGAGAATTTTATAAACTTGTTTAAAAAATAAAATAATGTGCACTGTGCTCTAAATGTATAAAAAAAACATACTCTTTGTTCCTTTGTATTCTTTTCAAACAGAACAAGGATGTCTATTTAAACTTTGTTTACAATAATGGATCTTTTCAGTATTTACCGGTATATGTTATGCAAAGAGCATTTTAATGTTGCAATTTTCGCATTAAATAGTGGCCTTGTGATTTGTTCTCTTGATTGAATCCAGCCCGTATGCATCCGTTTAGTATACAATCCATTATGTAATAGGTAAAGGCAGCACATGGCAGCCAGGTGACTATAAATATGGAGGGGTTGTATGAGATCAAACATTGGACACTCTTTGTTTTACTGAAATGTCATTCACCCCCTTCCAGGTATTCTCACTCGCCCATCTTCTCCTCACTTCACAGAAAGGCAACATAAGGGAAATATAATTCATCATAGCTGCTATTTTATATTGTAACATAATCTTCTCTTCATTTTTAATGCATTCTTATGGTGACTTCGTTGTCTCTTTTTATACAGAATTATATGAAACCTTTGTTTACAGAAGACATGCCCATTCTTTACAAAGTGAAGACAACCATTTTTTTGGACTGAACCAATATTCAGTCATGTCACTTGTTCATGGTGAATTTATAGACTGAATATTGATTCACAATGTAAGAATCATAGGCCTGATTCATTAAGGATCTTAACTTGAGAAACTTCTTATTTCAGTCTCCTGGACAAAACCATGTTACAATGCAAGGGATGTAAATTAGTATTCTGTTTTGCACATAAGTTAAATACTGACTGTTTTTTCATGTAGCACACAAATATCAACTTTAAATTTCAGTGTACAAATAAGCTATCAAGTATGTGTGTGCTACATAAAAAAACAGTCAGTATTTAACTTATGTGCAAAACAGAAAACTAATTTGCACCCCTTGCATTGTAACATGGTTTTGTCCAGGAGACTTAAATAAGAAGTTTCTTAAGTTAAGATCTTTAATGAATCAGGCCCAATGTCCTTATGAAGTCATCGCTTCAATCACTTTCCAAAAGTCTTTTCATTAATTAACACATAAAAGCAAGGTTGGAGATGAAGAGGTAACGATTGGCCATTAAGAGACAAATACACATTAGGGGCACTATATCTAAAATTTAATCCAAATAAATATCATGTGCATGATCATTGCAGTTTTCAAGGTGTTTTTCTTGCAAAAAAAAGTCACCAATATGTACATCCATTATCTACTTTGGCCCACTAGGTGGCAGTGTTCTCTGATGTCTGAATGGGATTTTATTATGCTTTGACAAAACAAACAAAATGACAATTACATATAATAATAATAAATTGTGTCGATGTTAGAAGTCACAAAGGAGTTGTTCTGAGACCATATGAAACTGTATACAGCTATTATTGACAGGTGTTTATACATATATTAAACACTTACAGATATAAGGTTCTATTAGAAACATACAATGAAATACATGATAGCAAAAGGTTTCAGAAGCTACTGTTCCTATTAAAAGACCGGCTAACCTATAATACATGTCCCTTGTAGTAAAAAGCTACTAATAATGTTGACACATATGATGTAAAAGTTACCATACCTTGGAAAAACTTTAGATGCTTGACATCTTACATTTGCTGTGAAGATGTGTGCAAGTTATGTTCTGTTATCAGTTATATTCTTCAAATAGTGGCTATAACAGGCTGGCTGCAGTATCCTTCAGAGGGAAATAATCTCCCCCCGCAATCACAACCATCTGTAAAATACCTTCAGTTCTGCAAAACTCCTGCAGAATTTGACAATGTTATAAACTATTTTAGATTTATTAGACCATTAATCTGAATTAACTAGAAATTGTAGTTGTTCAAAAAATAAAGTCCATTGTGCAGAGTTGCACTGTACAGCTGATTCAGAATGTAGCTTTACAGAGAGTTGATCTAACATTTCCTATGTCCTTGGTAAAAAGTCCTCCACTTGCTATTTCTTCAGACTCGACTTTATATCATTCCCGTGCTGTGATACAGATGGGGCTTCTGTTTCCTTACATTGTATTTGACTAATTCAGATTCAGTTAGAATGTAAGCTCTATGAATGTGAGTATAACCTGACTGCGCTTGTATATTGTTGAAGTCTGTGTGGTGTAGATCTTTATTAAGGATCATGCTGATCTAAATGCATGGTACAGTAATAGAACGTTATAAAACACATATATTTACTATGAATGTCTCTTAACAGGGTTGATTCTTGTAATATACGCATTGAAACCTTGTAAGTAAAAACACGTTGTAAGAAGAACTGAGGAAAACTATGAAGCTTATAGAGTCTTTCCTGATTTTGCTAGTACTGAAACAAGTGACGCCTCAAAATAAACGTACAAATAAAGTTGGTTTAAAGACTACAGTTCCAGGTACGCAAATTCTTCAGCCGGACCCCATACTTCCAGCTAACCTTTCTTCTCTGGAGCATGCATTGATTCTATTAAGAAGCCCAACATTGACACCACTGCACGAGCACAAAGCGTCTGAAGACATGAAGCTCCACCTGCTGAAGAACACGTTGGTGACCTGTAATGATGGGACACCAGCTGGGTAAGTAGTGGAAGAGAACATTTCACCAAGGTAACACTGATAATAACTAATCTCCTCTGTGTTTTGTACTTCTAGGTATTATATACGAGAAGCCAAAGCAAACAAACGATGGATAATATTTCTTGAAGGTACTGACCGCTTTCTTTACATTAACGTTCACCTGCCATCTACACAGCGGGTAAGCAGCCATTTTGTCACCTGAGGCAATAGCTGCAGGAATGCAGCCTATCAATTCAATAGGAGCTGGTGACATCACTTTCTAATGAGCTGCAAGGCCACACTCTCATGAATATTGGTGTGGAGGTGAAAATCAAATAATAAACTTCCAGATTGTGTAATTAATTAGCATAGTTTGTCTAATCAGGATTCTTTGTGTTTCCCTATAAACAGGAGGTTGGTGTTGTTACAGCAAAGAGACCTGCGATGTTAGATATAAGAACGCCAAGCGTTTAATGAGCTCTTCAGACTGGCCGAAGACCAGGAAAGGTAAAGTAGCCTAATTTCAACAAACCCCACGCATTTTGTGTGTTCTAGATTTGTTAACACCTGTAAAACACAAACTGCGTCATATACACACAGATGAGATAATGTTTCTTGCAGAATTTAATTAGTTTATTATACAATTAGCACCAGTTAGCTTGTGTTGTCCCACTTCTTGGGTATGGAGGGCCACGTGTTAGTGTTCTTCCCCCGATCAGCCCTGTTATTAGGTTATTAACCTCTCCATGTTTAATGCATTACAGTATTAGTTCTGCAAGATATTAATAGCTCCTACCCACATTTCTATAATTATGTTCCTATCTTTTGAAATACATGTTATCCAGCTTTTTAACTCCTTCTTTATGCCTACTGCTGTGAACATTTATCTATATGGCTTCTTCATTTCTTATCTTCTAACATTGACAACATTATTTTGGGTAATTTCAACATCCCAATTGATGATCCACATTCCCCTTCAGCATTCAAACTACTCGCTCTCTAATCTCCTCTCTGTGGACTCTCCCTCTTACTCATTGTGTATATCCACACTGTCTTGGTATCATTTTCTCTCAATTTTGCTCAGTTTCTCGTTTATTTAACACACATTTTCCTCTCTGACCATCCCCTGCAATATGTACTCAACCACTTTACCCTCTTTACACTTTAACTGAACCATGGCTCCTCACACCTGCTGAAATTGCAGTTTTAATCATTTTCAATAACTTCTCACCTCTCACCAACAACGTCTCTCACAATTTCTATATTCTCTTGTTTTAATGTTGTTAGTCTTCCATCTTAATCACACCTTAGCAACATCCCTTGATCAAGAAAGTGGCTCCAGCTAAATTGTATTTACTTTGTGGACTATAACTTCAGCCATGGCACACAAAGTATAACATCATTGACACACGTTTCATAATTCCTCAAATAAGCTGCTATTCACCAATCCTATGGAGAGTCTCTGGACCTTGCCAAACAAATATACTTCCAATCTATCATCGTTGCTCAGTCTGCTAATTTCAAACACTTTTTCAATACATGTAAAGCACTTATAAACTTTCTCAAGCCAACTCAGGGGCGGATCTTTTGGGAGGTGGGGGAGGAGTTAATTTAGTGCCCTATCCCCTCTTTATTTCCTAACAGGGGTGGGCTGTCTGCGCCCGCACATTATGTACATGTGCCTGTCAGCCACAAGGCTGGCAGAGGATGCTGCCCGGCCACTCTGCTTGTGGCTAATCAGGGTGGCTCAGCAGGATTCTCCTTACGCCTATCGGCTGACAGGCCCATGTATATGGCCTGCAGATGCAGGCAGCCTGCCCCTGCTGGGGGGGGGAGGTGTCCACCTCTGGATCCGCCTCTGACCACCATCACTTCAAGCACAAGCTTAACAAGGTCTAATATGAAAAGGTTTCCTCTTCCTTTAGCAACAACCTGATCAATTCCTTTCCTGCACCCACTGGCACCTTTTCTTCAGTTGATCCCCCTTCTCTTCTCCTCCCAATCTATTATCTGTCTACTTCTTTAACAAATCAATTGTTTGCTATGTCCTGTTCTTATCCCAGCCTAACTATTACCTGTAATCCCTCGCTCTTTATCACTTTCTATCATTATTCAAGCTTGCAGTAATTACTCCTGTTCTGAATATAAAACTAATTCTGACCGCATCTCCACTTCCTGTATTAGGTAGCACAATGCTCAGTCCTAAGCCTTCTGCTCTTCTCTATCTATACCACTTTTCTTTGAAAACAAATAAGCTCCTATAGGTTTCAGTTTTACCTATATGCGGATGGCACACACATTTTTCTGTCCTCAATGGATCTTTCACCTCTTCACATATCTCTGTGTTTGCCCACATTACCGCGTCTTTCTACCATTTCATCTTGAAGGCCTCTTGCCACCTCAACCTTAATGTTTAATAAACAAATCTATTAATTTTTCCACCAATTACCTGACATTGTATTATCATATTGCCTGTTACGCTCTCTCATTAGTTGTCATCCTTGACTCAGGCCTGTCATTTGTTTCCCTAATCCATTCTGTCTACAAATCTATGCACATATCTCATACAAGACAATGCAAAAACTTTAATCTTCTGGAATTAATTTTACTCATCTTCCCCTAATCAGACTTTCACCCCTGCCATCCTGGTGGTGAAAATTATAGTGGGGAAGGATGGGGCTCCAACCTATTCCCCATCCATGGCCCCTCTGAGCTGGATTATGGTCAAGGGAAAGTGACTGACCAGACCATTATCTTACTATTGCTCCACGTGATCACACACCTCAGACACCCCAGGACGTAGCAGCGGCTTTTGCCATAATTGTGCACACAGCTTGTTCATGTTCACACTTGCTTAAGCTGCATGTAGGGCCCGAGATTCTTCACGGCAGCCCTGCCAATCCATGCATTGGTTGCTTGTACTTTACAGAATCCAATATAAAATACTTCTACTAACATAAATCCATTTACAAACCTGCACCATCATACCTCTCCTCTTTATTTCACTTAAAATATCTCCCAACTCGACTCCTTTGATCAGCCCAGGCTCTGTGTCTCTCATCCTCACTCAACACTTGCTCCCATTCCCAGGTTACTGAACCTTTTTTGGGCTGCACGGACTATGCACCCCAACCCCTCATTAAAAAAATATTTCCTCATGCATCCACACATTCAAGTGTACCCTGAAAACTTAGCTCTTCAGGCAAGCTCATGAAATCATGCAGTCTTTCTATACTCAAACCCTACTGATCCCCAGACCAACATTGCTGTGTGCCTGGATCATATAGCCCCACTAAGCACTCTTCCCCCAATTTAACCTTAGGTATCACACTCCTATTTTCCTAGATTGTAGGTTTGTGAGCAGGGCCCACTTACCATTTTGCTTGTTGGGTTTTGTTTTATTGCTGTGCTTATTCCCAATTGAAAATCATTATGAGTACACTGGTGCTATATAAATAAATAACACAAATACACATATACATAACCTTTGTTTTCACATCAACATTTATTTTGTCTAACTTTAATGTGCCTGGTTTTATGTGTGATCTGTTTCCCCAACTGTCTGGCCCTCTGTGTATGGTGGTACCTTACAAACAAGTCAATCATGTATAATGTGTTACACACTATAAAGACAGTTGCCATAGTAATAGTGTATATCCCATCAAGATCACTTTTCCTCCAACAATTGCAAATTATATTAGCCGATGTAGGTTATACAAATTCCCAGCTTTATTAAGCTATATAAGAACTATTACAGGAGCTAAGATCTCCTGGCTGATAAATGTATCTAATTCATTCAACTATTTAAAAAATTTAGACAACTGTACTTACATCTATCAGGATGCAGGAAATGAGTCAACACCCACCCAGGTACTCACCTCCCACATGCTTCATCACAGGACAAAAGATTGCTGACTTCAGTGCCTGAAATGCTTCATTTTCTGCTATTAGTTCTGCTCTTAGCCATAATGTTAGTCCGAGCTATAAAAATATATTGAAACAAAACTTTGACCCTAACCCTGGATTAGCCCAATTCTTCAAACTCTAAACATACCTTTAGCCATATGGTAGCTCTAGTCATACTCGCCTACTTTCGGCAAGTGTAGTCCGGGAGAGGGGCGTGACCAAACGCGGCATTTTGGCCCCACCCCCGCGACGGAAAAGCTGTTTTGTCGCAGGGGTGGAGCCAAAATGACACGATTCACGGCAAATCGCGTCCTTTAGGCTAGGCAGTTGCGGGATGCGGGAGACTTGCCTGCTCTCCCGGGAGTCCGTGAGGCCGACTCAAATATCGGGAGTCGGGTGAGTTGGCAAGTATGGCTCTAGTCTTTCTAACCTAGACAGAAGCGCATGTGAGGCTGAACATTATACTACAGCATCATATAGGTCGTTTCATATAACATGCAATGATGTGGATGAAAGCCTAGGTGGTCATGATAAGCCGAAGCTTTGTCCGTCCTCTCCTTGAGGTAAAATGTGCTGAATGGCTTATGGTAAGTGCAAGTGAGATAAGTTAGATATCCCACCATCAATCAATGCTCCAGTTCTGTGCATTGCAGAATGTGCTCATTGTTGCACATTTTTCAGTACAGACCTTTATCTGTGAAAACCACAATGAAACCCATCAGGGCCGACACTGGCATTTCCATTGTGCTTGCGCATTGAAGCCGCTTCCCCGCACTGAGGTGTCTTTACTGATTCCTGCTCTGTTCAGGGACTGGGAGGTTAAGGTAGAAGGTGCCCTTAACCTCCTGTGAACCTTTACAGGACAGGTGAGTTGGCAGGGTGCTCCGGTACGTATGGTGGTCTCCTGCCGCGTTTACCAGGCGTACCACGTTCCCCCGCTTCCCATACTGATAATATCATATAATTACAGTGCCTATAGATAATCATCATACCCTGTCAAAATCATTACCTTTTGTCACGTTACAACTTGGAAATTGAAATACATTCATCCAAACTTTTTCCAGTTTTGTTTACACATTTCACTTTACAACATTCAACTAACCAAGAAAAGGCAACAGTTCTGAATATTCAAATTTAGAATAACAGGGTTGGAAAAGTGATCAGTTCCATGATATAATACGTTGTACAGCCACCTGTTGCTGTAATTAAAGCCATCAGTCTGTTTGGATATGTCTCCACCAGCTTTGTGCATCTAGATTGGGAATATTTGCCCACTCATCCCTGCAGAATTGTTCAAGTTCCGTTTATACAGTTTGGAGGGACGGCCCGATCTAGGCAAGGTGCTGGTGGTGCCATACGCTTTCCACTTCTGAACAATGCTTTGAATGATTCTCAGAGGGAGAGTAAAAGCCTTTGAAATATATTTGAATCCTTCTCCTAACTTGTGCCTTTCCACAACTTTATCCAGGTGCTCTTTTGAAAGCCTATTTCTAACCATTGTGAATTCCTTGCTAAAGCATGCACTACTACTAGTGGAATCCTCAAGGAACAGCCGGTTTTATTCTGTAGAAATCAAAACCACTACAATTGATGTCAGGTGGTGACCAATTACCTGTTGTGTGACCTGAAAGGTCATTGGTTGTAACTGAGCAAGTTTATAGTGATTACTCTAAGGGTAAGATCACTTGTCTCCCAGCCAGGTATATTAGTAATGAAATTATATTAATTATTAAGATTTTTTGCATAGGTTATTTTCATTTTGCTGTCAAGGGTTATAATGCATACAGCTGGAAACAGTTTTATTTAATTTATTTCAATTTCCATGGTGTAATGTGACAAAAGGTAATGAAAAAAGTATACAATTGTACTGATACAAGGAGAAATCACACAGGGGACAGAATTGCAAGTGACCTCTCACATATTACAAAGGGGTCGATGACCTGAGCGGCTGTCTCCAGTAATGCAGTATTAGTAATATATCTCTTTTATCCTTATTGTTGACAGGTACAGGAATTCTGTCACCCAGACAGGATGAAAATCCTCATTGGTGGAATCTAAATGCAGTGTGAGTCTATTGTGACCAGGCTAAGTATGGACAACTGACCAGTAATATCAAACTTAATTCAGCTGAACACAAGATCTCACCTTGGAGTAAATAAATATTATTGTACACTGTGGTATTATATGTGACCTAGGGGTATATTTACTACAGGTTTGAAAAAGTGGAGATGTTGCCTATAGCAACCAATCAGATTCCAGCTGTCATTTTGTAGAATGCACTAAATAAATGAAAGCTAGAATCTGATTGGTTGCTATAGGCAACATCTCTATTTTTCCAAACCCGCAGTTTAGTAAATCTAGTCCCTATAGTACTTTTCTCCTCCTGCACATATTAATTAGTTCTATTAAAATCTATGAGAGGCCATGAGCAATGCATGGGATAGACAGACAAAGATGTAGAACAGGAGGATAGCAGGATGTTCACATCCGACTTATCCTGGTAAATACCAACTGAGAACGTTGTTTTCTCAGATTTGGATGTCTGGCCCGGTGCACTGAATGTCCAGACCGTTCAGATTTAGCCGTGTACATCAATGATACAGCCACCCAATGGCCAGCTTTAATTGTCTGTGTATCCGTTAGACTCCAGCTACCCTCTGAACACCCTTTCAGACATAGGAGAGACATACAGTTAGTGTATGTTAAATAATGATGTACCTCCCTTGTTCCTTAGTTTTGGTAGTTCACTGATATTGGTTATTCTGAAGCTGGAGCTTAACATTTCAACTTATAAATATATTCATTGTTAATTGTATATGTAATTACTGAAATGCCTAAGGCATTTTGGAAACCATATTATATATTCTAATTCCATAGCAATACCTAGTGCCCACTGGTTGTAGACAGAGTAACAGCTGTTGATGCACTGTTCTTATGTACACACAATTTTACCCTCCTAGGACACAAGAGCATAGAACAATGTAAGCTCATCTGCCTGGTACAGCAGCTGGCAAGAGGATTGTAAATTGTGTTAGGAAATAACTGTAGTTCTTAGATCCATGACCGGCTGGCAGAGCTACAGTCGGAGAGGCCCATGCTGCAACTAAAGGATCTGGCATTGATGGTCCGTCCACTATGGCACATATTGGCTCATGCTTAGTGATGCCTCATTTGGAACAGCCAATGTGATTGAGTATTACATATCTGCCTTTATCCACTGGCCTCCAGCAGGTGTGGGAATGGAACCCATTGGTTTCAATCACCCACATCCACTAGCACGGTCTACCTGCACGTTTACGTCACCCTGCTGACTACAAGAGCAATTATTGTTAATCACTGCAAGTCAAAAGCAATTGTGTTTGCCATGTGGTGTCCCTAGCATTTAACACAACAACAGGGGTCAATCAGCCTAATTCATGTTGCGTGTAAAACGAACTGTTTTGTAAAATAAAATAAAATTACAACTGTAATCCTAAATACTTTAGTATGATGTTTTTTTTCCCCCTTCAGGTCTGTCCCGTATTGCTCAAGTGACGTCTGGAGTGGAAATGTGTCCAAATCTCAGAATGGTATATTAATTTTTCTGAAACTTACAAGAGCATTTATGTACTGTATTAAGTGGGACTGACTGCCTGACTTTAATAATCACTAGCTTTATATAAATGGTATTATACATTAAGGGCCTGACTCATCAAGGAACGTAAATCCTGATACGTGGCGTATTTTGTGTAACATTGCTCTGCACATGCTCATACAACATTTACTGTACGCCATTGAACGGAAGTGGATGCAATTCACCTTCGAACACAAATTACATTTCCGACTGCTTACAATTTCAAGGGCAGAATGGTGGAGGGAAGAGATGTATGCCTGTCCACAATGTACAGTAAAAGCGTGTCTGGCAAACACACATTTGTCTGATTCTGCTTTGGGCATCTCTAAGGTACGTGTTTTTTAGCTGTATCACTTGCACCAGCTACCGATCATGTGTAAGTGCCGAGTGATAGTGATGACGGCCACGTATACACGCTAGAACATGTGTTTGCAATTAAGAGCAACTGTAAAAACGCATTTTATGTACAGTAGGCATTAATAGCATCCCGATAAATGTATTACATGGGAAAAAAATATGGGAAAAAAACCCCAAACATTTTTTTAATGTGTTTTCTATTAACAGATGTTAATGTATTTTTTTTATATCTGTGCATTCTGATGGGACTTGATATTGCACATATGCATTGTGCGTATCCTGCAGTGTGTCCCTCTGTATACAGCAAGTAACTTATAGCCAGAGCGTACTTATACCCGTATTCAGCTGCAGATGTTCCTTGAGATCCGCTTGTACTTGAATGCCATTTCGGTCCAATTTAAAAAACGCACATTACGTTCACTTTGCCTTCCTGGCTGAATCAGGCTCTAAATGGGCAGAACTGCAAAATATAGGAGCAAGTGTAGGAATTTATTGTACACTTTTGTGGTATTACTTGTGACCTAGAGTACTTTTCTCCTTTTGCTCACATTAATTCTGCATAGCTGGGTTTAATGAAATCTGTGAGAGGCCATGGGCAATGCATGTGGAAGGCAGCCAATCCCGTTCTACAGAATGAATGGTAGATGTGATAGGAGGATAAGGAGGGAATTCTACTTTAACAATTTCTTAAATAATGATTGACCTACTACACTCTTCATAAATGCATAAAATACATACAGTATATTATAATCAAACACAAACATATAAATAACAAAACAAAAACATAGTCTACAAAAGAGTATTATTTTGTAGTCAATGCCAGTTACGGCATTCTGTGTGTACATCTTCACAGAATTAGTCCTAATGTCATTTGTTCTCATTTCCATTCCACGACTGTTTCTCAGTTATCTGATTGGCTTCTTGCCTGCGGACCTGCTGTAGGTGCTCTGTCAGCCTGCAGAGTCGCAGCTGTCCTAAGCAGTATCTGAAGTGGTCAGCAAACCCCTGCCTCCACATGACGCTAATAGGTCTTAATCAGTGTCTACTGGAGAGAAGGGCTCACCAACCACTTTAGACTTTGCCCAGGACAGCTGTGGCTCTGCTTGCTATCAGAGTCTTGAAAGCAAGGCCGCAGGGAAGGAATCAATCAGACAAATATAAACAGCATTCTACCTGCCGGCAATTCTATTGTGAAATGTTGCTTTTAGTTGATCATCTCTTTAAAGGAAAAGTACCACTTTTTTAAAATACATACAGTACTTCTACCATACATCCTGTCCGTGCCTGATATCCTGGCCCAATTATGTGACTCTGTAGGCAACCTATAGAGCCATTTGCCACCTTAATGGCAACTACACATGAAAGGAGCCTACTGCTCGACAAACTGAACAAAATATAGCTGGATGACTTCTGGCATTACTGGGGCGTCTTAATGTGGCCAGAAGATGCGTCCATGTAGGCCATTAGCAGCCATCTTTCAACTGTATGTGTCTCATAATGATCAAATCAGTTTTGATTGGATTATTATTGGCTGTCTTGGTTGTTTTTGGACCACACGTGCTGCAATATTGCTGTATATCAGAGCTGATATATGGCCAGATCTCTTTACAAACAACATTCTGTCCCTGAGCAGAATGTTCTGTCCATACCCTGCGTAATAGCCGGAGAGGTCAATACACAAATATCCAAGTAGAAGTTGTTATTAATAGTGCTGCTAATAGTCATCATCATCATTGTGTAGCTGTGCACCAGCACCCGCACCAGATAGGGGATGTGTCCACATGTATGTATGCTTTACTCAGCGATTGCCCGCTCGCGTACTTCCTTTCCAAGTCTACAACATGCACAACTCTAGATACACAGTGGACGCATGTTGGTGTGCATGTACGGTACAGAAATGCGTATATTTCTGTCACATAAAATGACATATAGTCAACTTTAAATGAGGCCCATTATTGTAAGACAGAAATATGGTATTTGCAGAGTTACATTTTATTCATATATGTTATATTAATCTTAACAATGCAATGTCTAAATAATAATACTTTTACTTCACGTATGGTTAAACCATATAATTTTTTTTAGAATATCTGTTTTAAATATAGCAGTTTCTAAATGATTAATTACTTTAATGCCTGTCTTCTTCATATTCTCCAGACTTTGCTTTCATGGGATCCATAATTATACAGGAGGTGATCCGAGACTTGGTGTCAAAGGGCATTAAACAAGCCAAAAATGTCATATTAGCGGGCTCTAGGTATGTTTATTATTATTGTGTGTGTGTATGTGTATATATATATATATATATATATATATATATATATTGAAATGATGATCCTGTGTGCTTTCACTCCTTACATTTACTCAGTAATTCGGCAGAGTGCTCCCAATTGGGATGGAGGAAGGCAGAGAGTAAACCTAATGCATCACCTTAGTGGACCAACAAGCCAATAGCACACAGGGAAGATAGTAAAGATTCTAGGCATGCTCCAAATACGTCCATCTAGACATATCATAGCATGACCACATATAGTAATAAGGTGGTCCCGCTCTGTATATCCATGAAATAAACATGAAATCTGCTGTGTCTCTGGTTTCCCAGAGGAACAATCACAGTTCACATATTCAATACATAAAACTATACAAGCTGCATATCAGCAACTTGAAATCTTATGCTGTGGTCAGTAGTAGATTATAATAGGGATGTTTGTGGTGTTACAGTGCCCACACACATTGTGATATAACTGGCGATATCAGGCAATTGGAATGTGGCCCCAAAATGATCCCAATGTTTGTTAATTATCCAGGTTGGTCATGCCATTATTAGGCATTCCCATAAATCTGATTGGAAGATGATCGCCATTAGGATATGTTTGCACTGATCTTCCAACCTTTTAAAGGGCCACCATTTGGTATGAAAATTATTGTACGGAGCACAGAGCAGCCGCCTCTCATCTAATGTGTGCCCAACATGTGTGGCCAAATTGTATGGCAATACTGTTGCTTGGCGCTAGTGACAAGCATTCGCATACAGCCCAGGTCATTAAAGGGGGTGGTGGAACTTCCCTATTCAGAAACAGGGGTGCAAGTATGACTTTGACAAGTTTGGGGCTTGTATGTTCCACAGAATTCCCATTTAATGTTTATGGTAACCCACTTGGGGCATGAGACCTGCTATATATATTAATACATTTTGAATGAGGGGATTACTGTATGTTCAACAGCAAAAATTAAAATTAAGAAGGGATTTTGAATGCATATTAAATAATTCAGTGAGGAGAAAAAAGTAGAAGAAAAAATGAAATAAAAAAATGGCTCAATGGCTACAGAAAGCCCCAAGGCTGATTTATCGGTAGACCTGATCTTGCATCACTAAATTCCTCTGCTGCTCCTGGCAGATACATCTGACTGTGATATGGTTATCCAATGTATGGTCTACTACTTTGTACCACTAGGTGGCAGAAAGATATAGGTTTCCAATTGTATTTATTGTAACCACCTCCTGCTTGCTACTTTGTCATATGTAGATATTTGAGATATTTTATAAGGATTCTGTGACTGAGTAAACGTAAAGTAATTGCAAAGTATGATGTTGTGTTCTCAGCAAAATCCTAATTTGCATATGAGCTAAATCAGGGTCAAATCAATATAGAGGGAGATAAAACCACACCTCTCAATAAATAAACTCAGCGAAAGCTTCTGACAAAAAACACATTACAAAGGCAATGGGAATCCAACTCAGTTAGAGCAGCAAATTTAGTAGTTGATTAGTTAATAGTTCACACAGAGGCGGAGCTAGTGAGCTGTGTGTAGGGAGGCGGGGAGGAGTGAACTGGGGCCCCCGACCCTCAGCATCTGCCATGCAGCAGGGCCCATTATCTCCATGGTCCACTTAGTTCACATGGTAAAAGGTGGTGACGGATCTTATAACTGCCTGAGACCTTATGTAGAACAAGTCTCAAATATTGAAGACTATAGAAATTTATGTAAGACATGATCCAGTGTTAATAATTATAAATTATAAACCACTTGCAAAGAAATCAATCAAATACCTTTAAAGACAATTTTAAAATGATCTTTTTTAGTTCTTACAATAATGCGAAAAACTATGGAAAAATTAAAACATATATTGACCCACAGCATACCCGTCATAACCAATAGTATAGGATTCTGAAGAAAATAAGTTTCATTAAAATTTGTTGGAATTGCTCCAATTTTGCTGGCAATTAATTTGATTTAGATTTAACTGAACACATATTGCAGAAAAGATTTCCTATACCGAGTAACATTTTAACCGAATCATTTAGAAGTCGTCCGGGATGGCTGGTTAACCCGATTGGACAATGCTATCATGTGAGCATGAGGTTATTGTCCAACCAGCTGATTTTGTCTTCAACGGACTGCGAACATTCGGATCTTTCCATGCAGCTGTACATGTGTATATACATGTATGGTCAAATCTGACAGAGAGCTGGCATAGGTATGGGCACCTTTAGGTGCAAGAGCTTACAATTAGGCTTCTGCCATAATATAGTAAATATCATGTATATACTTTTAGTATTGTCCTGAAACAACTTGGACAGATGGGTTTCCCAGTGTAACAGTAATACACTTATTGAAGATGTATGTAAAGTGGCTACAAGATCGTTGTCATGGCCCATTGCTTTATTCTAACACATGTACAACTTGAACATGTTCTCCCACCCAAATCCCACTTCCAGTATATGAAAAAGGTTGTATTTTATCTTGTTGATTGTTGAGTTTTACAGTCAATGTTTTATACCTATATACCTATTGTTTTGCATTATCTACAAAGCAACAAAGGCTGAATTTATCAGACCAGCCTTGGAGCACACATAATGTGTGACTTCAATTCATGTATTGCCTTGATCTGCCAGTGTAGAAGGGAGAGAATTGTGTGAGCACATGCACTTATATTATCTAGGAGACATGGTCGTCACTTTTTATACATGAGCAATATAGGCTTAAATCACCTTATCATGGAGTCACAGAAATGGTGCTAGTGTGTGCCCCTCCTTACTTTATTACACTTTTTCCCAACTAAAATCCTCACAGTCTGTGTAAGGGGAGAAATAGCCGATGTTAGACAGTTGGACAAACAATGGGGCATTTTTTTTTATTGCTTTGACCTTGGAGTGACATACATCCTGTGTGACATTTATGCATTGTGGTATTAGTGCAGAGTTGGATAGGTGTCAGATACTTTTTAAAATTTATTTTGCTTTTTTATTTTTGTCTTTATAGTGTAATTTGTGGTTTGCTACTTTTTGCTGTTTTTTTTTGTTAACTTTATCTTCTATTGATTTGTTTTAAATTTCTCTGGAAGGCACAAATATATAGGAGGGACCCAAGCTAGAGTACTTCTAATAGTAATATTAGCTGGCATGACACTACTGACACTCCAAAAACCATTCTAGCAGATTAATGTTAGTGTGTGTATGTTTGCGTGGTAGAGAGTATATACTGTAAGCTCTACAGGCTCAGGGACTGATGTGAATAATTAAAGATTTTCTGTAATAATTGTAATATATGTTGACACTATATAAGTAAATAATAATAATAACAATGATCTGTTGTTACTGACCATGGATGCCGTAATACAGCCAGTCCCTGAAGGTGGCAGTCCCTGTGATGTCACCTGGTTTCCTCTACTACCGCAATGTGAAAGCTAGGTTTTAATGATCGGTTCTGGGCTGGATCCAGAGGTTGCAGGTTACAGCATAGTGTTAGTAGCAGCATTATAGATTGTGTTGTTTGGTCACCATTTTATCAAGGAGCCCAACTACACCCTGATAGAATACATTGGATCCAGATAGGTGTCTAGTGGTCGGTAACAGGTAATTCACAAAACCAATTCAGGTGGAGTGTCAAAGAATTGGCACGCCATAGCACCAAGGGGATTCATCCCAACAGATCCAAATGTGCTGAATTGGGATGGTCTGTCAGGACAGTAATTTGATTGGGTTATTACCTCTGTCAGTATATGTCAGAATTTAGAACCCATGACTTACTTCATTGGATAAATCTTATCTACATAGCCATTAACCCTCCCTTTTATTAGTAGCTTTATTTAAAAACGGAAATAAAGTCTTGTGCCAGAGTGTGGCTACAGCTATTCTAGAACGATGTATTTATAATACATATTAATAGCTTAAATCTAGAATATTGTTTCTGCACTAAATGCTTTGTGTGTAAGATGTTTCTATATTATTTCTCCAACTGATCTCTATGTGAAATTTTATGAAATGCAAAAATCAATGAAATATATGTATGTCAACATGTGAGGTCATCTCCTGACCTAGAAATGAAAGGGGAGCACATTGCCCGATACACAGCACAACCTAATCACTCATCAAGGTGTCTGGACAGTCAGACATGTGCAATTTGATCAGTCACATGTGTGGCCAAATAGCTTAGATGTGGTCATTTGGCGATTGGACTGAGCAAACAGATTGGACTGTAGTTTCTTCAACCTTATCCAAAGTACACAAATATTCCTAGTGTTTATTGGGAGTTGTAAGAAACAAGTTCACTACAAACATGTGAGTTCACCTGTTGTTTTAGTATATAATTCAAATCCACCCAAGTTTATATTGTAATAGAACAGAGTTCAGAAGCTCCTCATCTTATATTTTTCTTCCTATGTGGCAGCGCTGGAGGTACTGGAGTCTTGATCAATATTGACAGGGTGGCTTCTCTTGTGGAAGAGCTGACTGCTGATGCCGTTCAGGTCAGAGGCCTGGTTGATTCTGGATGGTTCCTTGATACTAAACATGCAAAATCTGATTGTATGGATGGTACCTCTTGTGCACTGACTGATGCCATCAAGAAAGGTCTGAAGTAAGTGGAAAATAAACCTCTTACCAACAAAATTCTCACCTCTGAATAAGTAGAAATATAGAGTTTTCACACTTAGATGTCAGTGGTTCAGGAGATACTGAAGAAAAGTTCAAAAATAAACTGTAGGGATTTAAAAAACAGACTTCCCCAATACACCTGATTTTTTTGTGGGACAATGCAAATTTTAATTGCCATAGGAGACGAGGCTTACTAAATTGTAGGTGTGGTCTCTGTAAAATGCCTTGCCAATTTTGTCTAAATTATTTCCCCTGGAAGGGTAGAGATGTGTGAAAATGTTGTCAGAGCAGCTAATTGGACGGCTACCGTGGCTTGTCCTGTCAGCCTCATCATTATTCTGTCAATGTGTGCAGTCGTTTCTCTCATTGCCCTGCAGGTGGGGTAGTTTTAAAATGTGCAAACAGAATTATAGTGTTATAGGAGGAGACGTGTCCTAACTTCATCTTAAACCACAGTGTTAAAATGAGACTGCCGGATATTATTGTGCTACATACAAAAGCAGGCAGTATTTTCCCTGCATGCACACAATTATGCATTTGCTCCCCTTGCATTGAAGTTTGGTTTGTCCAAATACAGGTTTGCTAGATTTGCTCTCTAGAGAATGCCCAGTATGAGTAAACAATTTTTAATGTAATGTCACAAAACTAATGCCAGTAGCAAATTACACATACAGTATATGTAAAACAGTGTAATATAAACTTGTTTTTATGCCATGTATTAGAAGGCACACTTAAAGAATATTGGAAGACAAGTCACACTTAGAGACATGCCCAGTTTTTGTGATACATGTATGTTACAGTTGTCACAACATGGCCAAAATATTTGCTATCCCGTATGACCTTTCTGTATATTTTTAGACTAGTCTGCAAATTATTTAAAAAAATAAAAATAAATTGCTGTTTTTTTATTTTCTTGAACATACATACAGTATGCACATGTATATCATAAAATGTTAGAGCAATTGATACATTTCCATGTAGATCCTCCCATAAAGACTTCAGTAATTTATAATTGATTTGCCAAAGCCTTTAAAATGCAATGTAGATGCACCTCTATGACCTTGTATACCAGTGATGGGCAACCGGACACACTTCAAGAGCTGCTTGTGTGGCCGTCTAACCTTCAAAAGGATCACACATTACCCTTAATAAAATGCCCCACATGCCCTCTGACTCCCCTACATGCTGCTCATACCTCTCTGCCTGCCACTCATACGTCCCCACCTGCTGCTCAAACCTCCCCACATGCCACTCAGACTCCCCTACATGCCGCTCCAACCCCCCCACATGCCGCTCATACCTCCATAACCTGTCGCTCACACCTCCATAACCTGTCGCTCACACCTCCATAACCTGTCGCTCACACCTCCATAACCTGTCGCTCACACCTCCATAACCTGTCGCTCACACCTCCATAACCTTCCACTCATACCTCCATAACCTGCCGCTCATACCTCCACACCTGCCACTCATACCTCCATAACCTGTCGCTCACACCTCCATAACCTGTCGCTCACACCTCCATAACCTGTCACTCAGAACTTCATAACCTGCCGCTCACACCTCCATAACCTGCCGCTCACACCTCCATAACCTGCCGCTCATACCTCCATAACCTGCCGCTCATACCTCCACACCTGCCGCTCACACCTCCATAACCTGTCGCTCATACCTCCATAACCTGCGGCTCACACCTCCATAACCTTCCGCTCACACCTTCCCACCTGCCGCTCACAACTCTGCACATGCACTCCACATGCCACTCATTCCTTCACATATACACCCCACATGTCATAGTCAACTCAACATATGTCCCCCACTCACTGACTAATCTAGTCCAAACATACTTGCCTCCATTGCTATAGTCCGCAGAGGAAGGAAGGAGACCACGTAGTGCTGAATGCACCGTACTCCCTCATGCTGCTCCTCCTCTGATTGGCTGTGTGACTGCCCAGCAGTGTACAGAAGGGGTCACATGACACAGAATCTGGCTGCTCCCATTCAGTATTATTTTCTGCCTTATAACAAAGCAGACAATAAATCAAAGTTGGGGGCCATAGGTTCACTGGGCAGCTGACAGGCCACCCGTTGTCCAGCATTGTCGTATAATAACAGAATTAACTGTCAGTTTACATATTAGTATCCTGATGATATCTCCTTACAGTTACCTGTCTTCTTACCTGCAGGCTTTGGAATGGAGTACTCCCGGATAACTGCAGACAACAGTTTAAGAGAGAGGATAAGTGGCAGTGTTTTTATGGCCACAAGTCATACACATCAATGAAATGTGATTATCACAGGTTTGGTTGTAATTAATGTACATTGTTTGTTATTGATATAAATAGGTTGTAGGTCAGTCAACCAACATTGACTGAAATGACAAAACAGACTGGTTTGAATGGTGCCGTTAAGGGCAAGAACCACTTATTACACCTGCTTGACACTTTTATTATTCTTAAATGTCATTAAGAGACAGATTGCACTGTATAGCTTTCCACACCTAGATCCGCTTGGCCTCTTTAAAATTACTGGTATGGTCAATCAAAATCCAATGTTTCTGCTTATTTTTATATCATTGGGAAAAATAGAAACTCTCTGTCATTATGTTTGAATAACTGGGTGATTGCTTTGAAATCTGATTGTCCAGTTACCAGATTTAGGTAACTATTTAGATAATTATAATTTCCTACTTTATATTAAAGGGGTAAATAAAATGTATTTTTTAAATATGGAACATATGACATTAATGACTATTCATATATACATTTATTGCATGTCTTTATTTGTTTCTTATCCAATAATCGATACAAAATTACAAACAGGCAATCAATAACCTGATATGGATACCTTTTAGTCACTTTGTTTTGTTTTTATTTGCTCTTATCTTAATGTATCAGCCATTGCTATAATTGTGTTTCAGCCCCTATCTTCGTGGTTCAGTGGCTCTATGATGTTGAACAGCTAAGAATAGAAAACATCCAGCCAGACTTCCAATTCATGACAGCAAATCAGTGGAACAACATACAAAGCATTGGAAGAGAGCTTAAGAAATCGCTGCGTGAAGTTCCGTAAGAGATAAGCCTGTTTCTAGATCAAAGAGTTGAGAAGAACTTCATTGGCAGTCAGCCATAGTGACCAAAGTCACTGGTCTGTGTGTAAAAGCAAAACAAATGTAACAAGAATAATGGTCACTCCTGATTGGCATTACTGCTTAAATTGGTATAAGAAATACAATAAGTACAGCCACCAAGACAGCTGATATATATGTCATTTAGCATTCTTGGTGTTACTATACTATACTGGGGCTGAAGTCTTGTAGGGCAGAAAATATGCATGCAAAAGAAAAATAAAAGTAAGAGGTCAAGTGATACATAGTGCCTATTGGACCAGCCAGATTGCATTGAGGAGCTATTTGATCCCGGCACACATTGAGTGTAGTTCGAGGGTCAGTAGGTGGCTAAGTGGTTAGCACTTCTGCCTTGCAGCACTGGGTTCATGAGTTCAATTCCCGACCATGGCCTTATCTGTGAGGAGTTTGTATGTTCTCCCCGTGTTTGCGTGGGTTTCCTCTGGGTGCTCCTGTTTCCTCCCACACTCCAAAAACACACTGGTAGGTTAATTGGCTGCTAACAAATTGACCCTAGTCTGTCTGTCTCTGTCTGTCTGTCTCCATCTGTGTGTGTGTGTGTGTGTGTGTGTGTGTTAGGGAATTTAGGCTGTAAGCCTCAATGGGGCAGGGACTGATGTGAGTGAGTTCTCTGTACAGCGCTGTAGAATTAGTGGCGCTATATAAATAAATAAATGATGATGAAATGTAAGTTTGGCATGAACTGTATAGAGGGGTGATAATTAGATAGAATAAGATTTGACGTTTAAGAGGATGGTTCAGGAATTTGATAAACTCACCTAGACATTTTGCATCTGTCCCATGTTCTAATTACTGTCCAGATGCCCAGTTTAACTTCCTTTGTTTAATTAGATGGGTGAAGTACTCAGTATCATTTTATATTTATTTAGAACCCAGAGAGATGGCAATTAGTCCACCGCCGTAGTAGTGTCCCTATGTAATGGGTAAGGGTTCAGACAGACATGTGCATGTGGCAGTGTAAGTAGGCCCATTAGTACACTTAGTACACACTGAGCAAGGAACTCGCTCAATCCAGCCAACGCCCCCACCCCCAATGAGAAAGTGCAAATTTTTGTCCTCCCGCATACACCACCATCTTGGCCCACAAATCAATGCTCGTGCCTGTAAATGTGTGCACTTAGACAACAATATGCACGTGGCATAATTCAACTGCAGTGTTTCATTTGTAAATGAATTTTATAGATTACAACTGATCATACTTATTAATCCTTTACTTTCATTTTGTACTGAATTTGTGCTGTATTATCAGTACTACACGGTAATCTAAAGAATACACCTTTAATAAACATATTTCTTTATCGCATTAATTTACAGGGCAACGTTTGCTCCAGCCTGCTTCTCCCACACACTTATTACAAAAAGGTAAGAAGAATAAAGACATTCCAGTCATTCTCCGTGTTCTTTCTATTCTTTAACAGAAGCGTGGTCTGTCTTAAAGGAAAATAGACCCTATTCATTGGTCTGGTACATTATGGTTCTGCTTTTTTATATATGTTTAGTAAACTATATGGGCCTAAGCCACTCTGCACATAAAGCCTTGTTTATAGGCATATTTGATGTTAGTAACATGTCACATTACCATAGGAATGGCAGAATTCTTGCATTATTTAACAGTTAAACGGATGACATTCATGAAAACCGGAGTAAATGAAAAAGGTTTTGTTGCCGATAAAGGTTAACTAATCGGTTGCAATAATTTTTATAGTGCCGTTAAGAGAATCAAAGTAAATAACTGATTGGTTGCTATGGACACTTTTTCTTTTGCATGGGTTTTAATAAATATAATAATGTTTGCAGAAAACCTCTCATAGAATAGGAGTACTCACCTTTTTCTTAAAGCCTTTCTGTCTCCCACTTAACTTCCTACCTTATCTTCTGCCTCCGTCCCCTTACTCTCCCTCTCTCCCCTGCGTCTCTCTGTCTGTCCACCCCTCCCCTTAGATTGTCCGCTCCTCTGAGCAGGGCCATCTCTCCTCCTGTTTCCACCACTTCTAACTCTGCTCTCCAGCTACTTAGCCCTCCTCCTCGAGGGTCCTCCACCCCACGTCCACTCTCGCTCCCTCCTCCCTCCTGGGGGTCTCCCTGTCTTCCGCGCCCTCCTTCTTGGGCCCCGTCGTTTGCGGATCCTCCCTCCCCCTTCCCCACCCTCTCTAGCTGTGCATTGAGCTTACTGAGTTGCTGTGCTTACTGTTTACTGTACTGTGCTGTCTCCCATTGTATTGTAATTTGTTTGTCCCTGTACGGCGCTGCGGATGCCTTGTGGCGCCTTATAAATAAAAATTAATAATAATAATAATACTGTAGTATTATTCACTGTATAAAACAATATCATTTCTCTTTAACAGCAATTGGTTGGAGTTCCAGGTGAAGGGAGTGAACTTAGCTCGAGCTTTACAATGCTGGGAAAGAAGCCTTCAGGAGCGAAGGGGACCCAAGACTGTAATCCGTGGATGCCCCTTTCACTTGATAGATAACTGTCAATGGCCACACTGCAACCCCACGTGCCCAGCCCTCCACGATCCTGTGACTGGCCAGGAAGTCACCTTATTACAGATGTTCCTGAGGCTAAACCTCGAAAAGCAGAAGAGAGGACAAGAGCCCAAAGGAGATCTGAATCAGCTGTTGGCAATGATGAGAAATGGTGGTTAATGAGGACATTATTACATTGTCTTATCAATAATTTATGATGACCAGTCCCTGTCGATAACAAATTCCTGTAGAACCGATCCCCCGCCCCCAATTTAGACACAATGTGCAGAATAATTCCGATTATAATGGACATAAATGTCTCAGACATTTACATTGCTAAACATCCCCCTGTAGAACCACTTTCTGGCTTATCCCGGAGTGTTAGGCCAAGTAGACATAAGTTGTTTAATCTGCCCTCTCACTTTTCAGGAAGGTAGAAGAGATACACTGGCACATTGGGGGCACTATCTATATATCTGTGAGAAAAAGAACAGCCTGTGCTCATTGGTTTCTTTATGTAACAGGACTGAAGGAGAAGAAATGACACTCACTATATGAAGAAACCAGTGTGCATGGGATGTGCCTTTTCTAAAATGGATTAATGATCCTTATTGTACTGGTACCCCTGTGTCTCTGTAACAGGAATAACGCAATGCCCCACCGGTGGATTAAACCGCCCATTTGCACTGGCTCTTAGTCTGTTTGTTAGTCTTTCGTTAAATCAGGAATACATCATGGTATAATTGGCTGTGGTGTACTTAGGCCACGTCGAGGCAGGATGAATCCCTGTTATATTGTTTGAGCTGTCAATGAGCAGCCTCAGCAAATCACTAATTAATATGAACAGACATTATGATGAGCCGGACCTAGCTGTTATCCTGCGTATATTGACCATTAAAATTCATTATCTATTTCACACCAAATAAAAATGAGTTGCTGATTGTAGAGGTGGAACTAGCAAGCTGTGGGCCCCAGTGCAGGGAGGAGGGAACTGGGACCCACAGCTCGCTAGATCCCACCCCCTGCAAATGCCGCACAGCTGGCCCCATTATCTCCATGGGTTCCGGAGCACAGCACCTGACGCCCCAATGGTAGTTCCACCATTGGCTGATTGGTTGCTGTGGTTCAGTACAAGTTTTGCAACTAAATGTAATCTTAGTAATTGAGTTCTACTATTTTATTATTATTATTATTATTATTATTATAACCATTTATTTATATAGCGCCACTAATTCAGCAGCACTGTACAGAGAACTCACTCACATCAGTCCCTGCCCCATTGGAGCTTACAGTCTAAATTCCCTAACACACACACACATACACACAGACAGACAGACTAGGGTCAATTTGATAGCAGCTAATTAACCTACCAGTATGTTTTTTGGAGTGTGGGAGAAAACTGGAGCACCCGGAGGAAACCCACGCAAACACGGGGCAAACATACAAAATCCTCACAGATAAGGCCATGATCGGGAATTGAACTCATGACCCCAGTGCTGTAAGACAGAAGTGCTAACCACTTAGCCACCTTGCTGCCTACTATGTTCACAATTCTTGTCTATACGTTAATGGTATTTAAACTATGAACATTTTCTACAGGTTCATTTAGCATAGACACAGCCACGCTCTTGTATGAGTTTGTGTTTCCACAGCATGCTCGCCTTCATGGCTGGTATAGTCATGGGACTTTCTTTCTTAAGAATACACAAGTTATAATTGTATTTAACAATAATTATTTTTAACTCTCAGGATTATTGTCAAAATATTGCTGATACCCCTTTATGTCTTCCTGAATTGAAATAATATATATTTTTGTTGGTGTTATCTATCTTTTATCACTTATAATTGAGGAATGAAGGAACTAACGTGTGGTCAGATGGTCTATATGTGGAAAAAAAATATTTTAAAACCCAACAGTGAAATGCAGAAGGTTTAATATAGTTTGGTAGAATAATGTCTATTATTTCATTGTAAGAGCTGCCACTGATGTAAGCCAGCTTTATTAGAATGAGCATGTGGAACATTTGGGTTTAAGTTGAAAACATTAAAGGTAAAGCTCAATGTGCGCAGGTGCAGGGAAGGATCTGTCGCCTTGTATGAACAGCACTGTACGACCACGGCTCATCTTAAATACCAGGGAGGGAGGAGAGGGACCGCCACCAAAGTACTAGTATTGGGTGAAGGGCTGGATAAAAAAAAGCTATGTGCAACCAGAAAATGCATTTAATAATGTACTAAAATTACTGTCTTTAGAAAGATTGGCTACATCTAGGGGTAGAAAGATGCATAGTCACCAAAAATCCTCAATTGTTTATTTAAGAAATACTGGGAAGTAAGTAGCTGATGCCTATAAAGAACAGGATCCTCAGATACAAGGAATCTCTCCATTCTGTCAGAACAAGAATGTGAATATATCCTTTACATCAAAATCAGAGATGAACTTGAAACTCAGTGGGAAAGATTCCATTGTTGCATTTATAGTGCAGCCAACTACTAGACAGCGACATTAGTCATGTTTGTCAGCCACATCCAGAGATAACATTACATAGATGTTACAGATGCACCTTGCTTAGAATCCCCACTGTAGATCGTTACAAACTCTTCCCTTATTTTCTGCTCTGAAATTAGCACTTGGCACCACATAGCAGAAACATCATCAGAGAACTCCAATAGTATGTCTGGAATGTAAAGACAATGTACAGCACTTATTAATGATGTCCTGAATTTAATTAGCTATTGCACTAAATCTATGTACTCCTTGATGAGATCACCATATCTGCAAACTCCTTACTACTGGTTTTCAGAGTTTGGTAAAATATGTTCTTATATAACATCCTGCAAATGTTCGCAAGATCTGCTTAACATAATCACAACAAATGGGCATTCAAGTTATGGAAGGATTGATGAGTGAGTGCCATTTAACATGAGAAAGGTGATTGACTGTGCTGTGTGTCTACCTGTGCATCTATGGCTTATCCATTGTTATGTATATCTGCCACCATTCACAATAGCAAATTTGGGACAATTTTGGCTACTCCTATGATCTGCACATACCACGACCATGCCAACAGGCCACGCCAATTTATGGATTTGAGGAATCACGATTGTCCCAGTGGAAATCAGGATCATTAGCAGATATGTCATTTTGAAATTAGAACATTTTATACCACTATCTGCCTGACCCACCCTCACACTGAATTGTGAGGGTTGTCTTTCAAATCAGTAAACCAATTTTGGCATTGGAAATCAGGACTGTTGGTGAGTATGCTACATGTTTATGCTGTCCAGTAGTATAGCTAAAGCATTTATTATGGTCTACTCTGTGGAGCCCACCACTCTCCTCTTCTGAGCGTGCATGGGGGCAAGCGCACGTGTAGTGAAGCCCCGTTTGAGGTTTAACTGTGTGCACTCCGGTACCTTCGCATGCTCAGAGGAGCAGTGGCCTCAGGAAGATGACCTGGTATTGCCAGGCCCCAGTCAACCTTGGGCCCTATAACTCTCTCACCCCCTGCAGTTGCAGTAATTATATCACTATACCTGAGCTCTAGTGAAATATCTGAGATAGTCACTCCCAAGATCCTGGAACCTTCCACCAACTACATGCAAAAATATCTTAAAAAAAACCATTAAGGGGCTTAGAAAAATGATGCTATATGAATAAATGTAGTTACCCGTATCGGGCATGCTGGCACTTGTGGTTCTACAACAGTTGACAAATCACATGCTGCCTACCTCTGCTTTAATATACATCCACGCTGTGTATATATTTTTGCAGCTTTAATTTTGTCTTATAATGACATAGTCAAATTATCCAGCCCCTTACATAGAATGTAGTATGGAGTAGGACAAGGCCTGTGGCAGAGTAGAGTAGTAAAACCAGGGTAAAAAGATTATTAATAGATATGTACATAATAAAACAATTTTCCATTGTTCTCTCCCAGCGTGAGCCAGTAAACAATACATTACTGCTCCAGGGCCAGGGAGGAAAACATCTGCGGTGTTGTTAGAGATGATGTATGGGTTTAGCATAAGCAAACGCATTGTAAATAATGGTCATAGTGCTGTCATTTATCACAATGGGGTCTTGTCTGTAGATTTTTGGTGAATAGTCCCACTTTGTGAAAGAACTTCTGCAGAAACTTTCATACATAGCCAACAGTGGTAGGCGACATTGTGCTGCATTTTCTATAATGAGTTAATAATGAGTCTGAAACACAAGTGGAAAAGAAGTGTATACAGTACATTTATTGAACTGCAGCCTTGTGCTTTGAAAGGCTGTTTGTGTAACAGGCTTTGAAAGAAAAGTGAAGGGAAAATATATGTACGGGGCAACCCCGCAAGCTGCTATGGCTGATGACATAAGACAATGGTTTGTACTTGGCTTATGTTTGCATGGATTAATGATGTTGTATGTCCACTATCACAGGAGCTACCATAGGTTCTAGACTTGCCATATTTTGATAAGTTACGCTGCCCACACATGGTGAGATTTTGGCAATTCACTTTCACCAAATTGTGTGACTCCATCCAATTCAATATTATATAAATGTAATCCAATATGGTTAAAAAAGAAAAACAAGACAAAACAGGCGTAATGATGTTTAACATTGCTCACGGGGGTCATCATTTAATCTGGAAATGCACAAATAGCACTTTATTCAATTACTGACACAGTTATTGGGCCAATGGACATGCAATTTAGTTTCTACTCTACAAAAGTCTGTACATGGGTACAAAGGTGCACAAGTCATTAAAAGGTAAAAAAAAATAGGGGAACTCACACCAATCTGTGGGCTTTGGTCAACATTATATTAGTATCAAGATAATAAATATATTATGACTTCATTCTTAAATAAATGTAAAAGTTTAAAATATTTTATGTTTATGTTTTATATTGTTTAACGTTTCCATATTTATAGTAGTCTATCCATCCAGTACTGTTCTAATATCTTTCCTGTATTACTTTTTATGACCATTCTGCTGAAATTCTATTTCGTGTATCTATCACTGTTTCTGTACCACAAATCTAATAGCCTATCTGTAGGAAGCCCCAACCTGTTCCAACAGGCAATTTCATTACATATTTTCCTACATCTCTCTTGATGTTACAAGATTGATATATTATTTACAGTTGTCTGATTAGCTAATACTTGTATACAAACTAAGTTACATTATTTTATCTGTCCTTTATGGTAACCTTTTGAATACTGCATTCATGTTACATTTGTCAGGTCATTTATGTTTTTCTTGCTAATTAGATAAGTGTCTCTTATCACAATGTAAATCCCATTTACTTGAGATGAGAACCAATACATCTTTGACAATTGTTAATGCTCACCCAGTAGCAATAACACAATTATGCTATATTTTAAGGAAATTGCCTGGCTCAGTATCCAATGTTTAATGTATATACTGAACCTTGAAATAGTATATTAAAATTGATTTTTCCTGCAGTATGTACATAAACGTTTTAGAGATTTGGCTTATGGATACTTACAAATTGCAGTTACACAACATTTAACTTCAATAGAAGATTTTAATAAAATATAGACTTTTTTCATCCCTAGAATTCATCTCATGGGGATAATATAGATCCCAAGGTAGCAAGAAACACACTGCTAATAGCAGTCTGTCTTACTGTAACAATCAACTGTGTTCTGGTGATTGCCAGGTCGTGGTTACATTCAGGGCCTGATCAACCACTAGGCTGACCAGGCTGCAGCCTGGGGCGCTGGGTCCCGGGGGGCGCGGCACTGCGAGTTTTTTCTTTTCTTTTTTTTCTTCATTCATTTTTTTTTTCGGGGTGGGGGAGGGGGGTCGCCGCGGGGGGGTGGAGGGCTCGACGATCAAAAGCATTGGTGGTTAGTGGTTAGCAACACACAGCCAATCGCCAGGCTGCCTGTTGCTGTGCAGCAGACAGGAAGCAGGACGTCTTCACTTCCTATCTGCTGATCTGAGGAGAGGAGCAACGCTGGCACAACTACAGGTAAGTGAAGGGGGGAACTGCCCTGTATATCTATAGGGAGGGGGGGGGGACTGCCCTGCATATCTATAGGGAGGGGGGGGGAACTGCCCTGCATATCTATAGGGAGGGGGGGAACTACCCTGCATATCTATAGGGAGGGGGGAAACTACACTGCATATCTATAGAGAGGGAGGGGGGAACTACCCTGCATATCTATAGGGAGGGGGGGAACTGCCCTGCATATCTATAGGGAGGGGGAGAACTGCCCTGAATATCTATAGGAAGGGGGGGGGGAACTACCCTGCATATCTATAGGGAGGGGGGGAACTACACTGCATATCTATAGAGAGGGGGGGGGACTACCCTGCATATCCATAGGGAGGGAGAGGGGGGACTGTCATGCATATGTATAGGGAGGGAGAGGGGGACTGTCATACAAATCTATAGGGTGGGAGGGGGGGGGCTGCCATGAAAATCTATAGGGAGGGAGAGAGGTTGATATGTATGAAGGAGGGCAGAGGAGGGGGGCTGATATATGTGACTGGGGGAGTTTTGATGTGACGGGGGGGATAGCTACAGAGTGGAGGTAAGGAAAATAGCTGCAAGGGGGATGGATGCAGGGTGGGAGGTAAAGAAAATGGCTGCAGCAGGGGTTAAGGAAAATGGCTGTGGGGGGGGGGTTGTGGTTAAGGAAAATGGCTGCAGGGGGTATTTAAAAAATAGAGCAGCTTTGGGGGGCAGAATCTCATGATTGTGTGATGGTCACATGGGTGGTCTCAGCAATCACTAGAATACTAAATATTAGTGAGATGGGGCTGGTAGAGGTTTGTATTTGATTGACAACAAATATTCAGATATTGCTTATATATGCCTGTCCAATGGGGTACTTTTAGCTGGCCATAATGGAGTGTTTTGTTTTAACTAAAGGGCCTAAACATTTAGGGTTTGCATTATAATATATTTTTGCATTTTCAAAACAGGATGCCAACTTTCCAGAAGCCAGCGAGAGGATAACAAAGTTGCAAGAGAGAAGAGCAAGAACAGGTAAGAGACAATGGCACAATCTGTCTAAATTTGAATGCTGGAGAATACACCTGAACATTCATATTCAGGAGTGTTCCTATACACCTATATATTCGGTGGAGGGGGGGGCGCTGCGGCCGTATTAGCCTAGGGCGGCCAGAACCCTTAATCAGGCCCTGGTTACATTGTATCAGACTCAACATAAGAGTCACTGGTGGGGGATTTTAATTCCCTGCGACGTGCCTCTGGAACGTACTCCGAGGTGACATCACAACCATAGAGGTCTGCAGGAAAATCTGTGATATTCGGCAACCGTAGTACCTAAAAATGAGCACAGCCATACGTCACAGTGATGTCCGGTGGCTCACTGTCTTCACCTGGTATCATAATCATCATCATTGTTTATTTGTAAGGCCATGTCATGATACCAGGGCAATCAGCAAAGATTCCTATTGCTTTATTGGGCTACCTGACAGTCAATCACCCACCTCCAGTAACATGGATGTGAGAATATATTTTCACACGCACACAAATATCTGAAAAAAGTATGCTTATGTTTACCACAAATCGCCAACACACTTATAGCACTTTTATTAAAGGGTTAAATTAATCACACTATAATAGCTGCAACATAACACACAAGGGACCACAATTACAGTGCAATAAACAGTCTACTTACATCCAACACTGGGTTATCCATCACAGGCTTGATCCTTTGTAGCGAGACACCTCTCCTATGGCTGGAAGCAGGGCAGCGTTCCTGCTTCAATGTCGGCCCGATTTTGGCAGGCACACAGATCTACAAGACCCACAGAGAATGAGGATGAAGGAAGAATACTGCTGTTCCTTGCAGTCCTTCACTACAGCCTCTGTTCCTTGATCAGTAACTTCTAGCCATTCCTGGCCTTCACTGTCTTCATTGCTGAATCTCTCTCCTGGTCTTCCAGTATGGCCTGTTATCCTAGCTCTGGTTTCCAAGCTTCTGGCCCAGAAGTTCTGGGTACAGGGAATTAGCTAGCTCCACTTGCTACCTGATTGGCAGCCCTTATCTTCTGAGAGTGTGACAGTGACTGAGAGCTGCCCATCTCACTCCTGTACCCCTGCTGGTACTGGCTCTACAGATTCTGGACATGACAAGCTTACACAGTGGTTCTTAGCAAAGGCAGTCTATTCACTATCAATTAACTTAGCTATGGTAACCTCACTGATTTAACTCTTTACAGTTTGTTAGTGATATCCACAGCTCCAAACTTAATAGCGATTTATGTGTGTGTTAGCTTAGCTGGCCCTCTGCGTTCATAGTCCCGCTATCAGCAGTTTGCAGAAGCCGGCACTTAGCGAGCCTATGGAGCATGCTGCCAGTGTGGCTACAGCTTGTTCACAGACCTAGTATCAGTACATATATGGAGACACACTTTAAACATACATTATATATAACATAAACATAGTTAAACAGGACTGGGGTTATCTGAAGGCTAGTGGGTCCCAGCGGGCTTAACCTTCAATGAACATCCCTGGTACCCACCTCTCCTGGAATCTGGGGTTGGTCAGGTGGTTGTACACAAGATGATGACGTAGGAGAGAAATGGGACAGTAGCTATAAAGATAGGGGCGAGTGATGGTTTCTTGAGGATAGAAGAAATGAGCATATGTTTGATGACAGAAGGGAATGTACAAGTTGTAAGAGACACGTTAAAGTGATGAGCTAGGTTCTGGGAAGCATTGGGATCAAGGGAACAGGTTGAGGGTGAAAAAGAGGAAAGACCTTGTCCAGGATCTTGAAGCAAGTTATGATTATTAGTTCAAGGGTCCTGATAAGGACAGTTCACACTGGTTTAAGGTATCAGTGGTCAGAAGGAACAATAATACATTTCAATGTAAACCAGTGCTCTTTTTATACAGTTTTTGAGACTTAGCATGGCAGGAGGTAATCCATCCTCCTGTCCCTTTAACCAATCTGGACTGATTCATGCAGCCTGCATGGGAATCAGCCCAGAGAGGTTAACACTTTTTTACATAGAGGCTAGTGGGAGGGGGGAGTGTACTTCCCCCCCCTGTCCACGAGCTGCCACGGAAAGGGGGCTCAGCCGACTTTCCACCCTGGTGTCTGTCTGTCTGGGACGAGAGATTTATCTTTTAAATCTTCTGCTGAAAACTACCTCCAGAGACCCTGTACTGAGGTCTGGCTCTCACCTCTGGCCGAAATTAGTTCCTGAGGAGAGCAGCCAGTTCCTGCCCTGTCACTAGTTGCACGCTGGTTGACAACTGACGCTGCAGCACCTACACAGTAACCATTTACATTTATTTAAAATCTCTATATGCTTATACACCCCCGGCGCCTAGCGCAGGGGTTTAACCCCTTCATGACTGCGCCAGGAATAATTCTCCCGGGGCCGCAACGCACGCTGCACCATACATTTTTATTTATATAAAGGACATTTTTATTAATAACTTTTAACGCAGTGCCTAGCGCTTGTGATTTAACCCCTCCGGCGCCAGGTATTAACCCTCCCTGCTCCGTAGTCCATTTAAAGATGCGGCAGCTGAACACTGCGGGTTCCTGGCCACATGTTGATTAACTGGCTGGATATCAGGAATTTAAAGTAGGTCTGCTTGGTAAGATAGAGGGCAGTATAGTAAAAAAACAACAGGATCAATTTGTAGTAGAGGAATTTAACATTGCAGTAAGGTTTTCTGCTTGGCTGGACGGGAGCACTTTTGCAGGTGGCAGGTCTGTTTTGAATTTCTAGATTGGGGTTTAAATCTCCAGAGACAATGTTTGGTGGCTGGAGCTGCCTCATATAGGGCTTTGGGAGGTGGGGTACAGTATTTTGACGCTAATTACACCGACAGTGAGTTTACAGACCCCAAAAATCCAAATACTATGACAGCGACATAAATTTAATATGCAATGAAACAGACAGAGGAGTTTACCAATAAAACTGCCATGTACACTGGTGTAAATTACAAACATTCTGCATGCCGGCAGTTAGCTTTCACATCAGATAAGAAAGCGACATTCAGATGTGTGTATTTAAAACAGCAATCAGAGGACTCGCCGCCTAACCCTTACATTAAATTGTGAAGTTCCCAAGTTCGCTGATTGCCATTTCAAAAACACAATACGTTCAAAGTAACGTGATTCTGTGCTGGCAGCATGTTAAATAGTTGCAATTATTGCAAATTTGTGATCAATCCTCAAGAAGCAAGTGGACAAACAAAAACCCACAAATTCTGACAAACTCAAAGCATTGATTAAGCAAGAATGGGCGGCCATCAGTCAGTATGTGGCCCAGAAGTTGATTGACAGCATGCCAGGGTGAATTGCAGAGGTCTTCAAAAAGAAGGGTCAACACTGCAAATATTGACTCTGTGCATAAACTTAATGTAATTGTCAATAAAAGCCTTTGACACTTAAGAAATGCTTGTAATTTTACTTCAGTATACCATAGCAACATCTGACAAAAAGATCTAAAAACACTGAAGCAGTAAACTTTGTGAATATCAATACTTGTGTCATTCTCAAAACTTTTGGCCATGATTGTAGAGCCCTGTCTGGTGCCTCCAGTAAATGTAGTGCCATTTTTGTGCCTACATTAAATTTAGAGTCCATTCTAGTGACCCCCAGTAGAGTGCTCAATCTGGGGCTTATTCTGGTGAACTTAGTAAATATAGAGCTATGGTAAATGCAGAGCAACTTCTAAGGCCTACAATAAGTACAGAGCCCCTTCTGATAGCTCCAGTTAATACAGAACTTCTTGTGGCACTTCCAATAAATGCAGGGCCCCTTCGGTACTCCCAGTATACGCAGAGCTCCTTCTGATGCCTACAATAATTACAGAGCTCCTTCAGAGCCTCCAGTAAATGCAGAACTTCTTCAGTTGCCTTCAAGAAATGCAAATAAATGCAGAGTCCCATCTGGTGCCTCCAGAAAGTACAGAGTTCCATCTGGTGCCTCCAGTAGGTACAGAGTTCCCTCTCGTGCCTCCAGTAGGTACAGAGCTCCATCTGGTGCCTCCAGTAGGTACAGAGTTCCCTCTCGTGCCTCCAGTAGGTACAGAGTTCCATCTGGCGCCTCCAGTAGGTACAGAGTTCCCTCTTGTGCCTTCAGTAGGTACGGAGTTCCATCTGGCACCTCCAGTAAGTACGGAGTTCCATCTGGTGCCTCCAGTAAGTACGGAGTTCCATCTGGTGCTTATAGTGAGTATGGAGTCCCTTCTGGTGCCTCCAGTAAGTACGCAGTTTCTTCTGGTGCCTCCAGTAGGTACGGAGTTCCATCTGGCACCTCCAGTAAGTACAGAGTTCCATCTGGTGCCTCCAGAAAGTACAGAGTCCCATCTGGTGCCTCCAGAAAGTACAGAGTTCCATCTGGTGCCTCCAGTAGGTACAGAGTTCCCTCTCGTGCCTCCAGTAGGTACAGAGCTCCATCTGGTGCCTCCAGTAGGTACAGAGTTCCCTCTCGTGCCTCCAGTAGGTACAGAGTTCCATCTGGCGCCTCCAGTAGGTACAGAGTTCCCTCTTGTGCCTTCAGTAGGTACGGAGTTCCATCTGGCACCTCCAGTAAGTACGGAGTTCCATCTGGTGCCTCCAGTAAGTACGGAGTTCCATCTGGTGCCTATAGTGAGTATGGAGTCCCTCCTGGTGCCTCCAGTAAGTACGCAGTTTCTTCTGGTGCCTCCAGTAGGTACGGAGTTCCATCTGGCACCTCCAGTAAGTACAGAGTTCCATCTGGCGCCTCCAGTAAGTACAGAGTAACTTCTGGTGCCTATAGTGAATACGGAGTCCCTTCTGGTGCCTCCAGTAAGTACGCAGTCCCTTCTGGTGCCTCCAGTGAGTACAGAGTCCCTTCTGGTGCCTATAGTGAGTACAGAGTCCCTTCTGGTGCTTATAATAAGTACAGAGTCTCTTCTGGTGCCTCCAGTAAGTATGGAGTCCCTTCTGGTGGCTATAGTGAGTACAGAGTCCCTTTTGGTGCCTCCAGTAAATACAGAACTCCTTCTGGTCCCTCCAGCAAATGCAGAGAAACAAATGCAGGAAACAACTTTGTTTACTGTTTGATCATTAATGCCTTAATTAACTGTGTCATTAATTATATATATTTGTTATTTTCTGTGTGTTCTTTTGGGAATTTAGAATCCACATAGGTATTGGACGTATCCTGCAGTGTCTTATATAGTAGAACACAGCAGACCTACACCCGAGTTCAACAGCACAGGTATCTTGAGATTCGTTCCTTGATGAATCTGGTAGTGCACAAGGCCGACATACATGTGTTTTAAACCAAACGCAGGATGCACTCAGTATGCGTGCCTTGATGAGTCAGGCCTAGTGTGTTGTGTCTATGAAAATGTATGTTATTTTCCCCACAGTTTTTAGCAGGACAGATGTTGAGTTGCATATAATTAGTGAGTAAAGTGGGTTGTGATATTGCAAGTTGCGGGTCTCCCAGGCAGATGCAGATTTAATTAATAAGACAAGTGGAGAGATGTTACAGAAAAAGTATACCGCACAAGGCGGATCCAAATCCTCCTAGATGATTAAGACCACTGTCAAGGAGTTTTATATCACCATCATATTGTCAATCCTCCTAGGAGTGGTGCACCCACACATATTAGCCAGTAAACATAAAGAAAGAGAAGAAAAACATTTTGTATATGGAGCACTCCGGGAACCAATTAAATAAAACATATATCAAACTTTATTAGTGTGCATTAAAACATTACTCCATTAAATCATTTATAAACAAAGGTAGTGAAATATTAAAACATAAATGTGGAAATGAAAACCTGGAAAATTAGCTGATAAAACTAGCAGACATACACTGCTAGGACACGCCACACGGTCCTACAATATATATTTTGTTTCTACTGGTGTGATTGAGCCCATATAATCTGTTTGGCAGATAATTTATATTGCCTCAATTTTATGGTGAAGATGTTACCCCCGTTTTGAAATAGCGATCTCTGTTCCAAAATTAAGTATAATCAATTTAGCGGAATATATATAACTATATGGTTAATCCAAGTTGGATAAAGTTGGTAGGGTATTTAAATGCAATAATATCGTCCCTCTTTTCAAACTCTTCCAGGTATATTGTTACATATTGGCTCTAGTAGATGCATCTATGCATCTATTCCATTACATTAGTGGAGAGATGTACCTTGCGGGGATTCCAGATAATTCTAATAATCCAATAAAATGTTTATGCACTTTCACTAATTATATTAGAGCGATGCAAGTTCATGTCTCCAAAATATTTAGAGACATGAGCTTGAAATGTATTTGAATTCTGTGGTAAGTAAATCAGTAAAATGTCAGAGCAATTTGGCCACCACCATTATGGGGGTGTCCACTACTTATTTGTAATTTACCTTGTATTTCTGGTTTCTATAATAATGTGGGAAATGGTTTTGAATGCTTTAAAATTGACCTAGCAAACCAGTCGAACTGGTTGGTCAGCTCTATCTGGCTAAAAAAAAGGAACCTAACTTGTTGGGTGTGAAATAAATGTTTATATGCCTAATATAACAATGAACCGTCTTTGTTTAACAAATGTCAAACTACTTTTTACTAAAAAAGAAAAAATAGTAATATTATCTGAATGCCCAGCTTACAAGGAGATTTCAGGAGCTAAAAGAATACTGTTAGAGTTATCTTTTACTAGCTCGTCTTATCTCTGGTTCAGTTCTACCCTATTGGCTGAACAACTCCTGTGACAAGGTCTTGTGTAGCAAGGCACATTAATAACGCAATGTACAAAACAAAGGTGTGTCGAGGCTTAGCATTATAGCCATATAAATACAAAACAATGGCTACAGATAATATGCCCGATAAAATAATAATATTATACCTTTCTGCAAAACAATTCAGATGTCTGCTTAATAAAATCAATTAAATGGAACTATAATGCTGCCTCAATTCAGGAAGGTTTAAAGTACAAAAAAACAAAGTGAACAAAATGCCACTAAGTACATGTAGAAAATTGGCTTAGGCTGGGTACACACTACAAAAAAATCCCCCCCATCCCCCTCCTGATCTTTAATGATTTTACCAACGACAGATTGAATGTTTATCGTTTGATTGGCTATTTAGTCTGCTGAAAACACTGTAGGGGTAAATTTTTCAAGCTGTGGGTTTCAAAAAGGGGAGATATTGCCTATAGCAACTAATCCGATTCTAGTTATCATTTATTTAGTACATTCTACAAAATGACAACTAGAATCTGATTGGTTGCTATAGGCAACATCTTCACTTTTTCAAACCCGCAGCTTACTAAATATATCCCTGTAGTTGTACCCAGTCTTATTTCTCATGTAATGTAGAAGCACTAGTAGATGTTTAACATTTCATGGGTAACATTATGTAGTAGGGGTCAGTGTTTTTAAAGGTGTTTGTACCAGTGCAGGCTAAAAACCATATCCGACCCTTACACACACATTTATATAAATAGCGCCTGATGTTCTGAAAATAAACTGTGAGTTTCACACAGTCCAGGAAATAAACACAGTTTTGCTATAAATGTATGGAGAATGTGCAACTCTTAATTCATATATTACTTAAATATTTAATAGACTGCTATACTATACCCAGGCTTCATCACCTCATGGATGTTGAACATCTCTTCCTCTAAGCAGGAGGTGGTGGTAGTTTTGCTAGTGTTTTCCTGTGATAATTTGATGCAGAGACAATACTTTGATGTTATAAAGTACATCTCAGCTCTAGTTTAGTCTCACCATTTTATATCGTCGGGGGCGAATCTTCCTCATGTAAAGCACAAGTATCGCCACTGTACCCCTGTTGTTATAGCCATTTCAGGATACCCTGCACTGGCTGGGGAAGCGGTAAGAGTAGTCTTACTTTTATTGTTAAATTGGGAGACAAAATTTACTATCACTGCGATAAGTAGTGATAGAAAACCTCTCATTTAATGTGTAATGTGGTGCAGATGTGCTTTACTTTAATTTAACTATTGCTAACAGTAAGTGGTATGGATAATTACATACATATAGAATTTGGCATTCTAGTTGTCCGTTTTTGAAGATAATCAGGGGGAATTTGTACCCATGACTTCTGTAGCTCTTCTCAGAGGTGTGACTGGCTTGTAGGTCTTTTTACCCTGAATTTATGGTCAAGCTCAACAGGGTTGAGATCTGGCCATTGTGCCGGCCAGTCCATCCAGTACTCAGACTCCCTGTTTCTTCACCAAATAGTTTTTGCATAGCTTATAAGTAACTTAGGATCATTGTCCTGCTGCATGCTGGAATTTGCAGAAATCAAGTGCTGACCACAGTGTCTGGCATGATGTTCTAAAACAGAATGGTGACGTCTCTGGTTCATTATTTCTTGCACTCACACAATCTTCAGCCTTACCAGCACCGAAACAGCTCCCATACCATTATATATAAACATGATTAATAAAGAATGAGCTAAGAGACTTTACCATTAGCATACTGGAATCGCGAGTACTAAAAATGGGTCTTTGCAGAATTAGGTGAATAATACATTATAAATCGGTCATTTCAAGCAGTAATATTCATTTGCAATATCAGTAATGTCTTAAATATATCTCTAAAATAATTTAATGGTGCCTTGATAGAAAAAAGTAGCAATCCTTCAAAAACCAAGAAATTTCTTAGTGGATACAAACTTTTGCAGTTAGCACTTCTGCCTCACACCACTGGGGTCATGAGTTTGATTCCCGACCATGGCCTTATCTGTGTGGAGTTTGTATGTTCTCCCTGTGTTTGCGTGGATTTCCTCCGGGTGCTCCGGTTTCCTCCCACACTCCAAAAACATACTGGTAGGTAATTGGCTGGTATCAAAAATTGACCTTAGTCTCTCCCTCTCTGTCTGTGTTTGTGTGTGAGTGTCTATATTAGGGAATTTAGACTGTAAGCTCCAATGGGGCAGGGACTGATGTGAATGAGTTCTCTGTACAGCGCTGCGGAATTAGTGGCGCTATATAAACAGATGATTATGAGATATATATATATATATATATATATATATATATATATATATATATATATATACATATGTGTGTGTATGAATGATGGATCAAGTTTGACTACAAGGTTTAAACAGAGTTAAATATCTGAATAAAGATTATCTCACAAAAGGCAATATTGTGAATATAAATATGTGATCAATATTATTTTCTGGGAGGCAAGTGTTCTAAAGTAAATAAAATATGAAGTCTGGCCTGAGAATTCCAATCAGAAGAGACCTTCTGACAAGTTATGGAAAGTTTGTGCTGCAGCTCTTCAGCTCAGAGTTGGTATAAACGTGTAACCCACGTTACACTAACACCCCCCATTGTGCCACTTACTGCTCCTTACAGACACTGCAGGTTGTGCAACACAACCCAGCACTTTAACCACCCACAGGACAGTCTGTATCTCAGAGCCGAGCAGCAGGAAGTGAGAGCAGACTGGGTGAAGGAGTTAATCTCCTGCCCCGGAGCCAGACGAGCTAAGTACACAGTGTGTGCAGCGTGGCACTGCTAGTAGTGGGAATCAGCGCTGCCACCGCTCCAGCTGCGCCCCCCTGGTACCGCACACTGGCATTTCCTCTGAGCTCACACACACAACATGACGCAGCCTCCCACCATTCCCTCCTCGGAAGAGGAAGTTTCTGAATAACGGTCAGAGCTGCTAAAGCCGGGAAAAGACTGGAGGTTTCGTCCGGGATCTGTGGCTGTGCCAGGGCTGGGGAGGAAGGTGCCCTCCTGCCATGCAGGCTGAGCAGAGCATGGGATGACACTGACCCCCCCGGAGCAGGATGACAGTGTATTCACTAAACCTCAAAGTGTTTTGGCTGCTGGTGATTATCCTGCTCAGCGGAATCTGGTGCCTGTTTCTGGCACTCGGGAGGAGCAGCAATGAGGAGGAGAACGGGGGCTGCCAGGAGACCGCATTCAGCAGCTTGCAGCTTCTCTTCAAGTTGGGGTTGGTGTTGCTAGCGTGCTATGTTGTCATCAGATGCTGCAGCTCCTTCCCACAGTGCCAGCCTGGGGAGCAGGACCTGACTGTCACCAAGCAGCACCAGCAGCAACTCAGGAAAAATCTCCTTGACACCTTCTATGAGCAGCACATCAGACTCTCCCCACATGTCCTTGGCCACAGCAAGGCACATGTCAGCCAGATAGTGGGCGAGCTCATCAAAGTAGGCAAAGCCAAGCAGCATGATACTGGTATCATCTTCAGAGGGGACTTTGTACAGATTGGCAGTGCATATGAGCAACACAAAATCAACAGTCCAGACTGCTTTGACATCCTGGTACCACTTAAGATGCCACAAAGTCTGAAGCTGGAGCCTGTTTTTGCAGACGTTGGTAAAGAGTTATTGCCCATACTTAATGGCTCTATGATTTGTGGGGTAGCAGCACCCAAAAAATCAGAGTGGGTTAAAACTTACAAGCAGTTTGGTGATTGCTTCTGCATGGAGGTAGGCCTCAGGCACCAACTGTCCTCCACGTCGGTCCTCAAGTGGTTTCACTGGAAGATACAAAGGTGTCTCAACGTAATCAGGTACCAGTTCGAGGAGAGGTGCCATATTACACTTTCTGTGTGCGATGATAAACTCATCCTTAAAATACTCCCCAGGTCAGACTACGTCTGCTGCCACATCTCCATGTCTGTGAGACTTATCCCTGCCTTTCACTTGGGAGACCCAGTGTACGTAACTGCCCAACCTTGGGGCAACGTTTCATACCAGGACACTTTAAATCTGGATCCCTATTGGGGCATTAACTTCTCCAAATATGAGCAAAAGTTATTAAACTGGTTTAAGGATCAGGCCCCTTCCAACTCTTGTCACCTGAAGTGCCTCCAGATCATGAAGAGCTTGAGGGACCTTACTGCAAAGTCATTCCAGCCTTCCTTCTCCTCTCAGTGGAAAGCCATTTTCTCATCCTACAACTTGAAAACAGCACTTTTCTACCTATTCCTTAAAATTCCTTTTGAAAAGTGGGATGACTCGTTACTCATGGAGAGGATGGCCGACTTCTTTACGTTCTTGAAGGAGTGTTTGCAAAAGGAGGCACTGATACATTTCTTCCTGGGTAATAGCAACCTTCCTAATTTTATCAATGTGCCAAAAATGTTCAAAGAAGCACCGCCGGTAAATCTACTTGAGGGTTACGGGCCTAACTTGTTGGACCAAGCATGTTTCCAGCTCCTTAACCTGTGGGTTCAAATGCCTCGGATTCTGCGGATGAGTTCAACTCCAAAAACCTTTATCAGGGAGTCTATCAGGTGCAAGCACACCAATCTGTAAGCTCTACACCAAAAGAAAAGGAGAAGATGAAGTATTGATTGCACCAAACCAGCATTAGAACAGTCACTTAGGCAAGCATTGAAATGCTGCGCAATGCAGAAAATATTTAAGAATGTTTGCTGTGATTAGATTCCTATTTACCAGAATCCAAGTGCATGATTGTGCTATTGGGTCACATATGAAGTAAACATTTTTCATGCCAAAGAGATTATCAATAACATTATTTGCACACTGTTGTAGAACTTCATATGTCGGTTTGTCATACATGTGTGTAGCATTTGTTGTGGAGTTAATTATACAGTTAAACCATGATAATTTGGTTATTTACCATGCTTCTCTTATACCTTCTTTAAAATGGACACCTAATAGAGAAAAAGGGGTCAAGTCGATCTAAAACCACATTCATACACTCTGCTTATATGTAAACACTTACAGTGGACAGCATGGAGACAGCCATTTTGTTGTTTGAAACAGTATTCAGTCCTTGCTATGCCTCAGTGATGGCAAGTTTAGTCCACAAACTGTCTCCCTCCATTTTGTGTACACTGTGTAGAGATGTATACTTTAACATAAAGATTGTGGGTATGGAGCTATCTATTACTTTTAACATGTGCTAGTCTTCATTCAGCTTTCAGTCATTTTTTTAAAAAAAATAAAGTGTTTTATTTTTTTTTTGTGCATGCTGTAACCTCTGCAAGCTTAGCAAGAGCCAATAAGATATGCAGAATCACACATTGCTGGTAGGCACACAAGGATAATACAATCTAAGGGCAACCTATAGTGGAATAATGTATGGGGGTGGAGTTCCATTTTTAATTAAATATATTTATATTTTTTGTTTTCCTTTTCCTCTTAAAGAGCATACAGATAACTATTACTAGTGTCATCTTTTTCTGAAAAAGCTTGCTTGTAGTTTTTCTTATAACTAATTCTGTCAGATAGATTAACTCTTCCCTTGTGTTGCAAGTAGTAATAAGCCAAGTCAGCTGTGGCCTGCAAAATGGCTGCTTCCTTAAGCTCTTCTTGCACTCTCACTTCTGTACTGATAATTATAAATAGACTATAAATGCACATGCCAAAAAGTGACAGCAATAATGCTTATGTATTAAAATCACTTGAATTTTTTTTTTTTTTTTTTAATATAAAGTCACTATAATTTGACTAGTATACAGTCATGATTTTTAACAATATGTTTCAAGTAGCGGTACCTCGTAGCAACCAACTGGGTATTCGTTTTCATTTGTCCGACTAATCAATGCAAATATTTGGTTGCTGTTGGTTACAGTGCTATTGTCACTATTACAAAGGCCTGTCAGTTTATTGCTCTTTACAATCAACAGCTACACCCAAGAATACAATTTAACATATTAGAGGCATAACATTTTTATGTAAAAAAAATATTTCTGCACTAAAGTGTTAAATAAGGTACAAGTTTTGTGTGTTTTTTTTAAACAAATTTAGTTAAGGTATTTTTGTAAAAACATTATTTAAGAAAATGTCTTCAAAAATTTTTGATTGTTCTGCACAATGTGTGTACTAATATATAAAGATAAAAGTACGTATTTAATAAGAAGACTGAAAGTAATGTACTTGATAAAAATAGCACTTTAACAATTTTAATTAATATCAGGACTGAAATAAAGAATATTCTAAAATTGCTGTTGCTACTGACAACAGAGTATGACAACATTTTATGTTTCTATTTGTTACACATAACTGCTTTATTAAGTTATATAATTGATACAGGCATTAACCAAGCTTCAGGTGTTGATAGGGAAATGAGGTCGTTTTAGACCTGTAGATTTTCATTGCCATCTAGACCAGGCCTGTCCAACCTGCGGCCCTCCAGATGTTGTGAAACTACAAGCCCCAGTATGCTTTGCCAGTAGACTACCTGTTGATAGCTGGAAGGGCATGCTGGGACTTGTAGTTTCACAACATCTGGAGGGCCGCAGGTTGGACAGGCCTGATCTAGACCATAGAGCAGTGATAACAAATACATATGACATATAACAAATGCATATGGGGGCCCCAGGTGAAGGCTTCGGGGGCGGGGCTGCCTGTTGCCCATCATTGCCATAGGGTGTATTGGAACCTATAGATCAAGTGATGCTAATATGATTGGAAGCAATGGTTTATGACACACAATTGTGCTGATTGTACATATATTATTACTTTTACCTAATTAACAGAAATATGTTTTACAGAATACGCTTGACTATTTTGGTAGAATTAAGAGAAATCCAGGACCAAGGCATTAATTCATTATTTTTAGCAGTCAGCTAATGTACAAAGGACTGGACTATACATAAGCCGTGACCAGTTCAATCCGTCTCAGCTGTTGTCTAATGTCATTTACAATAATCGTATTTTAAAATACCTCATTTTTATAAAAATGTTTCACATGACTAATATATTTTGTGTATAAACATCCTATTTTCCTGTCAGATTTATTTCTTTAAATATATCTTAATATCTGTTATCTTATATGTCATGCATCTGAGGTTTTATGCAATTGTTAATGCAATTTTTTGTTGAGGATGTCTGATCTATACAATACTATACTGAAAAAATTGCATATTTTAAAATCAAAATGTTTTACATGGGTCATCTTGCAGAGTAAACCACGGGTACTTTATTTAAAAGTTATTGTTTTGTAACTCTGAGCAAGTGTTCTGCTTTTTTTTGTGGAAAAATTGCCCACTGGGTGGTAGTGTCCTATTGCTCTCTAAGTAATATATTTTGTTTTAACTCTACAGAGGATGTACTATAGAGGGTTCTACTCCTTTTAATTAATGCAAATAGCCATGTAAAATCAAACTGTGGAAATGCAGGACATTTAACAGTCCAGCCCAAGACATAGCAATTATTTTAGGGTCACACACACAGATTCCAGTTTGCCAATATAAGTGCCAGCATTAGTAGACGTTTAGATATGCAAATATATGCAGCCTCTGACTTAAAGGGGCTGTATCAGGTATAAATCTGCACGCTGGTAATTGTCATATTTCTGATATGCAGTAAGCATTCATTCACAAATGTGACACCTAGGAATGTCTTGAATATTACTGTTCAACCTACAATGGTGGGTTTTGTATTCCTGTATTGGTTGATGTCAATATGGTTTAGAGCATATATTCTTTTTGGGTTTGTATAATAGACAAACAGTAAACAATTTTCAGCCAAAAGTAAGAAGACCAAAGATTGAAAATGGGTGGACAAAAACAAAATGCTTTTATTTTTGAGGAAAATGTTACAATGTATAATGTATTCAAACACTTGTAATATTATTATAGTTTTTATATATATATATTTATATGTTACAATGCACTTTTACTGTTTTGTCTAAAATGTACAAAGATGACTGTACACTATGTCACAACTGAAATAAATAGAATGGTATTGATACAGTGTAGCTGTTTGTTGATATTCACTAAATGTTCTTTATTTTACTATGTTATTGAATCATTATTTGGGGAAAAAATATAATTATTTAGGGACAAAAATGAGTAACGAGTTGGAGAACAGTGAAAAGTTAGAAAATAAATTATACTTAAATGTTCTCTCTTTTTTTTTTTGTCATTATTCCGTGGCAGTTTGTAAATAAAAGTAAGTGTCTTGCTGGATACTATGGTTTAAGGCTCATTCACACAATTGGCTTCTTGAGCTGCATTCCAAATGGAGCAGAACTGGAGAAACCCAACAGAGAAGTAGCGTGACATAGAGATACATTGAGCAGTATGCTGCAACGCCGCTACAAATTACAATGCAGTATCTGTGGACAGACCTATTGTGTGAATGAGCCTCGTTGGAGCAATGTTAGTAAATCAGTTCCAAATTCTCAGAAATAGGTCCTATGTCATACTGCTGAAGCTTGGAACACTTGTTACAAGAGTGACCACACCCTTCATTCAGTTGGTACAAAACGGGGCAAGTAGTAAAAAAATGAATATACTTGTAGCCCTTACTAGCCATGCAGACACTAGCTTGCCCATTCCTACAGCTCGGGTCCAAGGTGGTGGTAACAGGATTTTCTATGGGAGTATCATTTAGTTAGCAGTATTGGGGCATTGTAAGCAGTGCTCCCTCTTATGGTTTAATGTGAGTTTTTTTTTTGATGGTGAACAAATATTTTGACAGTGATTAGTAGTGGGTGATTTGTACTAAGTTAGTGCAGGACATGTTAGGTGGCCATTGTTATGCAGAGTAGGGGGTGTGGCTTTATTTGGTGTGTATTTAGACCTGTTTGAGAGAAATGACCCTCATCCATGCCTCAAGTTGTAGATAAATACCCCCATTGCAAACTATACATTACAGAAATAAGAAATACTCCCAGGACCAGATATAATTTGCACAGCTACCCGACAATTACCAGCTGGAGACTGAGATGTTTTTTTAGGGGGAGTGGCACCGGAGCACTTACTGATGGCGTCATACACCCAAGGCCAGTGCCAGTGTTAAGAAAGTAATGCTGACCCACAGGGATAGGAAAAAGGATCAGAGATGTGTTTCTTCTTTAAGTGTCTTGATCCTGACAGAATGAGGCTTCAATGCTGGTTTATAGAGGTGAGGAGCCTGAAGACTAAGGTAATAGGAATATAAGGGAGAGGAGGAGAGTATAAGGGGGGGGGGTGAGCGATAACTGGGGGGAAGGAGACAGCCTGCTGTGCCTGGGTTGTGTGAAGAGGAGATAATAGGGGCAGGAGTGTAATAATGATGAATGTTACATGTTGATGGGGGAAAGAGGAAATTAGGGGGATAATGGGATGGAGAAGGAGACAATGATGCAGACGAGGGGGTGAATGGGTTTGATGGGGGAAAGAGGGAATAGAGAAGAGAGATGAAGAGTTAGAGGTGGAGAGAGAAGAGGTTAGAGAAGGGTTATTATATGGATTGAAGGGTCTGTCAGCGGTGTGAGCTATGTGTAACAGGACAGTGGCTCTGTGTAGTTTATCTATTAATGGATAAAACAAATTAAAAATTGGCTCCTAGATTTTAAATATTTGATAAGCTGTGCTTTATGACCCATGAGCGGTAAAAGGGAGAGAACTGACTAACTGGTATATAAAGGTTAATTTCTAATATAAGTTACATTTTTCTTTCAGAAATCTATTTTAGTTCGGCCATAACTTGGCAGTGCTGACTGCAGCTTAATACATTTTGTCCGTGACAGTACCAGGCTTCTTGTTATCACCCGTGCAGGCTCTGTGTTACTGCTACACTCACTCTACCCCTGCTTGTCGTGGCTTTGATCACTGTTACAGGTGAGCAAGAATTACTGTCCCTGCTACTGACCACTGCTTGGTGTGGCCTGCTGCCACCATTGCAATCCACATCTTGTAGAGAAATACATTTCCAGCTATAACTCGGAGAGATACCCACAAAGGACAGCCATATACTATAAACTCTAGGTGTTCTACGGTCATATAGGGCTATGTGAGTGCTGGAAGATATGCAACAATGCCAGAAGTGCTCATGTGGGGGTCATACCAGCATATACACACATGGTGCTCATAGGTTTGGATGGCCATGGCCAGTAGCCTGCGTGCAGATCCTTAATATTTGTACGCAGAGTCCAAAAAATGATGTGTGGCCATGCACCTTGGAGGGAAAATTGACTGTAAAAAGTAGTAATGTTATCCTCTGTCCAGGGTTAGGGAAGGATGTTTTTTCCCAAAGTAAAAAACCTTGGGCATGTAAATGTCCAAAAACTTGTGTGGCTCTTCAACCTCTCTGTATCACATGTCTTCTGTAGGTGGTCCAGTCACCTTCAGTGGTAGCTCAGAGTTTGAGAATAGCTCAGTAAAAATTAGCAAGGACCCCTGAGTGTGCCCCAGCGGGAAGTTAAGAATTAAATTGGCCACTCTCTGGAGCTTGTCAACCAAATTAGTTGTTTTAAAACAAATTGGCCAGATGTTAAACCATGTCTGGCTCCACAATCTATTGAACGGATTTATATTGACCAGGTTGTTATGAAAACTCAGTTTGGCTGAATACCTCCAGTGTTGTATATGTGAGGTCATCAGCAATCCTTGAGGTGATAGGATCCTTCTGTTATTTGTGCTGTGGTCTTTGGCCTTATGCTTATCTGACCACTTCTCTATAATTTGGCGCTCCACATATGTGACCAAATTGTCCACAGATGTGATTGTTCGAAGAGCAGGCTAAACATTTCTGATTACATATTATGACCGTGTTACAGGTAGCTTATTTCCGGTGTCTCTGTGTGTGCACACCATGTGTAGGAAAGACTTATGTAACTAAATAAAATTCCTCATTACACAGGCAGTGTAAACAATCTCACATAAAATAACATTCAGGGGTATATTTACTAAACTGGGGGTTTGAAAAAGTGGATATGTTACCAATAGCAACCAATCAGATTCTAGTTATCATTTATGTAGTACAGTCTACAAAATGACAGCTAGAATCTGATTGGTTGCTATAGGCAACATCTACACTTTTTCAGACCAGCAGTTAAGTAAATATACCCCTTAGTCTTATTTATCAACCCCTGACTATCCAACGTCTTACTGTAATATTGTTCTCAATGTACCTGATCAACTACCTCAAATTGTTAGTGAAACTTCTAATGATAGCCTAATTCCCATTACCTCTATGGGCAGCTGGGGTGTCACAGCAAACAGTAATTGGCCTCTATAGTGAATATACCGAGGCGTTTGAGATCTCGGGAAAACAGGACTTAATTTGTTGTTATTTAGAAGTGGGAGTAGTAACAGTTTGTTAGTAAAATGTCTTCTAACTTGAGCACAAGTTGACAACTCTAAAAGCAGAGCAATCTTCTGACCCATCTGTGAACGGCTGCAGCTGAAGCTGATTTAGATTATTTTTAGGAGCGCTCTGAAGAAGTGTACTTTGTCTGTAATTCCTATTCATTAAGAAAGCCGACCCTGCCCGCTCGTGTCAATTGTCTCATTTTAAAAAGTGTTCCATAATGAAGTGTATCACACAGACAGCAAAGCACAGCTGTATATGGAGTCCACCTATTACAGTGTGTGTGTTTCTTTTTTAGGACACTGCTGTATGCTGACTACTTTGTGGTTGACAAACATTTTGTTACTTTAGTAGCTACAAAGCCACCGGTGTGATTTGGGCCTTGCGGCCCCCGACAAGTAAACATGGTGACCTTTCGAAAATGGTTGCTGAACCATCACATTGTAATTATACTGAAATAGGCAGGGCAAACAGTTAAATCAGGGGGACCACCCTCAAATCAGTTTTTACATGGCGTGTTTGCTTCACCTGCTGTCTTTGGCTTAGATGATCAAATTATTAAATTGTCCGCTCTGTGCGTCTCCAATTTCATTGATCATTTATTAGCACGGTGTCGTAAGTGGTTAGCACTTCTGCCTTACAGCACTGAGTTCATGAGTTCAATTCCGGACCATGTCCTTATCTGTATGGAGTTTGTATGTTCCTCCTGTGTTTACGTGGGTTTCCTCCGGGTGCTCCGGTTTCCTCCCACACTCCAAAAACACACTAGTAGGTTAATTGGCTGCTATCAAAATTGACCCTAGTCTGTGTGTGTGTTAGGGAATTTAGACTGTAAGCTCCAATAGGGCAGGGACTGATGTGAGTGAGTTCTCTTTACAGTGCTGCGAAATTAGTGGCGCTATATAAATAAATGGTGGTGATGATGAATGCTGCAGATTTCTGGATCTGGAGCTGTTATTCTCAAGATATTCTGTGCCAAAAAAGAAGATTATTGAAAATAACATGTTAATATGTAATTAATACTGTAAGAGCAAATCAAGCAAGCATCCCTATGTATATACCCTCACTGTGGGAATGAAGACATTGCATGTGGTTTTAAATAAAGGCCAAGTTCAAATATCCTACAATTTGACATCAGTGTTGGTGGTTTTAGCAATCACTCTAACGTGCTATGCTCTCATATCACATAATGCAACACTCAACTGTTTATATTGCTGTTTAACTTTACAAGAGAGCAGGATAACACCACCACATTCTTTACAGTTCAAAATTAGAACTTTACACCGAACAGAACCTCGGGAATAGAATAAATAAATATATGTCAAAGCTATAAATGTTGCTGGTATGTTTTCAGTTTTGAATGAACGTTGCTCAGTTTTCCTCATATGGGACCAAAATGAACACACTGACTCATTTCCTTCTCTCTTGAGCTCAGTGGGTTACAGAGAAAAGGAAGTGATCCTGCAATAAGCAAGTCACACTGAATACACGGCCACATTTGTTATAGATCTGTATGTGTGCTGTACGCGTGGAAAGCCTTTCCAGGATGCCTGTGCAGACTCATTTAACTTAAAATGGGATTTTAGCAACATTGAAAATGATTAAGTTTCTCTAATATTTTTTCCATCCTTGGAATGCAAAAAATTAGTTAGAGCTAATCAGGGAGATGCTCCAGGGAAGAAAGAAGCTTTATATTCACTGATAATATAGCAGGCAGTGAGAAAGGAGAGGAAACTGTCCAGTACGTGTCATTTAAGTCATCTCAGGATCACACATAGAGACACTGTACCAACAATTTTGCATTAAAGTACACATTTCCTAAATTAATGGCTTAACACTCACACATACAGGAATAGATGCAACACAGACATGAGATATGTTACATGATTGGTCAACTTCAAGAGTCTACTAATTTCAGTGGTTTGTAGCTGCCAAATAATTTGACAAATTCAGCAGTAAAGAATGCAGGGGTTTATCACATTATCTCAGATTTCAATATCTATTCATTATCAGGTTTTTGTAGATTGTTTTGGCCCAAAACATACTGTATATGGAAATATTTTAAAACAATATTAAGTGGGGCAGATTCAATTTGGCGCAAGGTGCCGCTTTGTGTCTCCGGAACAGTCCACAGAGACACATTGCCTGGATGTTTTTACTCAAATCTCTGCTCATTTTCCCTAGCCTTGCATAGAGATACTAGGAGAAAATGAGTGAAGATTCCTTACTGTAGTGACAGGCATTAAGCGCAGCGGACAACGAAACGATGTCCGGCAGCACCTAGGGGGGCGGGGGCGGCTCACAGGGGTGGGGGGGCTCATGGGGGAATGGAGGCACCCTTAGCCCAGGGACCTCCATTCCCTTAATCCGGCCCTGAATGTGGGGAGGAAAAGAGGTATAGGAAGATGACCAAACTGACTTCAGTCAGAGACAGTAAATAATACACTGCTGTCACTGAGACATCACTATCTTAATCATTTATATTATTTAAATGCAATAATCAGAAAATGTTTGGCTTAAAAAAACACAACATTTTGTTTGAAATTGTAAGCAAATATATTATGTCCGCAGCTTATTGCTGAAGCGGTGGCTCACTTCCTTGTTGTCCTGTGAAGACTCATAAAATACATATTTTTTGCCATCCTGTTTTCATATTCCTGTGGTATATAATGTATAAAGCACACTTGTGTCCTGGAAAATTCTTCATATTTCACAGGCCCCTGACTTGACCCAAGGTTTAGTGCTTTGTAGGAAACCAGTACAGTGTAAGACAAAATGTTGGCGTTGGTCTGGTGATCATTACTACATTTCTTCATAAGTTTTCATCTGATCTAGTGGGAGTTTCTTACAATTAATTAAATAGCATTACAGGGCTATTTTTGTCCACCTTTATTCTGGAGACCGTAATTATGTTGCCTTTGTGTTGCCGTAGTGGGGTCATCGGACAATAAAAATTAATAATTTGTATTATGTTTTTAGGCAACCAAAAAAAACCTGAACACATGTTTTGTTGAGGCACAGAGTTGCTACGCACAAGCAACAGCCTCGTTCTGAGTAAGAACAAGCTAAGATCAGACTCAAGATACCATGTTTCGGTTTCCTTCCTTTGCCACCTCTTGTGTACATTAAAAACATTGGCATAAAAGGTAGCTATGCCCAAAATACACTGTCTCTTCTGTCACCATAGTTGTCCATGCCACCAAAAACTCCTCCTGTATCTAGCAGGGAATGGGTCCGTCTAGAGGCTAGAAATCGGCTCCAGAGATGCCATCCAAAATATCAAATTACATAGAAAAAGATCTGCCCAATTTTATCATCAAGTTGTGGAAACTGAAAAAAATATCTGGTTACTTTGCGGTCATGGGAACACCTGTGTTGTAGCAAATACAGTATACACTACAGAAGGCCTGGCCAACCTGTGGCTTTCCTGGTGTTGTGAAACTACAAGCCTCAGCATGCTTTGCCAGTAGACAGCTTGCCATAGCTGGCAAGGTTTGCTGGGACTTGTAGTTTCACAACACCTGGAGAGCCACAGGTCGACCAGACCTGCATTACAGTATATCACTGAGGAGTTAGAAAACACTGCTGTGATTCAGACCTATAGTAAAATCTATGCAGGGCGGCACTGTGAGAATGGTAATCAGTCTGTCAGAAAGACTGTGTTTAGTCAGCAGAGCTTTATGTTGACAGACATAAGCAAAAGTGTAAATAGTGTGTTTATTGTGCAAAACCCAAAAGCAATGAACCATGATTTTTTAACTCCTGTATGCTTGGAAGAGCAGAGGGGGGACAAGAGGGCGCAGTCTGACCTGGGTGAGCTAGTTGTATCCATACTGCAGCATTAGGTAGCAACTAAAATATCACATCTGTCACCCCTAATCAACAGAAACATTATAAATATTGTACAGATGGAGCATGTTCCTGCTAAAATCAGTGGTAGGCAAGGCTAATGCAACACGCAATGGTAGACCGCGCCACGGCAATGCAAGGAGGAGCCTGGCACAGTAGGCAGACCTAGCACACAAGTAGGTGAAGCACTGGTAGGTGGAGCACAAACAGGCAGAGTCAGCAATGGACAATTAAAAAAAATACCAACAAAATCCCAGTAACAGTGACAAGTTGAGCTGTTCTTTCTTACCTGTTCTTGCAGCTTTCCCTACCTGCTGTTCTCTATTACTTGTTCTTGAGCTTTGCTGTGGATGTGCTTTGTCCATTGTGGGTGTGGTTATATGTCGCCAATAAAATATCTGTAAATTATACTGTGTATGAATAGGGTAATGCAATACAGCACCGCCGCGGATGCTTCTTTGACAGCGCCGCGGCTGCTGTACAGTACAGTGCCGCTATATAGGGTGCACTGTTTAGCCCCTGTTCTTCACGGAGAGGAGGGGTTTCTGGAGAACCAGAACACCCCAGCGCTGTGAGGCAGAAGTGCTAACCACTTAGCCACCGCCATGACTTAGGCCATGACTTATACTCATGAGACCAGGGCCGCCTTCAGAAATCATGGGGCCCAGTACGGGCCCCCCGTGCCCCCATGAGCCCCCCCCCCCCCATGAGCAAGAGCGCAACACAGACTTACCTGGGGACCCGCTGCCTTGCAGTCCGCTGGTCTCCGCTATTCTGTCTTCAGGCTGGCTGTCACCGTGACAGCCAGGCACCAGGATGCGATCGCAGGGGCGGAGGAATCATTCCCCTTGCGATCATGTGATCTGTCACATCTGTCACAGGCAGCGGACTGCAAGACAGCGGGCCCCCAGGTAAGTCTGTGTTGCGCTGTCGTACCGGGCCCCCTGGTGAGCCCGGGCCCGGTACAACAGTACCCCCCCGTACCCCCCTGATGGCGGCCCTGCATGAGACATTGATTTATCACCAAGTCTCATGGACATTGGTATACTCTACAACATGTCTGCCTACACTGTGTGTCGGCGACTAGTGCGCTTTAACAATGATGGTTTGGCAATTCTTAAAAACATATACTCACTCTGCCTTAGAGCTGCAGTTCCATTAATTAAAGATCTGCACAAGGCACCTGTAGACACTGCCAGGACTTGTATAATAACAGTGCGCTGCTGTGAGTTACAATCACTTCATTAGGCAGCACCATCCTACCCTATTATTATTTCAGCATGACAACAAGTTTGCATGTAAATCTTGGCATTTCCTTCAGCTGTGCTCAAAACCCTCTGTTTGGTCTAATGTTACTTGACCCTGTTATTTTCCCAGTTTTATTCGATAGAGACAGCATCTCTTTTGTATGTGTAGCATGTCATTGGTTTAGTCTCTGCATATGCAATGTCATTATTTTTGCTTTTCTAGACAGCTGTAATCAGGAAATACATTTCATCATTTCAGCATTTTGCAAAGACCAGAACAGGAGGTTAATGATTACACTTAACCCCTTGTTGTCTTTCAAGGTCCTTATAACAAACAAAGAGGTTTAACCAGTTTCTGTTCCAGTTTGGAATCTATTATGGATACATCTGTGTTGATTATTCCAGCACTGAATACATATCTGATAGCCATTTGCAAAGCAAGATGTTTCTAAGCCAATGTGAATACTCTGTCTGGAATTGAGCTGTCCGTTATTATAATCTTCATAAGGCAGTTGGCTTTCACTGAATACAATTTGTAGAATGCATCTATATAACCAGATGCAAAGTGCCTTCTTTATGGTAATAACCGTCTTGTTAGTATATCATATTTACATATAAGGCTACATTCAGCTTTTTTTTGGACTGTATCTGTAGCGTTTGACAGTTAACACCTAAGATGTTCCTAAAACGCCTCTCCACTCACTGGAATGAGGTTCTAAAAAAAAATGCTCATTATGGCCTTTGAGCTTTTAGTTTTTTTAGAAAATGAGAAAAACAGCCATCTGGATGTAGTCTAACACTTCAAAGAAACAGAAAATGTGGGTGTAAGGTACAATGGACATCAGGGGGTAAATGTATCAAGCTGAGAGTTTATGGGCAGGTTTGAAAAGTGGAGATGTTACCTATAGCAACCAATCAGATTCTAGTTGTCATTTTGTAGAAAGTACTAAATAAATGATAACTAGAATCTAATTGGTTTTTCAAACCCGCCGGAAAACTCTCAGCTTGATACATTTACCCCCAGAATTCAGCATGGTCCCAGTTTTGACTTAGAATGTTGTGAGCTATATTTCTGAAAAGTAAACAGAGTAGAGACAAATATAGTCATTGATGGCGATGGAGAGACAGCAGCGCAGAGCACATCATCCATCTTGCTTTAGCCACGCTGGACCAATGTCAGAATTACTTAATAGCTTGCCTTGTGCATATAGCATAATAGATAACGTAGGAGAGGAAGGAATAAGCAGAAGAGAAAGGAGAAACCAGTGAGGATACCTTATGACTCAGTGATGTTAATAAATTTATGGGCTGCATTCTGATGAACATGGTTTCTGCCCAGAAACATCTACACTGTGTCTAGGACACAGGTGCACTTTAAAGCCTCCAGCAGTGGCAGAACTACCATTGCTGTGGCAGGTGCCGTGCATCGGGGCCCATGGAGATAATGGGGCCCACTGCATAGGGTCGGGGGCCCACAGATCCCTCCTCCCTGCACTGGGGCCCACAGCTGGCTAGTTCCACCTCTGGCCTCCAGGACCACTTTTCTACCCCTATTCAACAAAAGATTTAGGGCCTGATTCATTAAGGATCTTAACTTAAGAAACTTCTTATTTAAGTCTCCTGGACAAAACCATGTTACAATGCAAAGGGTGCAAATTAGTATTCTGTTTTGCACATAAGTTAAATACTGACTGTTTTTCATGCAGCACACAAATATCAACTTTACATTTCAGTGTTCAAATAAGCTATCAAGTATTTGTGTGCTACATGAAAAACAGTCAGTATTTAACTTATGTGCAAAACAGAATAGCAATTTGCACCCCTTGCATTGTAACATGGTTTTGCCCAGGTGACTTAAATAAGAAGTTTCTTAAGTTAAGAACCTTAATGAATCAGGCCCTTAGTACTTAATGTCTAAAATCTCTCCAAAATAGATATTTCTGTATATGATTTGAAAAATTAATATTAATAGCCAAGAAAGAGGGAAAATGAAAGGAAAAAAAAAAAGTGAATCCTTATTTAATAATCATTCACCGTCATTGAATTTCTTAACAATGGAAAAAACTCATTACAATTAGAAAAATAACATTTATATTCTGTAAGAGAATAAAAATGTAATATTGATCATTAGACACACTTATTGTTAACAGCCATTTGTTTCAAAAACATCATGCACCCACAAAGATAGTGCACATGACGATTCATTTAAAACAATAGGCAATGGAAAATACCCCAAGGACTCAATTTAGAACTCTGCGTGTATGACCATTGTAATCAGTTAAGAGGAGAAATAATAGTAATTATGTATGGCAATAGTTTATTAAAGGCTTGACTTAAAAATAACCAGTCTTCCCCATGCAGCACCATAATAACCAACATTGAGAGTTGAATGGAGGAGGACAGGCCTCTAATGGTATAATCAGAATTATCCATGTGTATGTGGTCTGAGGAGGAGTCCATTACACCATTATGTGAACAAGCCTTGTAGACGTGATAGCAAACAGATGTTTTTGGTTTCAACCGCACAATTAGAATAATGTGTCAGTGAAGTGTACAACATATGTTCTTGTAGGCCAATAAATAATGTACTTTAGAATGTCTTTAAAAAAGGTGGAAATCTCTTAAACGAATAAACCTAACCTGTAAGCTGGATGTTCAAAACAATGTGTTTGAACCCTATCTATTTCTGCCAGAACTGTGGAAAGATGTCATAGAAAACAGTTTGCTTTTTCATGCATGCTTCACTGGGTTTTAAAAGGTATTTCCACCTACAGATGAATGAACTTCTTAGCGCCTACATGCCCATCTATACCTGTTACTAAATTCATTGTTTTATATATCTGACTTCCTTCTGTGTTTTTCAGCCTTGTGGTTATATAGGCAGACAGAGCTTCTTCGTTTTATTGTCTTGTTATTATACTTGCCTACTATACTCCTGAATTTCGTGGAGTTCTCCTGGACTCCCAGGAGAGCAGGCTAGCCTCCCGAATCCTGCACCACCTTACGAAATTGGTGGCCTTGATGACAGGATTCAGTGCAAAACACATTTTCATGACTTCGCTGTGCGATTACGCATTGCTGGGTGGGGCTGTGATTACGCAAACTGTGTCTTTCAGACGCCGTCCCCACAGTTCCGTTGCTGCCAGGGTTGGCCGGCCGACTCCTTCTGGCCGCAGATGTCCCGTTGCTTAGCAATGGGACGCGGTTGTTCCTGGCCAGTTCCCGTGCCAGCTGCATCCTCAGTGCCTAGCAGCAGGACACACTTTTCATTACAGGCAGCGGTCAGTGACCTCACTGACCACCAATCAGGAGTTCCCAACCTCTATTTAAACTAGCCTCTGGCACCAATACGGTGCCAGAGTATTAAGCTCACACCTAACGCCAGCATTCATGCTTCTCAGCATTTATCTGCTACTCCACTACTGTTCCTGGATTGACGGCTTGTTCCTTGACCTCTCTTTGGATCCTGATTTGGCACTGTGTCTCCCTCATTGTATTACTTGGGCTTCCCTGAATATTCTTCCGTCTCCTGATTTGGTACCTCATTGTCTATCTGGTTTTGATTCCAGACTGTCTGACTACTCGCTGTTCACATCTATCTCGCCAATAACTGTCTTGGAGATCCACGACCTGTGCACCTCTTGCAGCCAAGCCCATACCATCATACAGGGGTCCCTGGTGAACACTAGAGGTGCGCCTCCCTTTACAGTTACGCCAATACTGGCAGATAGCCTCCATCTCATTCCTGCTCGTGACAGTGCACTTGTCCCTTGGTCCAAAAAACAGGCACCAATGCTTGTTCTACAACACGGTTCTGCTTTGCTCTCTGCTTGGATACTGTTGTAAGCAGTGAGCATATATATACCGTATCCAAGGGAACAGAAATAAACATTATTCCTAATCATATAAATCATATAAAATTAGGGCTGAAATGAAAGTAGAAAGGTAAAGCAATATATTAAGTAAAAGTTGCACAAGGGCACATAATAAGTTGGTTAATGATACAATTAAATCATTTGAAGACGAATGCATGAAAACCACATGTACTATGTAATGCATGAGATTACATGTTAAAGAGTAATAATTAACTTATTGGGTGTTATTTATAAAACATGTGTCTTTGGGGGCATGGTCACACCATATGGGAGCATGCCACATCCCTGAAGGGCATGCCTAAGCTTAACGGGTGCTAGGCGCTGCCAACACTTCTGCGTACGAATACCATGCACTGACTACTTTCTGTTCTCTTTAACCAGAACTTGTTGCCGGTATCCAGATTGGGCATCGTGAAAATCAAAGAACTTTGCTCTTGCCAGTTTGTATGAGATATCATCTAATGTTGGCAGTGTATAGAGAGGTACACTCTTCTTCCACCTCTATTTATAGACTATAACTACTGCAAAATGTAGAATACAAAATTTATCAATGCAATGCATGAATTCAACCAAATAACAAAGCAAAAACTCAAGACAACATCCACTCATTCTTCTCAGTGGTGTGGTATGGACTCTGAGCGGAGCACAAATTATAGGAGGAATTGTATACGGAAAACTTGAGGTCAAATTCTGCCAGAGAAATCTATGAAATTCCTCCCCCTGATGCGGATTGCGGCCAATATTCCGCAGGACAATTTTGAAAATATTGTTCTTCTCTAATCTTGCCCTTGTTACCCTATCCATATAAACATGTATACTGCATTTTTACTTTATTTTTCTGCACCAGGACCTGCAAATACCAGATGCAGTAGTTCATTTCATCTTGCCCATTGTTTTTAAAAGATTCCTGTTTCTAGAACTAGTTGAGCAAATTGTATACCATTTGTGACATGCTTTCTTGTGATATTGTGTGGACAACCCTACTCGTTGTGCCAGGTATTGTTTAAAAAATACTTACAGACAGCAGCTTGTCAGTCGGACGTGGTAAGCTGAACTTTGGTTGCATTGAATGAGTTGAATGCATAAATATGTCAAGAACATACACAGTGCTGCCCTTCTTCTACCTGCAGATTGCCACTGACTCCCTGATCTCGGAAAGTAGACTCGATCTTGGTTATGTCAGGTCATTGGGTCCATTCCAACGAGGCTCCTTCAGAGTGATTCTTCTCTTTGCTCCCCCTACTCTCGGGGAGAAAGGTATACAGTCACAAAACAAATACATGTGTCCTATCCAAGGCACTTTTTTGTTGAACAGGTGTTACTATGGCTAGGGGTAACTTTGCAGTTTTCATATCCTCCTCACCCAGCTGTATCTCAGTCTCTCCAGTCCCAGGGTAATTTGGTTAAAGTACGCAACAGAAGCACTCGCACATGTAGGTATAATACAGAGGTAGGTGTACTGGTGCACACGCACATTAATCACGGTCAGCTACACACTGAGCTCTCCTTCTCTAGAATTTCAACACATGCTGACCAGTATCACTTGACCCCCCACTCCCTTGCCCAGGGCCATCTTAACAACATTATGGCCCCCCGGGTGTATATATATATATATATCACTTTTTTTTTCAAATATCCCCCTTAACTTACCTTTCAATCGCCCTGTTCTTCGAGTCAAATCCTCTTCTGTTCTTCGTCACTGTTCTGCGCTTCTCCGTGCTGTGCTCGCAGTGAATGTCGGGCGTGATGACGTCATCACGCACGACATTCACTGCGAGTCCATCACGGAAGAGTGGACCAGGGAGTGAGCCGGATCGTCACCTGAACGGTCAGGTGACTGCAAAAGGTAAGTTTTTTGTTTTGCTTTTACTTTATTATAGGAGTCCTGCCTCGGGTCCCCTTGACACCTGCCCATCGTGCCCAGTCGGAAAGACAGCCCTGCCCTAGCCTCTCTTGACCCCCCCCCCCATTTCTCCCCCCAAAAAAGATGACTTATGTGATCCCTCCACACATGCGCTGTAAAGCTCTGCTCGGATCAGAGCTGAACAGTGCTGAAAAATAGCAGAAACGGTAATGTACAGCAGCCTGAGCTGGCTTACATTAACGTATGTGTGAAACCATTTCTATTCATTGTTAAATTGCGATACATAGCAGTCCCCATAGACATCTATGGGGACTGCTAAATATTATGAAAGCAAATATATGATATCTGCTGCGATGAACTGTTGATAGATGAGGCAAATACTTCAATTGGCATTTATTCCCCGAAAATTGCTGTTTTCAGGGAATAGATGCCAATTGAAGGTTTAATAAATAGGCCCCTTAGTATTGTTATTTCTATTAATAGTTAGGATGAGAAATATTGAATATTATTTTATTTACTGCAAAGGTACATCTAGACGTCAAGCTGCCCCAGTGCATCCTGGTGATATATGTCTGCTCCTGAACTTAACACTGGCTCTTTCCCTGAATAAACCTAGGCATTATTAATTGATAAATGCAGAAGGCTTGTTTTACCTCAATTAATTACTGAGACCCGGTTACCTCAATAAAATAGTGTCAAGTTTGAGAGCAGAGAAATACCTCACTGATTAGTCAGATGATGTATCTGGTACCTTTGCAGAACAAATATGTACTTGTATTGCATTAGACATTGTCCACAAGGTGGCATTGTAAAGCCAATCTATTCCCTCTACACTGGTACAAAACACCTTCCTCTGTTACAGCAAATCTTTATCGTTTCATTAGGTTTTTTTGCATTAGTGATAGATCTTTGTGATGAAAAAGTTTTAATTCAATTATTTAGCATTGCAAATTAGCACAAACTACATACTATATGCCAGTTTTACTGTTAATTACCATAACACATAGTTATATCTAGGAAAATGTATTTAGGTAATATTTAGCTATGATTCCATTTAAAAAATATTGTAGTTTCAATTACATGTGAGTTAAATTAGCCAATTTGTATTGTTTCATGTGTTCAATGCATCAATCAGAATAAAATGTGAAACATATGTGGTAGTCCAAAGAATGTGTTAAGTATAAATGGAATTATTGTAAAAAGGGGCACATTCTGAAGTCTTTTTAAGGCAAACAACATTTTAACAGATTGACTGTGATGTATTTGAGGGGGACATTACATTATATAATACACATCTGTGTTTTGCCTTACGGTTTTTAGAAAGTAAAATAGAAAAAAAATAATATTGATGACCACTAAGTGGCGACAGTGAGTCTGTGCTGGAGAGATAGGCACCATTCAAAACAAAACAGGGCAAGCAAGCAAATAAGACACTTCTAATCAAAGCACCAGAGTCTGCAAGTGACAGGGAGGAGGGAGCCATTCCCAGAAACAGGCTCAGCCAGTGACACAGACCCCCCCAAATAAACCAGGGTACAACTGATGTGACATCCAAGCCACAAGTAAGAGTAGGATGTCTATTCCAAAGAAGGGTCACCATGAAGAAGAACCATCCAGCTCTCAGCTGATCAACTAAACAAGTCACGTCTTTTTTTTCCCCTTGTGTGTGTGTGTTTTATTGAGGGCAAAGAGGAGAGAGAGAGAGGAACGTCATGTACAGGCAAAATTAGGAACTGATGGCACTTTGAGTGAAGATGGCGTACATACAGGTAGGTGTCATTCACACTCTTACAGATTGTTGAAAATGAAGTCTCTCCTTAGAACTTGTAAAAGTGTCAGCCAATGAATGGGTGTAACTGGGACAAGCTGAAAAGGATGGGTTGTGGCTGCACGGAGTCAATACAGGAGTGCATTAAACTGGCAAATAATCCAAGTAAAGATGTCAGATGTAGCTGTTAGGATGTATGTCTCACACATGGCAGGAGTACTGTACAACACAAATGTATATAGGGATTGTTAGCAGAAGTTTTACAGTCCAAACATACAAAAGTGTACAATTGTAATATTAAATATAGGTACAGGGGATGTTTTATTTTCTTTAAAAATAATAATATATGCAATATATATCATCTATATGTGCTAGGTTTGCCATAGACATAGTAATATAATAATTTATCTGACAACAAACATGCTGAAAGGATACAAAATGGATACAGATGAGAAGAGTAATGACAAAAGCTCCTGGTGTTGTGTCCTCTCGTGCAGCCCAGGTTGGTGTATTGTTCATCATGAGGTTAATTGGGATGTGACATGTACACAAATTGTCACCCAGCAGCTTGCCTATGGTGTGTGTCTGACTTGAAGTGACTTTTGATGGGTGTTGGGTGGAGCTGAGAGTTTGATTGGGTGATGTTTTGATGCACAGACAGCAGACATTATTTGCAAAGCAACAGTTGTTTATGGTAAGAGCAGATGTTGTTCACTTGCTACAAATTGCCTGCACTTTGAGTGTCAAGTTACCTCAGACTAGCTGTAACTAATAACCCACTGTTTCCTTACAGTCTGCTGCTGTACAATAAAACATGCTTTATCCAAATCCCTGCTATCTGACACATGGGGATTATCATTGTGAAATAATGAGGATTACACTGTGACATATTATCAATAACTACATCAGTAATGTGTTTGTTATGTGTCTAATACATTATATAATATATATAAATATATATATGACACACATTGTATATGTGATAAATGCATGTTCTCTGCACAGTGCCTGTCTGATACATATTATATCTGAGATGATAAGTGCCAGACTGTATATAAATATTGTCTAAATATTTTTTATATAAATGTGTGTAGCAAAATTGGCTTTCCACAAAAACACCTGCAGTCTATTTACAAATATATGCACACATATCATTTAGTATTTGTGTATTTATTGTACAAGCATCGTAATGTGAATTATGACCTTGTAGATTGTAAGCTCTTGGAAGTTAATAATTTCCTTCGTAATGTATCTTTATATTTGCGTTTTTTATTGTCATAAATGTAAATGTCCTAATGGTCATAATGTAATGAAATGGAATATATTAAAGCTATATAACTAACATAATAATAATAGTAATAGCAATAAATATATTAGGCAGTGCTAGAAATGTACATAAAAAGACGTGAGTGGTTCAGGAGATGATGGAAATTACTGTCTGTTGTATGGAGTGCCATAAACAGAAATTTAGGCCTCTCCATTGTAAACACTATGAAAAAAACAGCTTATTGCCAGCCATTAACAACCCTTCCATATGTCACCTTTCTTTCTTCACCCTATGGGCTAGATTTACTAAGCTGCGGGTTTGAAAAAGTGGGGATGTTGCCTATAGCAACCAATCAGATTCTAGCTTTCATTAATTTAGTACCTTCTACAAAATGACAGCTTGAATCTGATTGGTTGCTATAGGCAACATCACCACTTTTTCAAACCCACAGCTTAGTAAATCTAGCCCTATGTGTTCAGTTTGTCATCACACTTTTTCAACCTCACCTCATTTGGTCTTCTCTAGCCTTTCTATTCACATTTTTTTTGTATCCCACAGTTTTTTGCCCTTGTTTTTGTACCACAGCTCTTCAGTCATTTACCATTCTTGCTTTATATCCATGTCATTGTCTAGTCCGTTTTCATCCTACCTGGACTCCATGTCTTCTGTCCTCCAGTGGCATCTCTGTACCACACTTCTTTTGTCTTCAGTTGTCCTCCTGGACTATAATTCCAATTTATGTTGTGGAATATAGCAAGGTCTAAGTGGTGGAACTATCGTGGGTGCAGGTGGTGCAAGTACTACGGGGACCAGAGGTGATGGGGCCAGGCATTGCCCTCTAAGGTCCCCACAACCCGGGTCCTGCAGCACGTCCTGAGGCTCTGACTCTGTTCTGAAAAGAGCAGAGTGGTATCCTCTTCTCAGTGGCACACGGATGCTCAGAAGGGACCCTATCTCTGCAGTCGGCCCAGGAGGCTACAATAGCATCTCCAAGCCTCTACCTAGGTTTTGCTATTGGGTGTGGTGATGCGCTGTTCCATCCATGTCAGGTCTCGTAAAAAAAAAACACTTAAAAAACAGAATTTCAGTGTTTTTGAGAATTTTTATAAACTGGTGTCAGGTTGTCTACATTTCATAAACCCCCTGGAACAGGCTTGGCTAACCTGTGGCACTCCAGGTGTTGTGAAACTACAAGTCCCAGCATACCCTTCCAGCAATAAGCTTCTATATATTGGCAAAGCATGCTGGGGCTTGTAGTTTCACAACACCTGGAGTGTCACAGGTTAGCCAAGCCTGCCCTAGAATATCACCCCTGTTTCCAGTGTTCTTGGCCATACATTCTGTACCACACCCACCTATTCTGATCTCTATGATACCATTTGCAAATTATATGCCATCCTTTTTGTACTGAGTCTCCATCACCATCTTTTCTGTATATCTGTGCTTTTCCATTGCTTTTACATCCCATCATTCAGTCATCCACCATCCTATCTCCAGTCCTTTGCCTTCCTCCCCATCTCTCCACAATAACACAAGTTTACGTATTCATTTTGCTTAGTATTAGAAATGTATAACAATAAGTTGTGATGGTCCCAAGAAGATGGAAATTATTATGTGGTATGTGCAAAATTGTATAGCAAATGATTAGGTCTTTTTACTGCAAACATTATGGCTAATGCTTACCTGCATCCTGTACCATCTCCTTCCTCTTTCATCTGTCACCTATCACCAAACGTTTTGTACACAACCTCTTCCAATCTTTGCCATTCTATCTACTGCCATTCTTTCTGTTTTTCAACTTTCATGTCCTATCCAACCTTTCTGCACCCCTCTTTGCCATTATTTTATATCCCAACTTTTCAGTCAACATTCTTTTGTTTACTTAGATCATGTCCCCATTCTCCAGTTCTTCTTTCTTTCCTTCCATCCTTCCTGGACTTCACTTCTTCTACACTATTCCTCCTGGACTATACCACCAATGTGCTACCATCATCTCCTATCCTCACCTCTCCTGTCCTTCCTTCTTTCTGTACCACATTTCTCTTGTGCACCATTTTTAAATACATCTCTAGTCCTTTGATTTATTCGTGGCTCTACCTTTTCTGTCCTTTGCTATTCTTTCTGTACTACTCCTCTTCCGTCCTTTACTTTGTTCACGGAATTAATCTTCATTGTCTTTTGCCATCTTTTCTACACCACACAGGGTCTGCTATTCATCACTTTTTCTGCACCCCACTTTTTCAGACTTCCACCATCCATTCTGTACTCATCTCTTCTGTCCTTTGCCATCCTTTCTGTGCCCCAAATCTCCTGTCTCCCCCTCCCGCTCCATCCACTCTCTACCACACCTGTGTGTTGCACATTTCTCCTGCACTCCACCTCCACTGTCCTTTATTATCTTCTCTACACCTCTTAAGACTTTCTACAGCCTTTCAATACCCCACTTATTTCATCATTCACCGACTTTCTGTATCCCCTCTTCAATCCATTGCCATACTTTCTGTCCCTCTTTGTTTTTAATTAATTATTCTGCACCCCACCTTTTTAGTGCTGCAAAGCCCACGTCTTTAGTCCTACACACCCCGCTTCTTCAGTTCTTGGTGACAGAGTTGATGTACTCCTCCCCATAGGTCTGTAGTCATACTTTCCTGCCGGTTCACATCCCTTTGCTATAAATTGTACATCCCAACTCTGCAGTCCTTCACCATAATTGTTGCAACCTAATATTCAGTCTTTTAACAGCATTTCAGTACCCCACTTATTCAGTCATTTGCAATACTGTCTGTATCCCAACTCTTCAGTCCCTTGTTATACTTTCGGTACCTCTTCAGTTTTAAAATGCATTTTCAGGAGCCCAACTTTTCTGTCTTTTGCAATAAATTCTATAACCTACCTTTTGAATCATTCATTATAGTTTTGGTAACTACAGTTCTTGCCATACTTTATTTACCCGCCTCTTCTACTTTCTACCTAACTTTCTGTACCCCATCTCTTCTGTCTTCTATCTTACTTTCTGTACCCCAGCTCTTATGTCTTCTACCTTACTTTCTGTACCCCAGCTCTTATGTCTTCTACCTTACTTTCTGTATCCCACCTCTTATGTCTTCTACCTTACTTTCTGTATCCCAGCTCTTATGTCTTCTACCTTACTCTCTGTACCCCACTTCGTATGTCTTCTACCTTACTTTCTGTACCCCAGCTCTTATGTCTTCTACCTTACTCTCTGTACCCCACTTCGTATGTCTTCTACCTTACTTTCTGTATCCCAGCTCTTATATCTTCTACCTTACTTTCTGTATCCCACCTCTTCTGTCTTCTTCTTTTCTTTCTGTACCCCACCTCTTATATCTTCTACCTTACTTTCTGTACCCCACCTCTTATATCTTCTACCTTACTTTCTGTACCCCACCTCTACTGTCCTCTGTCTTACTTACTTTCTGTACCCACCACTTCCGTCTTTTACAATCAGTTCTGTACTCCACCTTGACCTTCACTATCTATTTTGTTTTCTTTCCCCCTCCCACCCTCATCTTCTCTTTTATCCCTACCCATTATTCTGCATATATATGAAGGATTTTGTGGTACAATCTAGCAAGCACATAGCCATTGCTACGCAACTATCTCACTGTAATCAAATGTAATCTAATATATCAGTGGGTCTGGAATATCAGTGCTGCAAACACACAGTCCGCCTTGCATTGATTACCAAAGACAATGATTGTAAGTATTCCTATAGCATATAAACATATACAAATATTGTATATTAGCATGTGTAATATATTTGTTATGAGTCTTTTTTTTGTGATAACACTGAAAATTGATGCTTTGCATAGCTGATAATTTATACATGGATTGTTTATTTATATATTAGAGAATGTGGGTGAACACTAGTTGCTCTGATAAGCTGGTGGATGGCATTATTTCTAGTCTGTTAATCATATACGGTTATCTTATTACTATTGCATGCCATTAAAAAGCTGTCTGTTTATTGCCTTTGTAAGCTGATAAAAAGGGTGTGGATGACTGACAATTGACTGCTTCCAGCTTTGCTTGCTGTCATTGCAGCTGGTGGTTAGCTGTTCATTGATTACATTTATATTTACAAGGGTGAGGTGAGGTGCGATAAAACAGAATTTGGATTTGAATTTGTGCTTTCTGTCCTGCTGAAAATGGGATGTTTTCCTACAGGTCACAGCTAAGAGGAGGAGCCTTGTGAGTTACAGCTTTCTTCTACATCATTATTGAATTTACCTTATAGATCAGGGGTTGGCAACGTTTTTCTATCAGTGTGCTAAAATCTAGTCAAGCCCAGGTGTGCCAATTGGGCGTGTGTGTGTGTATATGTACATTTAATTATGTCTTATTTTATGATGCTAATATCATATTAATAGTAATGGGACCAGCAAGTAAACGTTCATGTTATGCCACACAGTAGTACCCCCACTTTGTATTATGCCACATAGTTGAGCCCCAAATTCATATCATGCCACAGAGTTGTACCCCAATTCATAGTATGCCACAGTTGTGCCCCCAATTCCTAGTATGCCACATAGTTGTGCCCCCAATTCATATCATGACACATAGTTGTGCCCCCAATTCATATCATGACACATAGTTGTGCCCGCAAATCATATCATGACACATAGATGTGCCCCCAATTCATAGAATGCCACAGTTGTCCCCCAATTCATGTACATAGTTGTCCCCCAATTCATATTATGCCGGATAGTTGTACCCCCAATTCATAGTATGCCACAGTTATCCCACCAATTCATAGTATGCCACATAATTATCCCCCCAATTCATAGTATGCGATATAGTTGTTCCCCCAATTCATAGTATGCCACATAGTTGCCCCCCCAATTCATAGAAGTCCACATAGTTGTTCCCCCAATTCATAGTATGCCACATAATTATCCCCCCAATTCATAGTATGCGATATAGTTGTTCACCCAATTCATAGTATGCCACATAGTTGCCCCCCCAATTCATAGTATGCCACAGTTGTCCCCCTAATTCATAGTATGCCACAGTTGTCCACCCAATTCATAGAATGCCACATAGCTGTCTCCCTGATGCATAGTATGTCACATAGTTGTTCCCCCAATTCATAGTATGCCACATAGTTGCCCCCCCAATTCATAGAATGCCACATAGTTGTTCCCCCAATTCATAGTATGCCACAGTTGTCCCCCCAATTCATAGTATGCCACAGTTGTCCCCCTAATTCATAGTATGCCACAGTTGTCCACCCAATTCATAGAATGCCACATAGCTGTCTCCCTGATGCATAGTATGTCACATAGTTGTTCCCCCAATTCATAGTATGCCACATAGTTGCCCCCCCAATTCATAGAATGCCACATAGTTGTTCCCCCAATTCATAGTATGCCACAGTTGTCCCCCCAATTCATAGTATGCCACAGTTGTGCCCCCAATTCCTAGTATGCCACATAGTTGTGCCCGCAAATCATATCATGACACATAGATGTGCCCCCAATTCATAGTATGCCACAGTTGTCCCCCAATTCATGTACATAGTTGTCCTCCTATTCATCGTATGCCACATAGTTGTCCCCCAATTCATATTATGCCGGATAGTTGTACCCCCTATTCATAGTATGCCACAGTTATCCCACCAATTCATAGTATGCGATATAGTTGTTCCCCCAATTCATAGTATGCCACATAATTATCCCCCCAATTCATAGTATGCGATATAGTTGTTCCCCCAATTCATAGTATGCCATATAGTTGCCCCCCCAATTCATAGTATGTCATATAGTTATCCCCCCTATTCATAGTATACCAATTAGATGTGGCATTCCATTTTTAGTCCTGCTCTTACCTACCTTTGGAACACGTCTTCTTTCCAGAAACCTGGAAGCTGCTTCAGTAAAGCAGCCATTGTGGCCTTCATCGGCTGCTTTACTGAAGCAGCTGCAGCATCGACGTGCCAGACAGAAGTGGTCCGCGTGCCACGTGCACGCGTGCCGGGCTGCCGACCCCTGTTATAGATTGTAATTGAACACTTCAGGGCCAAAGTTTATTCAAACAATTAGAATCCAACAGATAATAGAAAAGTGATGGTAATAATGAAGCTCATGGAATCCTAAATTATTTCAACCCCATGGACAGAGTGGAAACTCTGGCAGGTATAGATCACTCTTCCACACTGCCCATGTTGTTGTAATAATTTAGGAGTGTTATCTTCATGCTTATTACGTAAGTATTATTACTTCTAATTACCTTTTTACTAGGCATTGTTGCTGTTTTCCTGAGTGTAAATGTTGGTAATTTACTGTACATAGGCTGGCATATTATACATTTCAGTTGAATTTGGCCACATCCATTTGTTTTTATAAGACTGGAACCTTGTTAGCACTAATTAGTCTATCAAAACATTCAAGGGGAGATTTACTAAGCAGTATTTTTTTTTTCTTTTCTTTTTTCTTTTTGCGGTTTGCAATCCACCACGCATTAGATGCGCTCTGCACATTGATACCACAGGATTTACTGTCCTGTGGTTTGTATGGTGAAAACTCAAACCGCTGTTTTGGTCAAAGCGCATTGTGAGACATCCGGTTGAACGGATGGGTCGCTTCAGAGGAGTACTCTACGCAAAATGAATAAAGCTCCCGATCTTACAGAATGTAAGGCGGGAGTAGGGTTTTTATTGTTCCTCAGTTCTTATAGGCAAGATTACTTCTTTGACTAATGAGCAGGGATTTGCCATGCGGTTTGGCAAACCGTCACTTAATACATTGCTCAATCTGCATGCTTTCCAGTTGTAAAAATTGTGATTGCAGTTTCAGATCGGGCAGTTTTAACTCATGTGCTTTGGTGTGCAGTTTTCTCTTTAGTAAATCATACATTTTACAAACTGCACATCAAAGGGAATGGAAACCTGTGGTTTAATTAAACTCCACTTTAGTAAATGCATACTTGCCAACTTTTAAGACCTGTCCTCTGGCAGATTCCCGGAGGACAGGTCATGTGACAAGTGTAGGGGTGAGTGGTGACGCCATCGCTTCACCATAGCCCTGCACCCATTATAACAACCCCCAAAATTTGCGGCATTGAATGACAGGGGCCGAGATTTATTATGCAATTGCATCATTAAGCCCCACCTCCACAAGTGACCCGGAAGTTGCCTACTCCCAGACACTTCCCGGAGTCCGGGAGGCTCACAAATTTACTGGAGTGTAGGGAAGTATGAGTAAATGTCCGTCTCAGTGCCTCACTTTTATCTATGTGCTGTAAATTGTGTATAATAACGTTTCTGTTATTTATATTTACCCAAATAAGAAACTATTCCTTAGTTGCTCTGTATGGTAGAAATATAGTGACATTAATTATTTTCAGGTGGTGGCTGGCATGTGCTATATGTAATGGCAATTTGTGACTTGTTATGGATGGATAAATGCTATAGGTGTATTAAAACAACTATACTTTCATTACTGAGAAATGGTTCAGCTGAAAGATATTGCATTGTCTTTTTTTGGATCCAGTAATTCCCACAAGCTCTGGTTCGTCCTCAATTTTATTACTTGCAGTACTAATCTATACTTATTTGAAACCAAGCATTTCAGTGTATAGCAGACCTGGGCGACCTGTGTCTCTGGAGAACCCTGCCACAAAAGCTGGACGGCTGTAGCTTGTCTCACAAATATCTGATGTCATTGAACTTTTAAATAACCTTGCCAATAAAACAAGACGAGCCTCCCTTTATCACTGGCTCAGTGAGAGGTTTGTATATACAGTGATTAGATGAATACCCAGAAGCACTAGTGGGGATTTATGTGATAAAACAGTGTATATCAAGAGGAGTGTCTGTGTTTTTTTTTTTCACTTGTTGCAAACGCTAAAGGCATACAAGAGTATTCATCTGTGGCGTCTGATTCCCTGCCTCCCAGGAGAGGTGAGAGGGTCTGAAGCCGTGCCATCCTTTGCAGATGTTTCTATGGTTACAGCCTCAGCTAATTTCTAAGTGAAGATCTGTCCTCTGATGGAAGAAACAATGCAAGGATCACCAATCCCCTCCCCTCACTACTGGATAGTGTGGTCACAGGCTAAGTCCTAACACTGGGCCTCAATAGGGACACAAAGGACTAGATTTACTAAGCTGCGGGTTTGAAAAAGTGGGGATGTTGCCTATAGCAACCAATCAGATTCTAGCTATCTTTTTGTAGAAGATACTAAATAAATGAAAGCTCGAATCTGGTTGGTTGCTATAGGCAACATCCCCACTTTTTCAAACCCGCAGCTTAGTAAATCTAGCCCAAAATCTTTATTGAACCTCCCACCTCTTTTCATCTGATTAGCTCATGTCACCTTTTGCCTGCTCATGAGCAGTTAAGTAGATTAAAAGACAACATCATTTTTCTTTCTGCTTCATGAAAACTTTCCTTCACTGATTATATCAAGCTGTCACAAAAAGACAGGACCTTTGCAACAATCGGTGACAATGATGTATAAATCATGTCATAGTCTATTCTGGCGGTTCTCAGCTTTTCATTTGGGCTTTCACTCTTTTTTTCATTACTAATTTCATATACACACATATATATAGATATATTGTTGTAATGTAAGTAAATCATAATACACATGAGAAAATATACACTCTACTGTCGCATTTTTGAAAGGAGGATGCTTTTACTGAGATATGCTTTAATGTCAATTATTGTAAGACTTTGAAATTTATATATAATCCAAAGTTTGACTATGAGTGCCAAATTTGGAAGAAAATTATATTTTAGTAGGTTGTTTGTGACAGGATGGACTGCCTATGCCACCCTGTCTGTTGTTGCTGGGAATTGGCTGGGCTCATTTTGCCACCGTTCCCTTACGTTATCCCAAATGCGCCCTCTAATGGCAATAGGAGGAGCTTATAAATTCTGCCACCAATGGACTCCTTACCGGCATCCAGTACCGGGTTTCTTCTGGGTAACTGACGCTGCTAGTATACCCCGTTACTGGATTTACTTGGGCTGGTACCGCTGACCTCTTCCTATGGATCAGAGTTGCTGTGGATGGATCCCCCCTGGCCTATCACACTGGCCAGAGCTGCTGGGTACCAGGCAGAGCGGTGGTACCGGAAAGCTGTGTCCAAACCTCAGAACAGCCGGGAACAGATTAGAGTTGGGTCTAATCTGTAGGTCACATGGATAGAGAAGTTTCCAAGAAGGTCTTTGAAGCAAGTGATGTTTATTTGCTCACACTGGTTGAAGGTACCGGTGAGCAGGTCAGATGAGACAAGGAGAACAATTTTCAATACAAACCAGTGATTTTTTATACGGTTTTGGACACACACCCTCACAGGGTAAGCCAGCCCCCTGAGGTCCGAGCTATATTTAGTATTGGGATGCAATATGTTTACCCAAACATGGATTTACATGCAATGCAAAGCTAACAATATTTACACTTATCTTTAATATCCTAAAACTTGCTGTGATTTCCTGCATCTTGTTTTAGACACAGAGAAAATCTAACATCAAGTCTAATTAAACCTTCTTGTGCCTTCAAGTGTTGGACCCTCACACATCAAAAGGTCTAATTACCATGAGATTAACATGAGTCCTTTCTTCAGACAGTTGCAGAATACACATTTCCTCCACTTCAGAATTCCCCAAGAATAGTTACAAAACCCCAAACAAGTCATTTATCTTCACCAAAATACACAAAAGACTTCCTCAACAAATGCTTATTGTATCAGATATATACCTCAGAAATAATGCATTTCCTCTAGCAAAGTTAAAACAAAACACATTTCCTCTCCTGGTCTCAGAAATAAAGATCTTTCCTTTACCAAAATACACACAATATCAAAAATAAGTACATTTGCAATTATATAAAATAAGCGCCCTATGCTATTTCCTTTAAATAAATTTATACCATAAGTTATTCATAAGTGATTCAGTCACATTGTTTAAGCTACTCTTTATGTATATATAACACATTTTGGCAAGTAGTTCAGGCAGAGTACAAGGAAGTAACTGACTGTTTCGCATTTGGTACTTTAAATAAGTCACAAACGGACACATACTAAGCACCAGAACAATTGATTTTGATTGTTTCCCTTATGCTTCAGTTGAGGTTGCTTTTATCTGCTGATTATGTATACCATTAATGTTCAGGTTCCTGACCTTGGTTTGTTTGAATTTACCTACTCCTCTTTTGTCTTTTCTCATACCTGAGTAATAAGCACTAATATCCCAGGGGCAACAAATGACACTGAGAGCATATCTAGCAAAAGCACCACAAAAGTGTTTTAAAGGTTGACATTATAATGCATATTACTATCATCATAATGGTTATTGCTATATATCAAGGGATTATCCACTATAATTGTTACTATTACTGCCTTGATCAAACAATTAGTGCATTCTTCACTATGGTCTCCAGAAACTCCCTATCAGCTTTTGTCACAGCCCCATTTCTCCAAAATACAAATAAACATCTCCTTTACGTTGTTAAAGTTGATGCTTCCAAAGTTGGAGCCGGAACTGTACTACTCAGTACTTGCATCTTTGTGCCAATTTTCCTATTTCTCTTCCTTTGAAGCCAGTTTTGATGTAGGGAACCAGTGGGTATATGTATCAAGCTGTGAGTTTCTGGGGGGTTTGAAAAGTGGAGATGTTGCCAAGAACCTGAAAGCCTTATCTAGAAGTCTTCTCCATGAACATTATGAACCCTGAGAGATTCTTTCTATTATACCCAAGTCACAGATCATTGCGGAAGTCAAGATTTATCTGTTCAGATTCAACAAAACAGGGACCAGTCTCTGACAAGCTGTCTTATCTGAAGTTTATGATTGTAATTTAGCAGATCATCACAGAATCCCCCCCAAATTATATCCACTTTATATCCAGGTCTGTTTGGTAGGTCTCTTAAAAAAGACTAAAATAATTATTTTGAGGACTGTTCCTGTCATAAAACTCCAATCCCCACTAGGCAGTTAGTTTGCCAATCGTTTTCCACAAAACCTTACACTCATCTCTTCATGAATTTCATTGTTGAGTTACTGCCTTCTAACGCTCACACTGTGATCTGGTAGGTGATAGACTAGTAGTTGATCTTTTTCTTCTGCATTTCATCCTCAAAGTAACAGTCAGATGGAAGTCATCAGCCACTCTTTGGAACAGTATTTAAGATGTTTGTCAGTTCATCAATTTGACTGGTTTGATTTCTTGCCCTGGGCAGAATTTGCTCATAACAACTGTCCACGCTCCTACATTGAAATCTATCCTTTTTTCTGTATTTATGGTAAATGCGCTAGATCAATTTCCTTCATATTCTGTCAATACTTAGATGTTCCAGAGGCAGAATCTACAAGATTCCATCTACAACATATTTGGGAAGAAGTATTATTTTCTTTGCAATATGAACTTTCCAGGTAAAAATACTTTGTGGGTAAGCATCGCCTCAGAAGTCCTACATTCCAATTGGGAGATAGAGTTTAGTTATTAACCAAGAGTATCAAACACCACCTACATTCAGTTACATTTAGTCCTGAACACATATGCAATTACAAAAATTATTAACCCAGAATCATTTCACCATTGGCTACAACCCCATCAAATGACCATTCAACAGTATTGCTTATAGCAATACTGTGTGGAGTCCCCCTTACAAAGTTGATACTGGCTCTAGGCTATGACAGACAGGGCTTGTGCCGCTATGACGGGGAAATACACATCATGGGGTCCGCCTTCCATAATGACGATCAACCCTAGTCCATTCATTATGGGGCTGAATTCCCTAAGGGCCAAAAAGTGTCCTGGGTCCCCCTACGCAAACCAGCCCTGTGCTGAAAGCACAGCAGCTCTTCCACACCCCTGGTGCAGTGGGTATGTTGTAATAAATATTGTAAAAATATATTAAAGGGGTTTTGTCTGGTGAACTAAACTGCATTTTACACCAACCTTGGCATAAACCACACAATGCATATGCACCCTGAGAACACACAGTCAATGGAAACACCCCTGGGACACCCACCACACAATGTACACTCACTCTGGGCACACATTTACTAAACTACGGGTTTGAAAAAGTGGAGCTGTTGCCTATAGCAACCAATCAGATTCTACCTGTCATTTTGTAAATGCACTAAATAAATGAAAGATAGAATCTGATTGGTTGCTATAGGCAACATCTCCACTTTTTTAAACCCACAGTCTAGGAAATATACCCCATAGGCTCTAATTTCCATTTGTTCTCTGAGCCGCTGCACTACTCGTTCCGACTCACACTATTTCTGTGTCCCGGGTGTTGCACCTGCCGTCCTGATTACTCTGTTCTATGATTGCAGTCACATGACTGCAATCACTGTGGGGGGGGGGGGGCTCGCTCCCAATGAGGCATTCCAATCGGCTCCTAGTCTTTTAAATGGCAGGGAGGACTTAGCCTCTCTGCCGTTTATAGGGTTCTTGCCCTGCATTTTGTGAAGCCTGCTGTGTTGCTGTATATTTATACTTGCTGATTGACCCTGACATCTGTTGTCTGACCCTGCTTGTTCCTGGAGCTTTCTTTTCTGCTGTCCATCTCGACCCCTAGGCTTTGTTATTGGATCTTCCTTGCTCGCTGCCTGCCCTGAATTTCTAGCTTGTCCTTGGTATCCCTGTTGCTGCATGCCTCGACCATTTTGCATTCTCTCCGAATACTCCTTCAACTACCACCTGGCATTCTGGTATCCAGTCTGCCAGTACCATCAGTCAGGGCCATCTTAACAACATTATTGGCCCCTGGGCAAAGCAGTGCACCGGGGCCCCTACATATATATATATATATATATATATATATATATATATATATATATATATATATAAATGCCTAGTGGCGTGTGTGAAAAAAAAACAACCAAGCTGCAGCGCCACCTGCTGGGCAGAGTTATACACTGACCTATATATTTCTTGAAGGAGAAGTGACAGTTGGGAGTGGTTGGTGGTTGCCGGGGGTGACAGTGGGGAGTTTTTAACACCTTAAGTAGCTTGATGAAGGATGTGGCGATGAAGATGAAGGATGAGGTGATGGAGAAAAATGATGAGGTGGTGACATGTGGACAAAACCACATTAAAAAAGGGCGCTTGCATCGGGAAGTAATGCTCTTCCCCTGAGAAGGCCTAGGCTAGGCCCAAATGCATGACAAGAACCTTTTTAACACCTTAACTAGCTTGATTTGACTAAAATGCATAAATATCATGCACGGGTTAACTTGTGTGTGTGTATATATATATATATATATATATATATATATATATATATATATATATATATATATATAGAGAGAGAGAGAGAGAGAGATACAGATATAGATATAGATAGATAGAGATAGATGTACTTGCTCAGTGACCCTTGAAGGTTTTTTTTTGCAGGTTTTTTCTTTTGCAGGATTATTTATTCTAATTAAGAGCCCTGCCTATGGGGCCCCCTTGCCCGTGGGGCCCCCAGGCACCTGCCCATCGTCCCCAATGGAAAAGATGGCCCTGCCATCAGTCTCTACACGCCTACAATAAATTCTTACCACTTTGAGCTCAAGTCCTGGGAGCATATGAGTACCTGTGAGAATATTAATCTCTATAGGAAAGGCTGCTTGCTAAAGGTGAAGACGATTTATCAGTCCTGGTATAAGTACCTATCCGGTGTTCAGTAGGAGCTGATTTTATCCTGAGATGGCACCATATGCTGGCCCGGGTAATGTTAAATAGGATGAAGCTCTAAATTTTTTCATAATATATATATATATATATATATATTAGTGTATAAACAGGCCACTTTTATTTTCCACCCTAATCCACCTTCCGTATGTCAATATCTACCTGTCTGTTGACAAATCAGAAGCTTTGAGAACATGGAAACCTGCATTCTGAGGAGATTGGTCTCTGATGCTCATTAGTTAAAGGCATATGAAGAAATATAATTGGAAATTAGCCAGACACATTGGTCATTAAGCTCTGATTACTAAAACACTAGGCACATTAGATAACAGCCAAATTAATGAGTGTTAAAGTGTAGTACCACTGTATGGCTTTGTGTTAACTAACCAATAATAACCAGTGATTCAAGTGTGATTTAAGGGCTCGATCAGACAAGTGGATAATGAATCTTTAGTAAGAATTTGTCAAGGCAGCATCCACAAGGAACACAACAGAAAACTACTCTGAATACAGTGCAGACATCAGGAACTTTGATCCCAGTATCTATACGCTACATACAACCAGCATTGGAATCTATGGGTCAGTCCCTAACGGCTGGATATGGAACATGCACGATATACAAGCATTTGGACTGACTTGTGGCTTCAATGATCATGATGCCTTCCCTTATTCGGAGCTGTGTGTTCCGTCTGGAACTCTACTCCTCTCAATGAGCCCTAATCATTCCATGAGAACAGAAAATTATTTTACTGCAAAATACCAGAATGCCTGTACAGTAAACAGACATGGTATATGTCATAGGAAAAAGATGCAATGATACAAAGTTAAATGTCAAATTCATACTGGTGACTGATGTGTTATAATAATTTTCTTAATATAATAATAATAATAATTATTATATTAACTTGCATCTACATTTTCTTATGTAAAAAAATCACTAAATTGGTTTTGTTGTTCCTTTTCATGTTTTCCCATTTGCTTCATTGTGGATATCAAAAAGGACAGTTGGAGCCAATAAATGAGGTGAGTGTATTTGAAATGTTATCATGTGATTCCAAATCTTAATGTTAAATACTGACAGTCATCAATATGTAGAACCTGCAATAAGCTCAAACCTAGATGACACAAATCCTCCTCATGCATAGCATGGATCACACCCACATTCTGTTGTTGGCACTGCCCCTGGACAAACATTCTGTGCTGCCTTTTGCAGGCTTCTATTTCTAGCTGAAAAAGCACAGGTGGAAAGATAAAGATACACTTCACCTCACTTACTGTTACTTTATGGTCACTCCCTTAATTGATTTAAACTGTTTCATTTTTCTCCTACAGTATTGATTGGTTAAGCTTCATTTATGCCTTGATTAAATCATGAGGGAACATTGTGGGACTGTATTATATGTGTCACTATTGTCTAGTTTAATGTTTGTATTACATAGAAATCATAGTGACCTACTCTCCCGGAATGTCCGGGAGACACCCGGATTTCTGGGAGTCCTCCCAGACTCCATGGAAAGCAAATTAACCTCCCGGTTCCGGGCCACCTCATTAGGTAAATGGTGAAGGCAGGGCATAGGACGCAATTTGAGCGTTATGGCCACGCCCCCTGCTGTAATAGGCTACAAATAGTGATGTCTGTTTAGCGGTGGGGCCAAATGATGCCATTCTCCGAGCCCCGCCCGCACAAGCCCTCCTCCCTCCGGATCCTTCAGAGGCCAACTTTCTAAAGTTGGCAAGTATGATAGAAATGTGCAATGGCAAAAGGAGCCCCAAGAAAGTGTAGTATGAGCCTGGATTCTACCACCTCTGAAAACGTGTAAAATAAAGTCCTTTTATGGGGAAAAAGTCCCTGTAGCCTTCCACACACTCGAGAATTGCCACCCCTTAAATCACAGTGACATTACTGAAATTGTCCAGCAAAATTAAATCTCATTTTGCATTTGACATGAAATGAGCCACAATTTAGCTATGAGTGCCCGTTCCTCTGGGCACACTTCCTCCCATCAGAACATTCTTGCAACCCTGTGGATGCTGTCATATAATCTACAAATTTAAAACATGTAAATCTTGCTCATCCGTGCACAAATAGGAACAAATGGTTTGTGCAATTTGCTGTGCTAGGCATGTACTTCTGCACTTCGTAAAAACAACCTTTATTGCAATGAAAATATTGCTAGACATACGTTGCCCACTCTCCTGGAATATCCAGGAGACTCCTGAATTCAGAGAGCAGGCCATCCTCCCGCTTCATGCCCACTTCCTAATGAAGTGGGCAGTATGGGGGCCTCCATGGCGCCATTTTCCGCTCTCCAACCCCCTCCATGCTCACACTTCACCTCCCCTCCGGGATCTCCAAGAGGGCAGGTGAAAAAGATTGGCAAGAAATCTGTAAAAACAGTGTGCATTGTATATCAGTTTACCACTATTGCAAAAAGTCCATGAGGGTATTCTCCACCTGCTCTTTACTGACAGATATAATTCCTCAGTTATACTATTTTTATTTGACTCGTGTATCCCACAATAAATATGAAAACAGAAATCACACTTGAAACCACGTAAATTTTTGACATATGTTCTTAAATTGTTATTTGTTTCGACAAATCTAATCTGTTCCCTCTTGTGTGTTCCATTCAAGCTACATTCTTAGCGGTACGTTCCCTTCTTTCATTTTTGAATAAACATTTTTTTATCAGATTTTTCAGATGTGGTAACAGCATAGCTTGGTACAATATGGTCAGTTGTGCCAAACATACATGACGTTCCAATTCAAACAGCGTGAGTTAGACAGGGGCGAACGGAGGATTGTGGGGGGGGTTTCCCCCCGACCCCCCAAAAAAAACACCCCCCGCGAGAGCTGCTGCACATGCGCAGCAGCTCCGTTTCTTCAGCGCTGTCCTATACAGCAGCCGCGGCGCTGTCTAAGAAGCGTCCGCGGCGGTGCTGTATACACTACAGTACCGCCGCGGACGCTTCTTTGACAGCGCCGCGGCTGCTGTATAGGACAGTGCAGCTATAGCGGCCACTTAGTTAGCGCGGGGGGGGGTTTCTGAAGACTCGGAAACCCCCCTGCATGCGCCACTGTTAGAGATCATACACGCTTGTCCAGGGAGTGCAGACCCGAGTGAAGGGGACAGGGGTATGACGTAGGATGCTTGTGATGATGTGTTTGATATGGTAAACTTGCCAGATACTATTGATAATAGAAGTTTTGAGAGGAGGAGGTTCAGTGTTTTTCCAAAATAGAGCAAGCTAATATTTTACTGCACTGAGTATATGTGTGATAAGCTTTTGGGTGTGTTTAGGAACATCGGGCAAGGGTGAGGAAGGAGAGAGAGGTAGGAAGCGAGACTTGAGTGACAGTGAAAATTAATTCACTTGGGTAAATAATATGGAGCCTGTGAGGGACTAGGTGCCAACAATAATAGATTTTCTGATAATTTTTTCTAATTTTGACACAAATCGAGGTTTAGCTATATTCAGGCAAATTTTGAGCATGTCCCCCATGTCCTCCTCCCATTTGAGTTCATGTGGCTCCTTGGGGGGCATTTATGTTGTAAAATGAAACGATAGAAGGTGGAAATTAGGCCTCTAGAGGAAGAGCAGAGAGAGCAGAAGGACACTAGAGGGGAAGTCTGGTGGATGTCAGTCACTGTACGTCTAATGGAGTCATAAAAATGACAACAACTGTGTTTTTGGAAATTATTTTTTGTATACACCCTGTGTGTTTTTTTCCTCTAATGAAGATCTGATAAACACGCAGCTATGATAAAAGGGTGGTACATCCTAGGAGTATTTTGAATCCGATATCCCACATTAATCATAGGAACTTTTGCCCATGGATGTTGTTGACTTTATCCTGAGGGTTTTCATTAAATAATCCAAGTCACCTGGTTCTCGAATGTGAGGAGCACCAATGATTTGATTTAATAGATTCCACCAATACACATTTGTCTTTATCAAGGATATTTTTTATGTATCAATTGATTATTTAAATAAAGCGTTAATAACTGGTTTTAAGCTTAGTGCGCTCTCTTTTGGTTTCCTATCGCAGTTTATATGCGTTTTTACTTGTGTCTTACTATGTAATAAAAATTAATTGCAATCACCAATGGGTATGTTGCCTTAGGACCAAATTGCACAAGAGAAACATGTGAATTTCATGTGCCCAAAGGAGTAATGAGGTGAAATTTCACTCCTCTACAACTTCAGAGCCCATCAACTTGTGGTCACATAGTCATACAGTACCAGCATAAGGAAACACGTTGTTACACATAGAACAATCCCCATCCGCATCTCTCTGCAATCACTATAAGGCCTATTTATGAAAGGGAGTAAAGTTTCTCCCAACCTATCAACGGTTACCGCCGAGAACTCTTACTGCTGCCAGGCAGTATTGCCGGACACCTGGGTATCGTTCAGCTGTTCTGGTGATATTTTATTGGTAAATTGTGGCAATACAAGATTTTCTATCGCTGTCATAAGTGTCTATAAATCCTGTGTTATTGGTGTAAATTGATAAATAGGGGTCGGTATGGAAGTTGGTGAGTGACAGAAGAAGTTCAATAATAGTCACACTCCTCATAGTAGCTGCACACAGTGATGTGAGTATGACATATAAATTAAGTTTTAAAAGATAGTAGTCACACCACTTCCCTAATCCCTACAGTAAACTTACCAAGCAGCCAATGGTACTGTTAGTGTTGATAAGTTGGAGCTGTCTGTAAAACAGTAACCCATTAGGGTAATATCAGACAAGCGCTTTGGTTGCTATTACTTTTCTATTGCTGGTGTTCATAGTGGTCATCCTGCTCACATATTGAAGCGAATGAAGGATGCTCTTCCACTGCCATACGGGAGCAATTAAGCTATTAAGGTGCTGCATGCAGGGGCTGCCTGCCAAATCTTAACCCAGGGGGTGAGACACAGCTCAGTAGCCTATTAGGAAAATGCAGGTTGCCCAGTGACAAAGCCCAAGGTATTCCACTATGGCATACTTGCCAACTCTCCCGGAATGACCGGGAGACTCCAGAAATTCGGGTAGGTCTCCTGGGCTCCCGGGAGAGCAGGCAAATATCACGGATATGGCATCTTGGTCCTCAAAATGACGCGATTTGCAATGAATCAATCATTTTGGCCCAGCCCCTCGACAATTGTCGTTTTTGTCGCAGGGGCGGAGCCATAATGACGCGAATTTCTGCACCCCGCCCCTCCCGCCCTCCAACCACGCCCCCCTGCCTGGGATCTCCCAGAATTAACTTACCAAAGGTTGGTAAGTATGCACTATGGGACCAATCTTTGTTTGGGGGGGAAGATGCCCCCTGCCTCCCAGCCCAGCTCCTGGCTGTATGCAATGTTTTCTGAGCAGAATCCATCCGTTCCCCTTTCACCATTCATTTTAGTGCGTCTGCAAGGAGCGACGTGAATGCTACTGTTTTTTAGCTGAAATAACAATAGCACGCAAAGTTCTTGTCTGTCACCACCTTTTGTGCTGCAGAAGACAAATATTTTAAATCTTGTTTTCAAATAATAGGGAGCAGAACAATGATTAACACTGCTTGTAGATTATATGATTTTTAATGATGTTATTGTTGCACCAAGAACACATGGCAAAAAGGCTTTTACTGTTACCATGCTAATCAACACTTTACTGGTCTCTCTCGGTCACAGTGACTGTAGAGATTTGGGTGGCATAGCACTGACAAGCTTACATAACTATTGTCCCTTACTATGCGTGCTAGAAAGTGACTTCCTCTGACTAATCCAATAGAATGTACTGACATACTCCATCACTATAGTGCACTGAAGTCATTGAAGACATTTGGTATTTCTGTTTCTATAGAGGTAAAAGAAGCAAATGTTATTTTGCCACTATATAGTCCTTCCTCGGACATAAATGGGTTAACAATTTACCTGTAATCGTGTGCATTTAGTAAATGTGTTCTGCTGGAACAGCAGTCATGATAAACAGTCACCTTTGTGATAGTAACCACAATGCTCTCCCCATAGACTTCAGTCATCATCATCAACATTTATTTATATATAGCGCCAGCAAATTCAATAGGGCTCAATGCGAAGATGGCGTTAGCCTTCGGCAACAGGTTCCGACAATCTTTGAAATTGTTAAATCATGCAAAATAGCAGTCCCCAAAACAGTTGGGAAAACAGTTCGAAAACAGTGGAATCCCAGCAGATATCAGAGATACCTGCTGGGATCCATTAGTTATAAATACAGGGGATACTTCAAACTGTGGTGGTTGTATTTGGAGGATTAGGAGTTTGTTAAATAGACCCCAATATGTCATAAATCTCAAAACTCAGGGCATGCTGGGAGTTTTTGGGAAATTGATTGTATTTACAATGAAGACATTGGGCTAGATTTACTAAGCTGCGGGTTTGAAAAAGTGGAGATGTTGCCTATAGCAACCAATCAGATTCTAGCTGTCATTTTGTAGAATGTACTAAATAAATGAAAGCTAGATTCTGATTGGTTGCTATAGGCAACATCCCCACTTTTTCAAACCCGCAGCTTAGTAAATCTAGCCCATTGTGTGTATTCTGTATGGCCATGTTTTGAAAATTTACCTCAGTGTGTTTTTGGTATTTGTGTAAAAATATGTGTTATGAAAGCAAAATAAGACACCACTGGGACATTTTGTGAATCATGCCAAAATAATTTCCAGTGTAAGCTATATTCTCAGCAGGCCTTTTAACAAACTGCTGCTTGTTGCTGTCTTTTGACGCAGGGGTTCCTGTCCAAAATTTCAGATCTGCTGCTGTGCCGGTGGACATGCAGGAATTGCTGTCAGAAGTGTTACGAGTGCAGCTGCTGCCAGTCAAGTGAAGATGAAGTGGAGATCCTGGGGCCCTTCCCCGCACAAACACCACCCTGGCTGTTAGTATAGCAGAGACAATGTGTCACTTGTCACTACAGTTTAGTGTTTTAAGTCGTAGGGGGAAAAATGGAATCAACAAACTGTAAATAAAAATATAATGCTTTTGTGTTATAATATTGTTTATTACAGATTTATTTTACTTTTAAAAGGAAGGGGAGACCTTGTGCGGGCTTCAGAAATACTAGTAAGATTCCCTAGTGCCAGCGATTATAGATCCAGTGTAAGCTATATCTAATAATATAGCATCCAGCTACTATTAGATATAGTTTGTCTGATTCTATTGGTGAAATTAATTTTATTAGTGTCACTTCCGGATGTCCTAAAAGGGTTTCAGTTTTTATTAAGCAATAAAAGAACAAAAATTATGTGTGAACAACAAAGTACCTCGATGTTACTGTGTAGCTATAGATTCAAAAGGTTATTCAGTAAAAACCTATCGATTGGCTGAATATTCCACAGGTCCTGGAGTAGGAAGATAGGATTGGTCAAGTCTTCCTCTGCTACTGTCATCACTATAGATCCTAGCCAGACTCTCTCTGTCCCTATAATCATCCAGACAAACAGCTCTTGTAACCATTGTTGCCAATTCTGCTTATAACAAGTGAAATTGGGTTTTACATTTTCATTTTGCTTTTTACGACCTGCTGTGTGTTGTGATTTTGTTGTATTTTTATATGTTTAAAGTCATTTCTTTTATTTGAAACTGACCTGCGGTGGACAGGAGTTGCTATTCAACTGCCAAAAGTGCTGCCCTTGTCCCCCGAATGTGCTGTCCTACTCGCTGTGCTTCCCACATCCATACACACTGATTGATGCAAGTCACAACACTGGTCATAAGAACTGTCTTTGTGATTGATTAATGTATACATTGAATATCATGGACACAATTTCTTAATGTTTATTTGAGCTATAGATTCTTTCAATGTTCTTTTTTTCTGTAAATACCAGTTCCAATTTATAACAAGTAAAATTGGGCTTTTACTATTATTATTATTATTATTATTTATTATTATTATTACCTATTTTCTATGCAGCCAGAGCTGCAAACTGATAAAAGTGATAGTGTCCAGAGGCTTAAGGATTCACAGCTAATATGTGGATGTTAAAGGACAAGTACATGCCTACTTCATGTAACACACAAAACAAATTTCCGCATGCTTCACGTGTTGGTAATGCAGGTTCTAGTGTGTGTATAGATATATATCTGAGGTATCACCAAACCTTTCAGACTTCTTAGACAATGCACAGGGTTCAGAGCCTCTGATATATTTCTAGAGAACGCTTATAGTTATCCACCTTTGTTTTAGAAAAGAGCCCAGGTCATGTGACATTTCTTCAATAAAAAAAAAAACCATATAAAAAGATGACTATGCTGACAATTTAAGTTTTATAATAATTACTCTCTAATAAAATAGACTTTTGAGTGCTTGTGCCCCCTAAAAATGAATAAGAAATCCTAGTCTGAATACACCGTATTCAGTCATGTCTACAGTAATAAATTGAAAATAATGGCAATCTTTCTACTTTCGAAAAGTACAGACATTGTGTTTAAAATACTTTGTTTGCAGGATAAATAATCGCAGTGATGACAAGGAAGGAGATTCAGATAATACAACAAGTGAGCCTCCACCAACTCCACAGGAGACGTCACCAGACAGAAGACGGTCGTCTTCAGATACTTCTAGGTCCACATATAGCCTCACAAGGCGCATTTCAAGTAAGACTGTTGTACACTATCCTGTCATACTTATAGATGTATTAATGATGGAGAACTCCAGCCATAGATCTTGTTTTGTTGATGAGCTTGTTTTGCTTAACTAGAGATACTCATCCCTGCCAATGCCTGCACCCAGGGGCGCACAGAGGATTTTTCGCGGGGGGTTTCCTCCGCCCCCCAAAAAAAAAAAATTCCTAGAGACCTGTATACAATACAGCACCGCCGCGGACGCTTCTTAGACAGCGCCGCGGCTGCTGTATACTACAGTGCCGATATGTAGGGCACTTTTTAGCGGAGGGGAGGGTTTCTGGAGACCCAGAAACCCCCCCTGCGTGCGCCACTGGCACCCAATGTGTCTTCTTCACTCACAGCAGGGAGAAGTTTGAATGTGAATGACAAAATATTCTCTGTACAGCGCTGCAGAATTGGTTGCTGAATGTGATGTGTTATGATGAATGTAAATTATGAGCTGGAGATAGTTGCTGATTTCACATGCTGCAACAAACATCCAATTAGTCACAGTGACAACTCTCCACTCCTCACTGTTTACATTGAAACTACTATTTTTTAGTCCACGAGAAGCATCTAGTACAGGTGACAGCATGGATGAATATCTCCTTAAGGGCAGAGGTCTGAGGCATAAGCCTCAATGGTTGTATGGCCGAGAGGTTTATTGACAAAAAAACTTTATTTGGGATTGGTGAAGAACACAAGTAATTCTGTAATATTTATTGATATTTTTATAACATTAAGCTAGATTGTAATAAAAGAAAAAATATGTTTATCATTAGGTTTCTAGGTCTTCATAGGCTACAATTGCTTTTGAATATTTATAATTTTGGGGGCTCAATTAGTATCAAACTAGACCCTCACCCTTTTGTAATGTATCAGTTGTGCACACTATGGAGCCTGATCGACTAAGGAAAGTTAAGTAAAAAATTGAGTAAGTAGTCTCCTGGGAAAAACCATGTTACAATGCAAGGGGTGCAAATTAGTTTTCTATTTTGCACATAAGTTAAATACTGTCTGTTTTTTCATGTAACACACAAATACTTGATAGCTTATTTGTACACTGAAATTTAAAGTGGACATGTATGTGCTACTTGACAAAACATGTGTAAAATAGAAAACTAATTTGCACCCCTTGCATTGTAACATGGTTTTGTCCAGAAGACTACTTACTCCATTTATTTTACTTAACTTTCCTTAATGAATCAGGCCCCATGTCATTGCTTGTGGCCTGAGACATTGAATGTCCCTGTGTGTATTCAGAAGTATGATTCACAAGTTGCACATTTTGTCTACTATAGGACCTGAAAATTCATTGACTATGTTATTTGTTTTGTTTAATAAATTGCTGTGGTGTCATTACAATTGTATCTTCATTACAGTAATTGTCATATATCGTTATCTCCTAGGTTTAGAATCTAGAAGACCCAGTTCTCCATTAATTGATATTAAACCGATTGAGTTTGGTGCCTTAGGAGCCAAAAAAGAAATTGTACAACCAACAGTACTGAGGAAAACGTATACCCCTGAGGACTATTTTAGGAAATTTGAACCACATCTATATCCAGTTGATTCCAGTAATGATGATGTAGATTCATTAACGGATGATGAAATTCTAACCAAGTATCAATTAGGTATGCTGCATTTTAGTACTCAGTATGATCTACTACACAACTACCTGATTGTCAGGGTAATAGAGGCCAGAGACTTGCCACCTCCCATATCGTATGATGGTTCTAGGCAAGACATGGCTCATTCTAACCCATATGTGAAGATATGCCTATTACCAGACCAGAAGAACTCTAAGCAAACCGGTGTCAAGCGTAAGACCCAGAATCCAGTATTTGAGGAGAGATATACTTTTGAAATCCCATTTTTAGAAGCCCAAAGAAGAACATTGCTCTTAACCATGGTGGATTTTGACAAGTTCTCGCGGCATTGTGTTATTGGGAAGGTCTCCATGCCATTGAATGAGGTTGACCTCGTTAAAGGAGGACACTGGTGGAAGGCTATTATACCAAGCTCTCAGGTAAGGTGAAGTGTATATATGTCTTGTAGATATTGAATAAAACATTAATTCCCAAATTTTGTTCAAGGATATTTTTTTATCTAACCAAAGTATAAAAGAAGTATAAAATGTTTTGAAAAAAGTGTATATAAAAACCTGCAGTGCAGATAACTGTTTCAATTTTAAAATGTTCTCACTTTAAATATAGTTGAATGAAATGCTAAAACATAAACCATATACCTCAAGAGCGTTGTTTTATATTAGGCATCTTTTTAAGCTTTTATACATTAGAATTAATCATAAAAATAAAATAAATCAGTATTACGACACAGGTGGCCAGGGTTTTTTTTTTAGTATAACAATAACAGATGTATTGGACGAGCACTTCTTTGGCTTCATTGGGTAAAAATTGTACATAAAATGTCCTTGATGTAAATTGTTAATATTTGGCTAGATAAATATCTAAAGTTTTGTTCATATTATTGAGCAAATAATGTAATACTTTCTCAGTTTTAGGGATTATTGAGAAATCTTGTATCATGTTAGTGCTACCACAAGTACATGTTGTGCTGAAAATATATGACCTTCCTGTTCAAATATGAGGAAGATAGCAGCTGAGCCTTAAGGCATTAAATATTAATAAAAAAAATGACAATTTTCTTTTAGTCCATGGTACAGTATGACTCATGTATGGAGAACTAGAACCTAGTGGAATATTATTTATGTTGGAGACTCAAACAGGTTTCCATTTGTTACTAGATTGTTTTAGTCTGAACATTTTGTGATTATTTCAAACTTCTGTGATCCGTTGTCTCAAAATATTTATGGCAATTTTCATGAATCTTCAGTTTCTAATGAAAACTAAATATCCATTTTTTTTTTGTGAGATAGCTTTACAAATGTTGTCTTAAGTGGAGATTTAAAGTAAAGTATGTAAAGTGAAGTTATCAAAATTTCCCAGATCAATTATCTCTAGTAATTCTAAGTTATCCTTTAAATGTCACTAAGGCCATAACAGATTACTGTAGTAGTTTTGAAAATTCATAGCAAATGCAACTGTGCAATTTTAACAGGACATAAATACAAGCTTTTCATCCTATCTAGGTATTTTGTGCTTTCCACCACACTGATATATGCTTCATTTAGGACAGGGGCGGGTTGGGCTAGGAGGCAAGGGCTGGTCCCATAGTGGGCTACCTTGGGCTGTGTCACTGGGCCACCTGCATTTTTTCCTTTAAAATGTGCCTAATAGTCTGCTGAATCGAGTTTTGCCCCCCGGGATAATATTTGCCAGCCCTCCCCTGATTTAAAAACACATTCCCAATTTAGCAGTGACACAAGGATGGGCTCATTTTGTACATATGAAAAAACAAATAGAGATTCTGGCCTTTGGAAAAACTATACTTAATATCCACATTTTATGGAATATCTAATCTAAGCAACATGACTTATTAATCAATTTATGTGGTTGACACTGGGATTATTGAAAAGCACATCAAACTAAACCTGCCCACAGTATGAGGCACAGTTGAGGCTTTTTTGCAGAATAAACTGGGATTCCAAGTGCTTGACTCATTCCGAGCCAGTGATCCTGAACATTGTGTTCTGCAACAATTCTGTTTTGCTCTTTGCACTGCTTCCTAACAGAACATGTTCCAACCAATGCTATGATGAGGAGTTGTGTCTGATATAGGAACTCCTGGTGTTGGTCTGACCAGAGCGGTATCCAGGGCAACTAATGTACGATTAAAGTTTGCTTTACAACCAGCTGTTTCTGTTCAATTATGTTCAGTTATTAATCCAGTCAAACACGCCAATGTTTCTTCCGAGTCTTAGGATAATATGTGTGTATGTATATTAATTTGGGCATACAGGGCTGCCATGAGAAAATGTGGGGCCCAGTACTAATTAATCTGGCAGACCCCCCCCCCCTCCCAATACATGCACCCCTATCCCTCATCACAGTATATTCCCCCTATCCCTCATCACAGTACATGCCTCCCCCCACTCCCTCATAACAGTAAATGTCCCCCTCTCCCCTCCCCCCAAAGTAAATATTCCCCTCTCCCCAAAGTAAATGTTCCCCTCTCTCCTCCCCGCAATCACAGCAAATGTTCCCCTCTCTCCTCCCCCAAAAGTAAATGTTTCCCTCTCCCCTCCCCCAAAAGTAAATGTTCCCCTCTCCCCAAAGTAAATGTTCCTCTCTCTCCTCCCCGCAATCACAGCAAATGTTCCCCTCTCCCTTCCTCAAAAGTAAATGTTCCCCTCCCCACAAAGTAAATGTCCCCCTTTCCCCTCCCCGCAATCACAGCAAATGTCTCCCTCTCCCCGCCCCCTCTAAGAGAATATCCCCTTCTCCCCTCTCGGCAATCACAGCAAATGTTCCCCTCTCCCCTCCCCCCAAAGTGAATGTTCCCCTCTCCTCCCCACAATCGCAGTAAATTTGCCCCTCTCACCCCGGCCCAGTCACAGTTAATGTCCCCCTCTCTCCTCCCTGCAATCACAGTAAATGCCCGCCCCCTCTTCTATCTGCCCCTCCCCTATCAAATGAATACCCAATTAACCTACTTTCTCCGCGATTCAGCAGCTCCCTGGCATGTCCACTCCTTCTACCATATTTGCGGTGAGCATGGCCGCAGGAGGCGGATCGGGGGCATGCACCCATGGTAATAAGATTACCATGCAGCTTGTTGTGCTGTTCCCTCCCCTACTCCCTGCATGGAAATCTTCTGTTACCTCTGAGGTGGCGGAGGTCAGCTCTCATCCTCTGCTACACTGCAGGCTGCTCATAACAATTCAGTAGAGCTCGATAAATGCACTATTGATCGGTCAAGTCATTCAGCACCAAAAGCCATTGTGAGAGCTAGGTCTCAGATACAGATAATGGAGGTTTCCAGAGGGGAGACCAAGATTCATTAGGAAGGGGATATCTAAACTACCCCTTCAACTCTTGATGCTGCATACAGCCTAGGTAGCCTGAGCAAGAGATAGCATAAACTGAGACCTGTTTTCTCTTGTACTGACATTGAGATAGGAGATGCACAGGGCCCTATATTTAAAAACATTAATATATATAAAAAAAAGCAATAAAAAGCAATAATATAGTTTCTTCATGACAGTGAGGTGTTTGGTGTAAGTACCAACTCAGCAGTATAGGAGTATAGCACATTGTACACACAGGTGTTGCAGTGTACATTTGAGGTGCATGGTGAACAGAGTTCAGACAGATCATTAACTGAAACATCATTGGCCTTGCTGAAGGGTGTATTTGCATGTACAATTAGAGAAGCACAGGTGTACAGAAATGGTGCCCTCTCTACATCAATACACCCTGGGCTCTTTCATTAATGCTTGTGAATAAACTCTCCCTAACTGTCATGGGAATTAATGATACTGATTTTAAAGCCGGCAGTGTCTAATTTGCTGCATAGCAAACAGAATAGGATGCACAAATGTCCATGTATACAAGCCCTTTATTTATGATGCTTTATTCATATATGTATTTATTTTCTACTTTGCATCCATTGTTCTTCATTCTTTTAAAGTGATGGACATATATGTCCTGCAGAGATAATGGGACCTGCCCCCTCCCTCATTGTCCTCATTGTTGGGCCTGTCTGTACAGTTTAAAGTAAATTAAATACTACTGTCTTATTATGATCAGCCTCAAATTGCAGTGAATAGTCACTGGTATAGATATACAGTATTTTGTTTTAAATACTACTAGAATCTGATATATTGTCCTCAAAGGGGCTGATTCAGAGAGGTATGCCCTCTGCTTTATTCCTCACATCCAGACTCTCCCCATGTCCTGTCGACTTCACCTTAAAAACATTGCCAGAATACACCCTTTTCTTACTCAACATGCCAAAAATCTTATACATTCTGTCATCATTTCCCATCTTGATTATTGCAGCCTCCTGCTATTTGGCATTCCTGACACCCATATATCCACACTTCAATCCACCATAAATGCTACAACAAGACTGATTTTCCTCTCTTACCTCTCCACATCTTCTGCACTACTTTGCAAATCCCAACACTATCTCCCTGTGTCCTCCAGGGAGATAATTACTCACCCTTACCTCCAAAGCCCTCAACACCATTAGCCCTGCATACATCTTAAATCTCATATCAAAATACTCTCCCTCCCGCCCTCTTAGATCTTCCTCTGAGCTTCGCCTAGTGTGAGGATACCACCCTTAGCTGGGATGGAAGTTACCCTCTGTGGGATTCAACTCACTCGGGTAGACCAAGATATATGCAAAATAAGACTTTATTACGACAGCACACCACAAGACGTTCACAAGTTACAGGGTAAATGGTAGCACGTATCCTCCAGCAGCCTCCTGCAGTCAGCACTCCAAAGTCATAATCTCTGTCCCTTTCAGGGTCTTATCCTCCCGCAATATTACCACTACCGTTTAGCAAAACAGTTATGGTGTCTCCTAGCCTGGGTTACTAGCTCACACCAACCCTGTCCTGGTAGGGTTCCCTCCAGCGGCACCACAGTTCCTGGCCCAGAGTCCTTTTCACTGATGTCTTCTACACCAGGATCCTCCAAACTAGCATCCCCCCCTGGCATTCTCCTCGCCCTATATTATTTTCTCTGTACCCAGGAAATAGGGTCAAATGTCTCCAACCTCCCCTTTACAGAAGGGGCCTCCCAGTCAACAATTTAGCTGCTAGACATACTGTCCCTGTTACCTTGATTAGACAATAGAATGGCTTGACTCAATTAGCTGTTTTGGCTGGATACACTACACATGGGGTTACAATAGTACATCAAGGAATGACACTGCACGCTTACATGGAACAATAAGACTTTTGACACATGATATCAGCAGGGTTACACAATATAAGTCTGTGATACCTTTTGATACAATTACATTTATATTGACACATATTGATACATTTCCCCATGCTATTTCAACCAATATATTACTGTGGAGGCACATTGCATATGAGTAGAAGTTCTAACCTCATTACCTCTCAGGTTATCTGTTGACCTAGCTAATTAACATGGGCTGCCAGCTAGTTAACTCAGACATTGTTCTGATAACAAACCTCATCTCAGCTGCACCCCATACAATACACATTTGAGACAAATGGTAATTACATTAGCTACCACAAGCAAAATGACTGCTGTTGTTCTGATATTTTCACACAGTATGGCAATATTGTTTCTATTTATACTACATACAATATCACAGGTAATAGTATGGGCAAAATGTGTCTAATAACATGAAATAATAATACACATAATACACCAATGCTCTGGTGTATATACTTAGACTGGGCCAAGGATTAAAAAGTACAATAAACCGTGAGAAACGGGTGATGATTACATAGTTCTCAGTCCAGTAGTACCCCGTTTCCTCACATTCCTCCCCTACTTTTTAAACTTGAGCCCCAGTCTCTTCTGCAGACACTACTGCAGGTTTTATGTGGTTTCCCACGAGATGAACCAATTTCCTGCTGGGCTGTGCGCAGCCTCCAGCGTTCACTTGCTGCACCTTGTTATATTCTTGTAGCCGCCAGCACCTATCAATTCCCAGAACCTCTGCGGGAAGTCTCGGTCTCCTGCTCCAGTAGCTACTCTGAGCCCTGCTGTCTAAGAGCCTTACCGACTGCCTTTCCCTGGTTGTCTGGGGTCCTGTCTGGCTACGCCTCCCCCTTCCCCAGTTCCCTTCTGCACTGGGATTACTCATTTCCCCAGTCTGCACCCGCTTATGCACAGGGTTCTTGCAGGAATCCTGCTGCACACTATCTCCTGCAGGGACTACTGAGAGTAACATCACGCAGTCATCAATGTCCTGCTTTTTATGCTGCCTTCTCCCCTCCTGTGTCCGAATGTCACTGTTGCAGCCATGCCCTAACATATTCTTGCAGTCTGCACAGTTGGCTATGTAGCGGTCTACATCCCTCGCTAAACCTAACCACATGAACTGCTGTCTGAGCCTGGCTCGTGTTCTCCTTTTTCCTCTGTGATCGGTACCCCCTTCCCCATGGGCCTGAGCTATAAACCGATCCCGATATTCGGGTGGGACTACCAACCTGTACTTATGATTTGGGCTGGACACCGTATACAGTAACCCATCCAACCAAGCACAATCCTCTACCACCCCAGTCTTATACGACATATCTGCTAGTGCCCGCATCCCTTCTAGATCTGGATCTAGTAGCTGGGCTTCTTGCAGTCTAGATTTATCCTCCTCCCCCAGGACTAACCCCCCCTCAGGATGGTCTTGGCTACTCACCCTCAGAGGCCCGGAGATGGTAAAGAAAGGTTGCTGATACCCGTTAGTTACTGGCGTGTAGAAGTGGTTGTTCTTCCTCTGCCTGGGGCTCACCTTTCTATGGGCTTTTTCAACAAAATAATTCCTGAGGTCTTGCCCCAAATCATTGCCCAAAATCACCTCATTGGACATTCCTGCCATAACTCCAACTTCTACCAGGTTGTTACAATGGCCCCAATGCAACTGGACTTGGGCTGTTGGAATCTCTGCCCATCGTCCATCCTCCATCCTAATTTTAAAGTACTTGTTGGGGATAATTCTTCTGGAATCCACCAACTCGGGGCGTACCAGGGTGATGGCTGCCCCACAGTCTCTAAATCCTTGGGCTTTTCTGCCATCCACCCATACAGGTTTCAAGTGCCTGTAAAGGCGTCCTCCTGTTGTTTGCCTCATGTCAGCCACAGCATTGCAAGTGGCCTTTACCCCCCTCGCCTCTGGCGCATCAGGGTGGTAGTGTTTGTTTTTCCGGGGGTGGCTCCTGCCAACAACCCCCGTGGGAGGGAATTGGTCTAATTGACCTCCTTTCCTGGGACACTGCTGTTGAAGATGTCTCCAGTATTCACATCGAAGGCACCACTTCCCGACTTGTCCCAAGTGTGGTATTGCTTGTCCTTGACTGCTGGGTCGCCTTTGGCCTTCACTCTGCCCCTTTTCTGCTTTATCCCAGGACTGTGGGTTACACTTTGCCACCCAATCCTGAAGGCTGGGAAATATCTCAGTCAGCCCTGCTTTTACCAGCTCAAGTCCTTTTCTCCGGATCCACTGACTGAGGACGTGCTGCAGCTCTTGACGAAGCTGACCATAGTCATAGCTTCCACTGTGCACTGCTGACTGGCCTGGGGTGGGGGATGTTTGTATTGTAGCTGCAATCTCCTGAATCCTTACTGGCTGCTCCTGGTCCTCATACAACTCCTTGGCTTTCAGGATTTCTGCAACATAAGTCCCAACTTGGGTGCCTTCCACTGCTGGGACCTCTGCTATTTTCATCCTGCCCGCATTATCGAGTAGGCACAGGTCCCATTTGCATAGTTTTTCCACTAGTTGTGGCCTGAAGTCATCCTGGGTAGTAGCAATTTCCCTTGTCTGGCATAATCCCCGGAGTTCATCCAGTTTTAGGGAGTTATACTTGATCATGTCTCACGTTTCTTGCAACTCCTCTGATAGGCTTCCTTTGGGTGCTGTGTAGCCCGTGCTGTGCTGTACCTACAAGGCCCTTGGACTGCAACCGCTTGCGTCCCTTGCAGCCTTCCCGGTTCTTGCAACACCGGGCCGAGTGATCCCACTGCTTGCCACCAAATGTGAGGATACCACCCTTAGCTGGGATGGAAGTTACCCTCTGTGGGATTCAACTCACTCGGGTAGACCAAGATATATGCAAAATAAGACTTTATTACGACAGCACAACACCACAAGACGTTCACAAGTTACAGGGTAAATGGTAGCACGTATCCTCCAGCAGCCTCCTGCAGTCAGCACTCCAAAGTCATAATCTCTGTCCCTTTCAGGGTCTTATCCTCCCGCAATATTACCACTACCGTTTAGCAAAACAGTTATGGTGTCTCCTAGCCTGGGTTACTAGCTCACACCAACCCTGTCCTGGTAGGGTTCCCTCCAGCGGCACCACAGTTCCTGGCCCAGAGTCCTTTTCACTGATGTCTTCTACACCAGGATCCTCCAAACTAGCATCCCCCCCTGGCATTCTCCTCGCCCTATATTATTTTCTCTGTACCCAGGAAATAGGGTCAAATGTCTCCAACCTCCCCTTTACAGAAGGGGCCTCCCAGTCAACAATTTAGCTGCTAGACATACTGTCCCTGTTACCTTGATTAGACAATAGAATGGCTTGACTCAATTAGCTGTTTTGGCTGGATACACTACACATGGGGTTACAATAGTACATCAAGGAATGACACTGCACGCTTACATGGAACAATAAGACTTTTGACACATGATATCAGCAGGGTTACACAATAAAAGTCTGTGATACCTTTTGATACAATTACATTTATATTGACACATATTGATACATTTCCCCATGCTATTTCAACCAATATATTACTGTGGAGGCACATTGCATATGAGTAGAAGTTCTAACCTCATTACCTCTCAGGTTATCTGTTGACCTAGCTAATTAACATGGGCTGCCAGCTAGTTAACTCAGACATTGTTCTGATAACAAACCTCATCTCAGCTGCACCCCATACAATACACATTTGAGACAAATGGTAATTACATTAGCTACCACAAGCAAAATGACTGCTGTTGTTCTGATATTTTCACACAGTATGGCAATATTGTTTCTATTTATACTACATACAATATCACAGGTAATAGTATGGGCAAAATGTATCCAATAACATGAAATAATAATACACATAATACACCAATGCTCTGGTGTATATACTTAGACTGGGCCAAGGATTAAAAAGTACAATAAACCGTGAGAAACGGGTGATGATTACATAGTTCTCAGTCCAGTAGTACCCCGTTTCCTCACACCTAGTCTCATCTCTGGTAACGACTTCTCACTCCCGCCTACAAGACGTCTCCCGTGCTGCTCCCCACTTATGGAATTCCCTACCATGTTTAATCAGACTTTCCTACAGCCTTCAAATCTTTAGATGCTCTTTGAAAACACATCTGTTTTTTAGAGGTGACCTTATCCTCGATAACACTATTCACACTAATGCACCCTCACAACTGTCCCAATCTCCACTCTGAGCCGCTCCTCTTGTTTCTAAGCTTTGCATCAATTTATCATTCATATATCACCGAGGAAGCTATGAGATAATCATCTGCCATAGCGTATAATATCCAGAGTGATAATGGTGACTTGTCATGCTGGTGGCTCCCATTCTGCTCTACTGAGCATACGATGAACTGGGAGCTTGGTTTGAGTTTCCAGTTTCACTGTTAGATCAAAGAGATAAAAAAAATATATAGGTACAGCTGCAATACTTGATAAATAGAGTCTCCCATGGTTTTCAGAGGGGGCTTTGTGAAGAACCTCGGAGCCATAGGAAACAGGGTGACTGGAGCAGGGGAATCACCAAGTTGCTAAAATATATCAACTAGGGGGTAATACAGATTCAATGATGAGTTTAAGAACAAATTCATTTGTCAGACTACTAACTACCACCACTATTCATGGTATTTTATTTGAGGACTGACACTGCCATTTATCCCTGTTTGCATTTATAAATGATCCCACAAGTCTATCTGTAGGCAGAAATTGCAACAGCGCCATCTCCAGGGTCATGAATGGAGAAATACAAATTAAATTTGTTTTCAAAAGCAGAATGCAGCATACAGATAAAGACTTGGCATCAACTGGCTCTGCAATCAAAACCGTGGAGGCTGTAGAAATGTGGTTAAAATATTCAAGTGTAATATTCTGTTGTTAAGAAGCTAAAAAGGTTACGTGAAAAGTGACAATTTAACAAGAATATAAGTGTCGGAGAAACCCAGTTAAGACTTGATTAGTCAAATACTTAGCGGTGTCAGCTGAAGTGTATGTTACTTGTATTTATTATGTGATTGTCATTTTGTGGCTAAAATCATTTATATTGCCAGAGATACATTATTAAAATTCCACAAGTAAATATATGCTTAATATATTTTGTTTGTTTAAAAAAGGATTTTTATGACAATTATAGGGATAGATTAAAAAGGGCATATTCAATTGTCAGCGGAAACGGCGAAAATCTCGCGCTCCGCGCACTATTACCGCTACTACGGTAATAGCGCGCAGAAAAAACGTTATTACGTTAGTTTTCTCACTGGATTTCAGCTCGCAGGTCCCTGAGCCCTAAGCTAAAATCCAGCTAACTATTACCGTAATAACGGTAGTAGTTTTAACGCGGCGGGGAATCCGGACAGTTGAATAGGCCCCAAAGTCCTAAAATGTTATTTTTCATTATATAATTCCAGAAAGAGTGGATGAAAAAAGCTCTTTCACCGATTCGTTCCATCTAGCAAAGCCTTAACACCAGAAAAGTCTGTGATTTCTCCAGCCGTAAGCAGCCTTTAGCTGTTTAGCACCGTTCCCATAGACCTCTATGGGAATGGTGAACTGAATGTATTTATCAAATGGTGAAAATCTTAGCTTTGCTTTTCACTGCCAGCACTAAAAACTAAACAGCATCTCAGGAAGGCGTTACTTACCTTTTCCAGTGCAGTGTAGTCCTGCTGGAGAGGATCCTCTCCGCTGGCTGCAAGGTCCTCCACTCCTTGGGCCAGAGTTGGCTTTACTATGCAAGTGCAATGAAATATTGTTGCTTGCGCAGTAAGTCAACTCTGTCACTTTAACAGAGCCAGGGGCAAACGCAGGATTTGTAGAGGGGGGGTTTCCACACCACGCCACCAATGGGCGTGACCAGCATTTATGGGGGTGTGGCCATACTTGCCAACTCTCCCGGAATGTCCGGGAGACTCCCGCATTTTGCGAGTGTGGCAATCTCCCGAATTCTGCCCACTTCACTAGGAAGTGCCCCACTTCCTAGTGAAGTGTGCAGAATTAGATCCCAAACGCCGCGATTCCCGGTGAATCGCGGCAATTGGCCCCGCCCCCCGCTGTCAAATTACGCAATTTGCGTCATGACGTCACAGGGGCGCGGGGCCAAAATGGCGCTATTTGGGTCGCCCCGCCCCCCTCACGCCCACCTCCACTGGCTGGCTCCCGGAAGAGAGCTGAAGAAAGTAGGTAAGTATGGGTGTGGCTATAATATTAGACAGTGCTTGGCTGCTCTCCAACTCTTCCTCTCCCCATAATATACATGGGCAATGCTGCGTGCACTACTGTTAGGTGCACGTAGCTCTCCCTTTTCAAGCAGAGCCATGTGAAGCGGAGGCAGGGTCCAGCCAGATCAATTATACAGTGCCCCAGGCTTGGAGGGGGGTTTTCAGGCACTACTAAACCCCCTCTCGGTTTGCCTATGAGAACCTATTCGTTTCATAACAAAACTGTTGTTCTTCGGATGTTTTTCACAGAGGATTGCCCAGTAGGTAGGTATTCTTAAATAGCGACAGTACAACTTTTGCTGCTGGAGGAAAACTGCTACAGTCATTTTTCATTGGCTTTGTCCTAGGGAGAGGTAAGTGTGTTAAATAGCAGTGAAAGTATATATATTTCCACTGTAGTCAGCGGCAAAAACAATATTGCCCTTTTTGCTGCAAACGGGATCTGATTCATAAATTGACAACAAAGTTTTTTAGCTTTTCAGATATTCTGATTTATTATTATACAACTGGAATATATGTTTTGGCCATGTATTTTTGATATTTGCTCTTATGTTGGAGATTACTGTGAGATAGTTGTTGATGACTGTAGGATACGTCACAAGCTGTGAATGTGGACCGTTTAGTGTGTACCCAGTGCAAGTGTATGTATGTGCACAGCAGTTGGTGCTGGGTTAGGCTGGGTATACACTATACAGAATATGTCCCCATGCGATCAGTCCCGATCAGCATGCCGATTCCTATGTACACACTAAACACATGTACACACTAAACACATTTTATACAATTTACCTTCAGATCTTTGCTCTTCATCTGTCATAACCATCGGTTGAAAAGATCATGGCTCTGCACACTCCCTAGAGATCTATGGACACTGCCGGTCCTGAGTGCATACACACTGCAGAATCAGCACAACATAGTTTTATCATTGAACAAGATTTTTAGTCTGGTTTAAAAATCAAATGAAATGATATGATGTGCTTTGGAATGATAATCGCTCATCGTTGGACTGTACACATGATATCGGGTCGAATGGTCATTTATTATGTGATTGGCCCGATAATTAGCTGAAAACCCTGTAGTATCTACAAGTATCTGCAGTTTAGGACTGTAGATACTTTAATTTGTAGATCAGATTCAGAAATAATATATCCTATGAATGTTACTTATGATTGCTTAAAAACACAATATTCTGATTTAACATAAACAGTGTAAGCATAGCAGAACATACTGGATATGAGAGTGGTGTCAGACTAGATCTGAGGAGTATATCATGTATTAATTTGATGACACAATCAAAAGGGTGCCAGTATGGTGGTCAAACTTGTGTTTACTGAAAGCATGAGCAAAATGTGAATACAGGGAAGGAAAGGAGCACTGCAGATTCAAAAAAATGGAATATAAAGATATTGATACCTTATTTAGGACCCGAATCTGAAGGTTAAAAGGAACAGTTTTGAAATTGACTGACTACCCTGGGATTACAATTCCAACAATAATAAAGGGATTTCTCAAAAGGAACAACAGGTGTCCCTGATTTTTGAACCAACTCAATCATGCTCAGAATATAGGAAGGCAACAGAATGAAAGTACACTTTGAAGTGGGAATCGAAACAGAAGGGGTAAGTTAGGATGACAATTTATAGAGCTGTTAGCATTGCCCATGATAGCCTCCCCATAACCTGTAGGCTTAGGAGTGTCATAGTTTCAGAGAACACTGGCTGACAAAGTGGCTCAATAAAACAAACAAAACTCTATGAATTGTCTAAAGATATATTGATATTCAGGAAGATGAAATCAATCTACTTCCATGAGTTCCTTAGAGGACAGGAAGAAGTTTTTAAAAATTTGGCCAAAGGGAGAGACGTGAAATTTTCAGAAACTCTACCTGATGCCGATGTCCACTTTATCTCACAGAGAAATTAGTTCTTCTGGGGATGCTGGGATGTCATGATCTTTGATCCTTTTCAAGAGGCCCTGCCTTCAGTTGGCTACCAGCATTTTGTTTTTCCACCTCAGCTCCAAAGTGTGTGAAATCAGGTGGCCAACATACATGGTCACAGTCATAACAGTCTAGTAGAAGTGAAGAGGTCTCGACCAAGCTCATGAAAAACTTTTAAGCTAACATGGAAGCAGATGTATTGTTTAGGCCTAGACAAGCTCTTTACCAGAAAATAAAGAAATTACTTGGTTCACTCAGAGATAAAGTTCCCAGGCTGTAATTTGAACTGGTTAAAAAAATCCCCGCAGGCCTGAGGATCCCTATTGTAACAAGATGGTGAAAGAATATGCAGGGTAGAGATTGGCTGTGCAGGCATTGGCACGGCAGGTACTGTAAAAGAGCTGGCACTTGAAATTGTGACATCCATAGCTTGTTCATGCAGGGAGATAGACCTTGCAGAAACTCTGCCTTGTAGTCCTGTTTTGTTTCCTGCTTCTCTACCTGCTCGGACAGGTTCATAAAGCGTTCATAACACCCAAAAATAGTGAAGGAACATCAGCGATGTCCATGGCCCGAGTAAACTTTATTTATGGAGTGTGGGAGATGTCACAAGCAAAGAGTGCAATCACAAGCTATGTTTAGACCATCTGTGCTGCTAGCAGTTTGTACTGGATTGCTGAGGCATGGAGTCTAATGACTGTCCACTCTTCAGCATTGACCCCCTCAAGGAGGTGATGGACTTTTAGGTGAGACACCTACAGGTTTGCACTTATAGATAGTAGCTAACACAGGAAGGGCCAGGAAACAAAGGGCAAGATACAAGTCTAAGGCCGTCAAATGGGTAGCATAGGATCAACGGTCCAAAAACAAGTGAAAGTCAGGGTCACAGGCAGGATTAGTCAGGAAACAAACCTAGGGGTCTATTTATTAAGAAGTGAAAAGTCCTTGTTTTCACCAGATATAGGGCTTTTCCTTATTTAACAAAGGCAGGTGAGGACTATTGTAGGCTGTAACCTTCACGAGGCAGGAGGAAGCCATTTTCCCATATGCAGATTGTCCACAGACTGGCCAGCCGAGCACTAAGACTCCTCTTACCGCTGCTAGTCAGTATTGACATAGAGCTGAGCACCTCTCAGCTACCACACTGACATTTTCTTGTTAAATTTGACAGTAGAAGATTTTTTTGTCACTGCAATAAGCAGCATTAGAACATCTTTCATATTGCCCAATATCAATAAATAAACCCCACTAGTCAGAAATAGTAGATCAGACAAACAATTCAGAATATAGATCAATTAGCAAACCTGTTTATCAGGCACTGCACACATGATTAAACCTGGTGCCTGGTGATGTCATTAAGCACAATAAGATGGAAGCAGCAGAGTGCACACTTGCATGTGAAAAACAGCATACACTGTATGGAGAAAAGTATTTGGCCACACATGTTAATTATTGAATTGACTTGTTTCAATCGGACTCATTGCCAGAAGTGTATAAAATCAAGCACCTAGCCATGCAGTCTCCACTTGCAAACATCTGTGATACAAAATGGGTCTATCTGAAGGGCTCACTGACTTCAAGAGTGGTACTGTGATAGGATGCCACCTTTGTAATAAGACGATTCGGGAAATTTCATCCCTTCTGGATATTCCACAGTCAGCTTTAGAATGTGTAAGCGTTTAAGAACAACAGCAACTCAGCCACAAAGTGGAAGACCGCACAAAATCAAAGAGCAAGGTCAACAAATGATGAGGCGCATAGGGCATAAAAGTCGCCAACGCACTGCTGATTCCATAGCTGAAGAGTTTCGAACTTCCACTGGCATTAATGTAAGCTCAAAAACTGTGCATGCAAGCCTTACATCACCAAGACCAATGCCAGGCATCAGATGGAGTGGTGTAAAGCACACCGACACTGGACCATGGAGCAGTGGAAACGTGTTCTGTGGAGTGACAAATCACGCTTCTCTGTTTGGCAGTCAGATGGGTGAGTCTGGGTTTGACGGATGCCGGGAGAACGTTACCTGCCTGACTGCATTATGCCAACTGGGAAGTTTGGTGGAGGAGGGATAATGGTATGGAGCTGTTTTTCAGGGTTTGGGCTAGGCTCCTATTCTCTGGTGAAGGGCAATCTTAATGCTGCAGCATACCAAGTCATTTTGGCCAATACTATGCTTCCAACTTTGTGGCAACAGCTTGGGGAAGGCAGATTTCTATTCCAACATGACTGTGTCCCAGTGCACAAAGCAAGGACTACAAAGACATGGTTTGATGAGTTTAGTGTGACAGAACTTGACCGGCCTGCATAGAGCCCTGACCTCAACCCCACAGAACACCTTTGGGATGAACTGGAACGGAGATTGCGAGCCTGGCCTTCTCGTCCAACATCAGTGCCTGACCTCATAAATGCTTTACAGAATGAATGGGTACAAATTCCCACAAAACCACTCCAACTTCTTGTGGAAAGCCTTCCAAGACCAAGTACATTTTAAAGTGTATGCATTTGAATACAATGTCATTACAGTGCCTGTTGGTGTAACGGTCAAGCGTCCGAATACTTTTGTCCATATAGTGTACCTGACATTGCAGGGAGAAAGAAGAACATGGGGAGCACTGCTGAGTGCGTTATGTTATATAGCATCAGGTACAACCAAATAGCGGCTTAGGTACACTGCTGTGTTCAGAGAGGGAGATGGCATTACAGGTGCCTGGAAATACCAGAAGATAAGAAATGTTGTCTAATTATTTAAAAGTTGCTAAGAAGGGTAAACTTAAAAAAAAGAAAATGTATATCTGATACAGCTCCCTTTGATTCAAATTGTGTATTTATTGCACGTTATAGTTTGCAGACTATATTAGGACAGGATTCATGTATGCCTTACTTATATGTATATTATATGCATCTTATGAAGACAAAAAAGGTGCAGGTGTAATGGAAAATCCAAATTCCAGATTGTCTATGGAAAAACAGGAAAAATCCCCTTTCTGTCCACATCATTAAACAGCTGAGGAAAGGGACTGGCCCCAAAATATTTGTGTCCCTTCTTTGCTTTGCTAATGAATATATTGCTAAGGGGATGATTTTCTAACAATTTTCATGCACTGCCTTTGAAACTTTTTTCTTATATACTTTCAGAGGCCTTGGAGAAGAGCCAGTTGGTAACTAGCACAAATTCACTGCAGTGTTCCAGAACTGTGTAATTGACTGCCATATGCTCCATTAAAGCACTGTATTGTGTTCTATACTGAAGAACGCTTTGAGAGACAGCATATCTATGGGGGCACTATGATAGATTATAGAAGTCCAATAATTTAAAGTATAATATTTGTGTATAATGTATGTATAGCAACAGAGTTAGGCCAAGTTGGACAGCGGAAAATAGATATTTGTGCTAAGGCCATATTGGTCAGTGTGTACAGCAGCATAATGACATTGGTGGCAACAAAATCCCATAGTAAAAAGACAATTGTTGCCAGTGCTTATCCTTAACACTGTATATCTGTGTGTATCCAGTAAAATTAAAACATGAGGGACTGGTTCATATTTTGGTCAAAGCATTTAAGCCTGCATCCCAGAGTCAAGTATAGCTTATTGTATGCAGGTCCTACACTGACCTATGTGCCTCCAATCAGATGCATTCACCTCCCAGGTATAGGGGCTTACATCTAGTAAGCGATGGCTTGTGAGCCACACCCAAGAAAGCCTTAAATAGGCTTGATGGAGAGCTGCTAAGACAACATAAGGCAATATTTTGATACAAAACCAGAGAAGCACTCAGTTCATCCCATATTAATTATATATGGTACCAGCTGTATGGTTAAATAAATGCCCTGTATGTATCTGTATGTATACAAAACAAAAAGACACTTGTCAGCGATTATCTTTAACACTGCATAGTAGATACCTCCAAAAGCTTACTGTTTTAATATGTGAGTAGCAGTGCCTTTTTATAATGCTGCTAGCCCCAGACCTCCTCACACTTGGCAAGCCTTAAGTAAGAGTCTGCTTTGTTCTGAATTGTACTTACAAAGGAAAGCCATCACAATATATAGACAGAGTAATTTGACAGTTACAGTGTGGAAAATGTGTCACATTTATTTGCATATTAGAAAATAAGCTGTTGTCTCATATTAAATATTGTCATAACTTACTTGGCTCTCAGCTTTCTGCGTTGGTATTGCCTGTGGATGTTCTACTAGACGATGCATCTAGATTAGTTTGATGTCTAGGTGCTGTTCATCGTTGCTGTGGCTCAGTCATTACAAGCCGGGTGTTATTTCTGGATGAAATATTCTGAGTATCTCCATCAACCTGTCACATTTTTATTATATTGCACGTAAGTCAGGGGGTAAAGGCTGTTTGCATAATCATCATCCCTCATATTCCTTGCAGAAAATTGATTTTTTTTTTGCCAAGGCGCTTTCAGTTTAGATAAATATATTTTGAGCATAAAGATTGTGTGTATAATTTGTTTTTGATTTATTTTACACTCGTGCAGTCACGTTCTCGGCATTTTTCTGTTATTGGAATATTTTTTAGCAATTTCCCTCAAACTACATTTCATTTTGTGTTAGTAACCGGCCATGTGTATTCTATGTGAGCCGATTGTCCATGATGTATGGGCTTCTGACTGTTTATTAGAGATGCGCGCTGACCCAATGTTTTAGTTTTGGATGTGGTTTTGGTTCTTAAACATCTTTGTGTTTTGGTTTTGTTGCAGAATTTGCCCAAAAGATCCTGAAAGGTTTTGGTTTTGGATCTGGAGTTAATAAAATTTTGGCCAAAGTCTTCAGCGAGCTGGGTGGCTAAAATTAGTGACAAGAGTAGCTGCAAAAATACATGTCAGTTCACTGCCAATCTCCATTGCTGCTGTTATTTTCTTTTGATTCAATTCCATATCTCATATTATAAGTCAACGTTTCGGTCCAACATTTGGACCTTTGTCAAGACAACCACATAGAACAACAGAAATGACAGATAATAAATAAAACATGTAGTTGCCTAACTTCTTATGCAATCCCAGATTCTCTTCAGTTGCAGTTCATGATTCATCAAAAGGTGATAGTCTGTATATCAATGCATAATATATGAGGCAATGGCATTCCACCATGGAATGCATAAACCGGAAGTGCCAAACCTGGTAGCGCCAAAGCCAGAAGTTAACAAATGGGTTTTTTCATTATAACAACCAAAATATGCGATGGTATAACCGGGTCTGCCACAAAAACACTCATGCACACAGTATACAATTATAAAAGTATTTATTAAAACATATTAAAAACCAAAAAATGGTAAATACAATAGAAACACATGTGTGCTACTATCAGTGCCAAATTCCCCTGAGTTCTATATAATATTCTATGCATATCAAAGCAGAGGAGTGGTTATGTACAGTTGCTGGACTGGTATATATACAATTCGCATAGCGTGTAGGTGCACCTACTCCGCTATAAGTTGAATTTGGCACTGATATTAGCACATATGTGTTTCTATTGTATTTACCATTTTTTGGTTTTTAATATGTTTTAATAAATACCTTTATAATTGTATACTGTGTGCATGAGCGTTTTTGTGGCAGACCCGGTTATACCATCGCATATTTTGGTTGTTATGTTTACATTTTTTGGGGTGCAGATCCCCAGCGCTGGTACCGTGTCTGAGCGGTCATTTTCAGTGCCGGAATAAGTTATATTATTTGTTTTCATTATAACAGCCAAACAGAGTGATTCCTGGTAGGGATGAGCGCACTCGGATTTCTGAAATCCGAGCCCACCCGAACGTTGCGGATCCGAGTCGGATCCGAGACAGATCCGGGTATTGGCGCCAAATTCAAAAGTGAAACTGAGGCTCTGACTCATAATCCCGTTGTCGGATCTCGCGATACTCGGATCCTATAAATTCCCCGCTAGTCGCCGCCATCTTCACTCGGGCATTGATCAGGGTAGAGGGAGGGTGTGTTAGGTGGTCCTCTGTGCTGTTTAGTTCTGTGCTGTTTAGTTCTGTGCTGTTTAGTTCTGTGCTGTTTAGTGCTGTGCTGTGCTGTGCTGTTTAGTGCTGTGCTGTGCTGTGCTGTGTTCTGCAGTATCAGTCCAGTGGTGCTGTGTGCTGTGCTCTGTCCTTCTGAGGTCAGTGGTGCTGCTGGGTCCTGTGCTGTGTCCTGTTCAGTCCAGTGGTGCTGTGTCCTGTGCTCTGTGCTTCTAAGGGCATAGTTATTTCCCCAATATTCCCCTGTGTTTAAAAAAATAAAAAAAAGTTTTTTTAAAAAATACCAAAAACTACTTTAATATTTTTTAATTACCACAAAATTTTCACAACCAATCCTGCAGTATAAGCCCATTGGTACTGCAATATTACCAAGTTCACACATTCAGCAGTAAAAGTCCAGTGGTACTGCAATATTACAAAGTTTACACATTCTGCAGTATCAGTCCAGTGGTGCTGTGTCCTGTGCTCTGTCCTGCTGAGTTCCGTAGTGCTGCTGGGTCCTGTGCCGTGTCCTGTTCAGTCCAGTGGTGCTGTGTCCTGTGCTCTGTGCTTCTAAGGGCATAGTTATTTCCCCATTATTCCCAAGTTTTTAAAAAATAAAAAAAAAGTAAAAAATAATAAAAAATTAAAAAAAAAAAATATATATAATAATTACAACCAAATTTGCAAAACCAATCCAGCATTATAAGTCCATTGGTACTGCAATATTACCAAGTTCACACATTCTGCAGTATCAGTCCAGTGGTGCTGTGTCCTGTGCTCTGTCCTGCTGAGTTCCGTAGTGCTGCTGGGTCCTGTGCCGTGTCCTGTTCAGTCCAGTGGTGCTGTGTCCTGTGCTCTGTGCTTCTAAGGGCATAGTTATTTCCCCACTATTCCCAAGTTTTTTAAAAATAAAAAAAAAGTAAAAAAAAATTAAAAATTAAAAAAAATAAATAAATATAATAATTATAACCAAATTTGCAAAACCAATCCAGCATTATAAGTCCATTGGTACTGCAATATTACCAAGTTCACACATTCTGCAGTATCAGTCCAGTGGTGCTGTGTCCTGTGCTCTGTCCTGCTGAGTTCCGTAGTGCTGCTGGGTCCTGTGCCGTGTCCTGTTCAGTCCAGTGGTGCTGTGTCCTGTGCTCTGTGCTTCTAAGGGCATAGTTATTTCCCCACTATTCCCAAGTTTTTTAAAAATAAAAAAAAAGTAAAAAAAAATAAAAAATTAAAAAAAAAAAAAATATATAATAATTATAACCAAATTTGCAAAACCAATCCAGCAGTATAAGTCCATTGGTACTGCAATATTACCAAGTTCACACATTCTGCAGTATCTTGTGCTACATATAATGGAGACCAAAAATTTGGAGGATAAAGTAGGGAAAGATCAAGACCCACTTCCTCCTAATGCTGAAGCTGCTGCCACTAGTCATGACATAGACGATGAAATGCCATCAACGTCGTCTTCCAAGCCCGATGCCCAATCTCGTAGTACCGGGCATGTAAAATCCAAAAAGCCCAAGTTAAGAAAAAGTAGCAAAAAGAGAAACTTAAAATCATCTGAGGAGAAACGTAAAGTTGCCAATATGCCATTTACGACACGGAGTGGCAAGGAACGGCTTAGGCCCTGGCCCGTGTTCATGACTAGTGGTTCAGCTTCACCCACGGATCTTAGCCCTCCTCCTCCTCCCCCCCCCTACAAAAAATTGAAGAGAGTTATGCTGTCAGCAACAAAACAGCAAACAACTCTGCCTTCTAAAGAGAAATTATCACAAATCCCCAAGGCGAGTCCAAGGGTGTTGGTGGTTGTCAAGCCTGACCTTCCCATCACTGTACGGGAAGAGGTGGCTCGGGAGGAGGCTATTGATGATGTAGCTGGCGCTGTGGAGGAACTTGATGATGAGGATGGTGATGTGGTTATTCTAAATGAGGCACCAGGGGGGGAAACAGCTGATGTCCATGGGATGAAAAAGCCCATCGTCATGCCTGGTCAGAAGACCAAAAAATGCACCTCTTCGGTCTGGAGTTATTTTTATCCAAATCCAGACAACCAATGTATGGCAATATGTAGCTTATGTAAAGCTCAAATAAGCAGGGGTAAGGATCTTGCCCACCTAGGAACATCCTCCCTTATACGTCACCTGAATAACCTTCATAGTTCAGTGGTTAGTTCAGGAACTGGGGCTAGGACCCTCATCGGTACAGGGACACCTAAATCCCGTGGTCCAGTTGGATACACACCAGCAACACCCTCCTCGTCAACTTCCTCCACAATCTCCATCAGATTCAGTCCTGCAGCCCAAGTCAGCAGCCAGACTGAGTCCTCCTCAATACGGGATTCATCCGAGGAATCCTGCAGCGGTACGCCTACTACTGCCACTGCTGCTGTTGCTGCTGTTAGTCGGTCATCTTCCCAGAGGGGAAGTCGTAAGACCGCTAAGTCTTTCACCAAACAATTGACCGTCCAACAGTCGTTTGCCATGACCACCAAATACGATAGTAGTCACCCTATTGCAAAGCGTATAACTGCGGCTGTAACTGCAATGTTGGTGTTAGACGTGCGCCCGGTGTCCGCCATCAGTGGAGTGGGATTTAGAGGGTTGATGGAGGTATTGTGTCCCCGGTACCAAATCCCCTCGAGATTCCACTTCACTAGGCAGGCGATACCAAAAATGTACAGAGAAGTACGATCAAGTGTCCTCAGTGCTCTTAAAAATGCGGTTGTACCCACTGTCCACTTAACCACGGACATGTGGACAAGTGGTTCTGGGCAAACGAAGGACTATATGACTGTGACAGCCCACTGGGTAGATGCATTCCCTTCCGCAGCAACAGCAACAGCTGCATCAGTAGCAGCATCTACAAAATGGCTGCTCATGCAAAGGCAGGCAACATTGTGCATTACAGGCTTTAATAAGAGGCACAACGCTGACAACATATTAGAGAAAATGAGGGAAATTATCTCCCAGTGGCTTACCCCACTTAGACTCTCATGGGGATTTGTGGTGTCAGACAATGCCAGTAACATTGTGCGGGCATTAAATATGGGCAATTTCCAGCACGTCCCATGTTTTGCCCACACCATTAATTTGGTGGTGCAGCATTACCTCAAGAGTGACAGGGGTGTGCAGGAGATGCTTGCGGTGGCCCGCAAAATTGCTGGACACTTTCGGCATTCAGCCAGTGCCTACCGCAGACTAGAGGCACATCAAAAAAGCTTGAACCTGCCCTGCCATCACCTCAAACAAGAGGTTGTGACGCGCTGGAACTCCACCCTCTATATGCTGCAGAGGATGGAGGAGCAGCAAAAGGCCATTCAGGCCTACACAGCCACCTACGACATAGGCAAAGGAGTGGGGATGCGCCTGAGTCAAGCGCAGTGGAGACTGATTTCCGTGTTGTGCAAGGTTCTGCAGCCATTTGAACTTGCCACACGAGAAGTCAGTTCCGACACTGCCAGCTTGAGTCAGGTCATTCCCCTGATCAGGCTGTTGCAGAAGCAGCTGGAGAAAGTGAGGGAGGAGCTGGTAAGCCATTGCGATTACAGCAAGCATGTAGCTCTTGTGGATGTAGCCCTTCGTACGCTTTGCCAGGATCCGAGGGTGGTCACTCTTTTAAAGTCAGAGGAATACATTCTGGCCACCGTGCTCGATCCTCGGTTTAAAGCGTATGTTGTGTCTCTGTTTCCGGCGGACACAAATCTACAGCGGTGCAAAGACCTGCTGGTCAGGAGATTGTCCTCTGAAGAGGACCGTGACATGCCAACAGCTCCACCCTCATTTTCTTCCACATCTATGGCTGCGAGGAAAAAGCTCAGTTTTCCCAAAAGAGGCACTGGCGGGGATGCTGATAACATCTGGTCCGGACTGAAGGACCTGCCAACCATTGCAGACATGTCTACTCTCGCTGCATTGGATGCTGTGACAATAGAAAAAATTGTGGATGATTACTTTGCTGACACCATCCAAGTAGACATGTCAGACAGTCCATATTGTTACTGGCAGGAAAAAAAGGCAGTTTGGAAGCCCCTGTACAAACTGGCTCTATTTTACCTGAGTTGTCCCCCCTCCAGTGTGTACTCGGAAAGAGTTTTTAGTGCAGCGGGGAACCTGGTCAGTGAGCGGCGAAGGAGGTTGCTTCCTCACAACATTGAAAAAATGATGTTTATAAAAATGAATAATCAATTCCTCAATGAAGTACAGCACTGCCCTCCAGATACTACAGAGGGACCTGTGGTTGTGGAGTCCAGCGGGGACGAATTGATAATGTGTGATGAGGAGGAAGTACACACTGTAGGGGGAGAGGAATCAGAGGTTGAGGATGAGGACGACATCTTGCCTCAGTAGAGCCTGTTTAGTCTGTACAGGGAGAGATGAATAGCTTTTTTGGTGTGGGGGCCCAAACAAACCAATCATTTCAGTCAAAGTTGTTTGGTAGGCCCTGTCGCTGAAATGATTGGTTTGTTAAAGTGTGCATGTCCTATTTCAACAACAGACCTCTCAACTGCAGCTCATCCCTCCTCTGCGGGGATAATGTCTCCTGTGCTCTGACACGTCACTCTGTGTACTCTCAGCCTCAGGATCTGACACTACAGCTACCATGCCTCTTGTAGCAGCCCTCACTCCAGGGCCTCTTCCATGTGCAGTGTCCCCCTCTCTCTTGGGTTCACTATAGTGGCATGGAGTTCTCCCCCTCATCCAGGGCACACATTCCTTGCCCTGGCTCAGTCACCACGCTCAGACTTCCAGGCAATGCTGGGGGAGCCTGGGAGCTTCCACCCCAGGTCCCCAGCTACAACTCTCCTCTCCTGTGTCTTCTCTCTCTTTCTGACACTTTAAAGATCGTGCCTTTAAATGAAAAAGTCAGTCTTCATTGCACGACTATGTGCAAGTGCAACAGGGACATTTTTTTGGGTTTACAAAGTCAAACAATAACACTACGACCCTGTCTGTCTGGGGTCTGTCAATGACGAATTGTCTGGAGCATGTTTGGAGGAGGTATTGTGGCCCCGGTATCAAATTGGGTACCGGGGCCACCCCACTATGCAGTCCAGATACTTGTTTGGTGGAATTCCGACACGTGGAGGGTTTTTAAATTATATTGTGGCCTCGGTACCAAATTGTGTACCGGGGCCACCACACTACGCAGTCAAGATACTTGTTTGGTGGAATTCAGACCAGTTGAGGGTTTTATTATTATATTGTGTGGACCACTCTATCTATACCACACTACAACTCTATACCACTCTATTTCCTACTTTAATTCTATTTAATTCTATTTCCTACTTTAATTCTATTACTAATTAATTACCATAAAGAGGAACAAAAAAAACCAATTTTACCAAAAGTATAATATGACTTAGACTTACAAACACTACACTTTAAAGATCGTGCCTTTAAATGAAAAAGTCAGTCTTCATTGCACGACTATGTGCAACAGGGACATTTTTTTGGGTTTACAAAGTCAAACAATAACACTACGACCCTGTCTGTCTGGGGTCTGTCAATGACGAATTGTCTGGAGCATGTTTGGAGGAGGTATTGTGGCCCCGGTATCAAATTGGGTACCGGGGCCACCCCACTATGCAGTCCAGATACTTGTTTGGTGGAATTCCGACACGTGGAGGGTTTTTAAATTATATTGTGGCCTCGGTACCAAATTGTGTACCGGGGCCACCACACTACGCAGTCAAGATAGATAGATGCGTATTGCGTATCATAGATAAAGTACATTCAGTGGTGTGGGGCAAATTGAAAAATATTCCAAATGCACTGACATTATCAAAAACAAGAGGTTGTCACACGCTAAAACTCCAACATGTATATGATGGAGAGGATGGAGGAGCAGCCGTATGTGTAGTGTAATGCAGATCTGTTGAAGGTTTTTTATATATTTTATTGTGGTGCCCAGTGCCCACTCCTCTACGCAGTCCAGATACATTTATTGGTGCGAATCATAAAAGTTCAGGGTTTTTAATATATATTGTGGTGACCCACTCCTCTACGCAGTCCAGGTACATTTATTGGTGCGAATCATAAAAGTTCAGGGTTTTTAATATATATTGTGGTGACCCACTCCTCTACGCAGTCCAGGTACATTTATTGGTGCGAATCATAAAAGTTCAGGGTTTTTAATAGATATTGTGGTGACCCACTCCTCTACGCAGTCCAGGTACATTTATTGGTGCGAATCATAAAAGTTCAGGGTTTTTAATATATATTGTGGTGACCCACTCCTCTACGCAGTCCAGGTACATTTATTGGTGCGATTCATAAAAGTTCAGGGTTTTTAATATATATTGTGGTGACCCACTCCTCTACGCAGTCCAGGTACATTTATTGGTGCGAATCATAAAAGTTCAGGGTTTTTAATATATATTGTGGTGACCCACTCCTCTACGCAGTCCAGGTACATTTATTGGTGCGAATCATAAAAGTTCAGGGTTTTTAATATATATTGTGGTGACCCACTCCTCTACGCAGTCCAGGTACATTTATTGGTGCGAATCATAAAAGTTCAGGGTTTTTAATAGATATTGTGGTGACCCACTCCTCTACGCAGTCCAGGTACATTTATTGGTGCGAATCATAAAAGTTCAGGGTTTTTAATATATATTGTGGTGACCCACTCCTCTACGCAGTCCAGGTACATTTATTGGTGCGATTCATAAAAGTTCAGGGTTTTTAATATATATTGTGGTGACCCACTCCTCTACGCAGTCCAGGTACATTTATTGGTGCGAATCATAAAAGTTCAGGGTTTTTAATAGATATTGTGGTGACCCACTCCTCTACGCAGTCCAGGTACATTTATTGGTGCGAATCATAAAAGTTCAGGGTTTTTAATATATAATGTGGTGACCCACTCCTCTACGCAGTCCAGGTACATTTATTGGTGCGATTCATAAAAGTTCAGGGTTTTTAATATATATTGTGGTGACCCACTCCTCTACGCAGTCCAGGTACATTTATTGGTGCGAATCATAAAAGTTCAGGGTTTTTAATAGATATTGTGGTGACCCACTCCTCTACGCAGTCCAGGTACAATTATTGGTGCGAATCATAAAAGTTCAGGGTTTTTAAGATATTGTGGTGACCCACTCCTCTACGCAGTCCAGGTACAATTATTGGTGCGAATCATAAAAGTTCAGGGTTTTTAATATATATTGTGGTGACCCACTCCTCTACGCAGTCCAGAAAGATACCTTGTTGCAACGTTTTGGACTAATAACTATATTGTGAGGTGTTCACAATACACTGTAAATTAGTGGAAATGCTTGTTATTGAATGTTATTGAGGTTAATAATAGCCTAGGAGTGAAAATAAGCCCAAAAACTTGATTTTTAAACTTTTTATGTTTTTTTCAAAAAAAATCCGAATCCAATACCTTAAATCCGAACCGAGACCTTTCGTCAAGTGTTTTGCGAGACAAATCCGAACCTCAAAAATAACGAAAATCCGGATCCAAAACACAAAACACGAGACCTCAAAAGTCGCCGGTGCACATCCCTAATTCCTGGGTGAGTCACTGGGACACCTGCCTAGCAGGTGTGTATTCCCCATGAGTACCTAACACAATAATGCACCTCCACTATCAAATGCACACTCCAGCTTGGAACACATTAACTGGAAGTGCAATAACGCACTTCCTGTATAACAAGAGCTTTGGTTCCATATTTTCCTGGAAATTACATTTTGCATCGTTTTCAGATCCGATTGTGGAGTGAAGAATGAAGTCATTTTTTGTATCTACTCAGAGCCCCAAATCTCGGATCTCTCAGATTTCCCCGAATCGGAACCGCTCATCTCTACTGTTTACAACTGGAATTTATTAGTTTAGTGAAATGTGTTTGGTTAAGTTATTCTGTACAAAGAACCTTATCTACTGTGTATTTAGGTGAATTCACATTAGCCAGATCTGCTAAAGGCTTTTTCTGCTGAATTGATATTCTGTAAAGTATCAATCTATAAACATTAAAACATTTCTAATGAGGCCAAAGTATCATGAAAAATGCTGGAACGCAGTATTGTCAAGCAATAAAATCACTGACTGACATGGATATAGCAAACAAGATGAATCATGTATAATAATATATAGTCATTTAACAAATGTCCGTATATTCATTCCTGTACATTTAATGCACCCAAATGATTGACTATGTCACCCTTAACTGCGCCCAGCCAGGTGCTGCAGTGAACAGACGTTTGCTCAGCCCATAAATGCCTAATTTTGGGTGCTTGACACTGTAAAAGAGGTACAGGAAGCTATTACCACCAATTACCTTAATCTAAGTGCATTAATTGTCTGAATTCTAAGAAAATAAAAGATAAGTGTTACACATTAGCAAAGAGAAACTCTAGGACTCTACAGTGTTCTATTGAAAGTTGGACAAGCTCAGTGCCGCCATGAGTACAGTAAATGATTGCAGTGTCACTGGGCCTGAGTCACTAAGGAGAGCAAAGCAAAAAAAAAGGAGTAACTATGCACCTGGGCAAAGCCATGTTGCATTGGAGGGGGAGGTAAATTTAAAACGTGGCAACAGATTTATAGGTGGGATAGATCAATTATTTGTGTGCTACATGAAGAAACAGCCAGTATTTAACTTATGTGCAAAATAATAAACTAATTTGCACCACTTGCATTGTAACATGGTTTGTCCAGGAGTAAACTTAATCTTTTTTTTGCCTTAATTTCCTTAATGACTCAGGTCCACCATGTCTCAGGTCCACCATGTCTCAGGTCCACCATGTCTACTGCCAGGTCCTTTTCCATGTAAACATAGCTATTAATATTAAAAATAAACATGTCTTGGGGTAATTTCTTCTAGTTTAGGGATCCAAGTATACTCTAACGGTTAGTGTTGTGCAGAGTATGCGGGGTGGGAAGGAAGGGTTTGAAATGTGTATTTTGTTTTACACTTGTATATTGTTCTACTATAAGCTGTTCTCATTATGTCCCTTTAAAGTCAACATTGGAGTTCTATGTTACACTTTCATACTGAAGCTTTGTGAGATTGGTGCGGGGCAGGTTCGGATTGTATCGCAATGCATAATGTGATGATGTACATTTGCTGTGTTAATGTTATGCTTCATCTATATTGGGATTGTGCCAGTGTTGCCCTGCCATCCCCATATATACACTACCTGATATATCATGGTGGGGATTAACAGGGTGGTGGGGGGGGGGGCTCCGTCTGCTCACCTGGAATGTAAGAGGTTTGAATGATAAGGTCAAGCGTAACTTGGTACTTTCTCAGCTTAAAAAATACGCATCGGCTGTTGTGTGCTTGGTGGAAACACACCTACATGGGGGGAAAGTAATGGCACTTAAAAAACAATGGGTGGGATGGGCGTACCACTCGGTTCACACGCCTAGTTCTAGAGGAGTGTCACTGCTGATAAAGAAAAATTTGCGTTTCTCTCTGGAAAGTTTACAGTTAGACCCCTATGGTAGATATGTTTTTATAAGGGCAATAATTGACTTTTCTCCAATATAATTCTGGCAATATATATTCCCCCTCCATATGGTACGGAAGTGTTTGGGAAGGCGGCAACTTTTATATCCCAATTACCAGATACTCCCGTCATCTATATGGGAGACTTTAATAATGTCCCTGACCCTATCCTAGATAGATGGAGAGAGACTCTTGACACTAGACCCTTGGGTCCTCCACGTACAACTGCATTCTCTAAACTTCTTCGGGAAATGGGGCTTGTAGATGTGTGGCGAGTTCGTAATCCAGAGGCGCAACAATTCTCCTGTCACTCTACTTCACACAATACACTTTCTAGGATAGATCTTATCCTTTTGTCTCCCATCTTTTCCCCACTTGTTTCCAAGATCGAATACCTGCCAAGAGGTATATCAGATCATTCTCCTGTTATGGCGCAGGTGGACACCATGGTAGGCAAGGGAACTCGTTTTTGGAAATGGCACCCAGCATGGTTGCAGCCAATGGCGGGCGGTGCTGATCTCATAGCATTATGGGAGGGTTATTTTGGGGATAATTCCAATGCTGATCCTGCCTTGTTATGGGATACTTTTAAAGCCTTTATGAGGGGAACACTTATAAAGAAGGTGGCAGATACTAAAAAATGTAATCGCTCAAAGGAGGTTGAATTGGAACAGTCCTGTAGAAACTTAGAGTCCACATATTTAATGTCGCGATCAACGGATGAAGGAATCCTGTGGCTGGATGCGCAGCAAAAATGGTCAGATTTTCTGCTGGATAAATCAAAAAGGAGGTTGCTATTTGCTAGACATGCACAATATTCAGTGGCTGATATGGGTGGCAGTTATCTGGCCTGTTTGTCTAGGGAAGAAAGGGATAGCAGAGTAATTACAGCTATATACGATCAAAATGGAGTGAAACAATACGCTGGGGTGGATATTGCCAATTCCTTTTTGCAATATTACAAAGAAATATATGCTTCTAAAGCTTCTTTTTCGAACTTAGAGCTTCATTCATATTTAGACCCTATCCAACTCCCTAGTCTGACTAGTGAATCTGTTGCCTTCTTGGACACCCCTCTTACAGTTGAAGAAGTTGAATTGGCTATTAAATCCTTTCCTAACGGGAAGTCCCCAGGGTCAGATGGTATTCCTGTGGAACTGTATAAAAAATTTGAGGAGTTTTTTGTCCCACAACTACATGCGCACTATGCTAAAATACTGGAGTCAGAGGTAATGCCTTCCACAATGTCAGAAGCCTTAATTGTTGTACTGCCCAAACCTGGGAAAAATCCTTTGTACACAGATTCATATCGACCAATTTCACTATTGGGTTCTGACGTTAAAATCCTTGCTAAAATCTTGGCTACTAGACTTAATTCAGTAATCACTGAGATTATTCATCCTGATCAGACGGGATTCATGCCGGGCAGATCTACTACGGTCAATTTGAGACGTTTGTTCACACATCTGCAGATGGCTCACATTGCTGAGCCGGGGGCTGCGGTGGTATCTCTTGATGCTGCCAAGGCCTCCAACTCGGTGAAGTGGATTTATCTGTGGGAGGTGCTGAAAAGGTTCGGCTACGGACCTACATTCATCCGTTGGCTTCAGCTGTTGTATAGCACTCCTGTTGCGCGGGTGTGTGTGAATGGATATACATCTGTTTCGTTTGAGTTGGCTAGGGGCACGCGTCAAGGGTGTCCTTTATCTCCGGCCTTATTTGCTATAGCTATTGAACCACTGGCATGTTTGATTCGCGCTCATCCGGGTATAATGGGTCTCCCTGCTGGGGAGGTTACAGACACTTTTGCTTTATATGCGGATGACATGCTATTGTTTCTGTCTGAGGCGAATTGCTCTCTTAATAACCTATTGGAGACTGTCGATAATTTTGGCCATTACTCAGGAGTTACAATTAACTGGGATAAGTCTATTATCTGTCCAGTACATGGTATTCTTCCAGCCCAGGCTACACAAGGCCACCCTCTTAAGTGGACTCTATGTTTTAAATACCTTGGCATATGGGTCTCCTCTAAACCTGCTGACTATGTTAAGTTAAATGTTGATACTATTACTAATTACTTTAAACTTAGGTCCCATACCTGGAGGCGCTTGCCATTGACCGTGACTGGAAGGGTTAATCTCTTTAAAATGATAATGCAACCTAAATACCTCTATGTGTTGCAACATTCTCCCATATATATTTCTAACAAAAATTTTCAAATCATAAATTCAATATTTTCTTCATTTATTTGGGGCGACAAAAGGGCCAGAATAAAACTTAGTACTTTATGTAAGTCCAAGTTTGAGGGTGGTTTGGCGCTACCCAACCTCAGATTATATTATATGGCTGCCGTTGGACGTCATGTCGGCTCCTTGTTGGGCTTTATTGGTGAGCGGGCAGGGCCCCAGTTCACTCCTCTACAGGTGCTGTTGATGGGACAGACTCGTAAAACAGACGCTCCTATCATTACACAAGCCATTAGGATCTGGAATACAGCACATAAAATCCTTGGGGGGAAAGGAGTGGATGCAGATACTCCGATCTGGTATAATGACGCTCTACCTGAATTACGTAAACTGAGTGAGGACTGTTCCTGGAGGCGTTTGGGCGTGTCTACGGTGGGTCAGCTCTATGACACAAATTTGTTCAAATCATTTGAACAATTTAAAAGAGATTTCCAGGTTCCTCAGAGGGCTTTCTTTCGATATTTGCAAATTAGACATGCTACTCAGTCACAGTTTGGGAACACACTGCCTATATTGGCTACCGCCCCTGCTAGATCCCTGCTCGAGAGTATGAAGGGTCGCAGAGTTATCTCTTCAGTCTATGCGGAGCTTAACCATCATCAGACATGTAACAGTCTATTACCTCTCAAGGTAAAATGGTAATCTAATATTGATATTGGTACAATTGATGAGGAGGAATGGTGCGACATCCTCAAAAGTATTAAACTTGCTACATCTTCGGTTCGTTTTCTACAAATTCACTTTTATATATTACATAGAATATATCGCACTCCATTGTCTTTGGCAACCATTGATGGGGCGCGGAACGCTGATTGTCCTAAATGCTCTCGGCCAAGATGTGATTTTTGCCACTTGCTCTGGGATTGCCAGTTAGTCCACGCTTTCTGGGAAAAAATATGGAATTGTATAAATGAGCTGGTACCCGGTATCCCTCCTTTGGAACCTAAAGTATGTATTTTTGGGTTATCACTAGAGGATAAACTAAGCACGCCTCTTTATAAATTTGTCCTTATAGCATTAACTTTGGCTAAAGTTGTTATAGCGCGTAACTGGCTTGCAAATGCAAAACCAGACTTCCGTAACTGGAGGGCCTTGGTAAACGAGACCATGGATCATGAGAGATACACATATACCTTGCGAAGGGCCGAGCGTAAATATCATGAAGTCTGGTCCTCTTGGTACGAGTCCAAGCACAGAAAAAGAAGGAAGGTCCAGGATGTTTGATAACTAAATGTGAGATCTCTGCTAGGTCTGGCCTGTGCCAAATTAAATAAAATATATTAATTTAATCTTATTATTGTGGTGCTGACAAATTGCTACTTTACGCGATATCTCTGATGAGGCTATACACATGAAAGTTGTATATTCAAATACGTGTGTATGTAACTGTTCTGTTAAATCCGAACCTGCTCCAATCTCTCTATATATTATTTGGTATTATTTATATTTTCAACTTTTATATCTATACCCGCGCTGATCTCATATGGGTGATCTTGGGACTCTGCTAACTGGCTGACATATGTTAAGTAATGTATGTTTTGTTGTTTTCTGTTTTATGTACTAAAATTCAATAAAATAATACCTGATTCAAAAAAAATAAATAAACATGTCTAGACATTAGTGGACCCCATAGACTGGTGCAAAGCAACAAGTAGGAATGGCAATTTACAACACTTTCACAAAAATAAGTGTATTACGTTTTTTTCAAGAGTGTAATGCCAAACAAAATAAGTGTGTTTCCTTTACAATTCCACACACTTTGCTGTGTGAAAGATTATTATACATGTTTCCTACATTTTTGGATTTCATCAGGGTGCAAAGCAAAAACGAGACTTGCCCCAGATTTATTAAGCGGAAATAAGTGAAATAGAAATCTATTATGATCACACACAGTGGTCGTTCACATTGAGGAATGCAGTGCTCTCTGCCTGTGGCGGAATTACCATTGGTGCAGCAGGTGGAGATAATGGGGCCCGCTGCACGGGGAACTAGTGATTTGCTCCTCCCTACTTCCCTGCACCAGGGCCCACAGCTTGCTAGTTCCGCCTCTGCTCTCTGCCAATATGGAAATTAAACAACAACTGCAATAAATGTTGTTAATGCATACTTGTCTATCCTTCTGCAATGTTTGGGAGACTCCTGGATCCTATTTCTCTTAAAATGCATAGCGTGGAAGTTCCCTTTGATTTACACCATACCATTTGCATAACATCTTCTTCAATCCCCAATAAAGACATGGACACCAAATTAACGTTGGAATGAATAATTGGATTTATTAAATTGAATTATCAATTTAACCTAAAGAGGACTGTAAGGCGGACGAGCGCAGGGCAGTCAGCAACAGCAAAACCAATAACGGTGGAAAGGTCAGACCATAGTAACACCAACCCAGGATCATACCTTATCTACTGGCCGGAGCTAAAATCTGTCCAACGGCAAGACTACACCCCCCTATTACTGCCAGTATAAACCTGAAAATACTGGCCGAGGGTCTTTCTCATAGGAGGTCCAACCATACGATGACACCACTAACAAAGGTGGTAGTGACCTATGACAAGATGAACCGAGCACCATATGCACACTTAGCGACTGCACTGCTTTCCTACCCTAACTAATAATACCCTGCAACCGTACCTAAAGCCCTTACCAAATCCAACTTGAAGGGTGGGAGGGAGGAATCCGGAAGCAGGAACACACATGTGCTGCTCGAGCTGTCTTATATATATATATATATGAGGATTTATCAACACCCCCTCCAGCCCCTATTGGCTGTTACTCTGTGTAAGCCTCATATGACTGGGGATTACTCAAGTCACTAACCCGCATCATTTTTAATTCCATTTTGTCTAAAGGCCACACTTCCCTCCTTGTCAAGTGGGAATGGCAGGATACAAATCTTGCCACCTGTCCTTGCCCCTTGAACCTCCCCTCCAGGATAGGAAGCCCAAAAGCAGCAGCAATGCATTAATGGCGATGTTATTTTCAGTCCAGAGATCTAAAATTAGACAAGAACTCTACCAAATATGAGAATTTGAACCTTTGGGGTCTATTTCAACCCCAGGATAAAAATAGCACACCGGAATTTGTTTTTTATTGTTATTTTTTGAATAAATATTTTAGCAAAGAGGCCTATTTGCCACACCTCTCATGCATAGGGACAGGTGAGGTCCTTGGAAATCTGCAGGGTTAGGCAACGTATAGATTTAATTCCGTACACAGACACACTCCTAGCCTCCACACACAGGTGGTCTAATGGGGTCATTAGATCAAGGGGAGGAGACTTGTATATGTAAAACCTGAGTTGGACAATTGTGTTTGAGACTGATGCTGGAAGAGCTGGCCAGTCAGTAGAGCCAGACTGTGTTTAGCTTAGCATTAGGGTCACCAGGAGGTGTAAACAACGTGACATTAGTTACTGGTGCCACCCTGATGAAGTATTGCTCTTTATTGTGACGCAAACAATGAAGTACTGTTTAGTTTGAAGCTGTCTGTGTCTGATGTCTACAGGGTGTCCGGGCCAGAAGTACTGCAAGTAATGTCAGAAGGTGTCAGAAGTGCTACAATATATATAGTTTATCAGTAAAACTAATTGTTATTTATTTTTCTATGTTTAATTTTTGTTTAAACTTTATTATTTTAGTTTTGGCGAAAGTGAAACTGGAAGGCATTGCCGGGTGATGGATATGCAGAGGGACCCGGTACTGGCTGGGAAAACAGTAAGAGTCCTCTTCCCACTTCCAGCCAGTGTCAGCTCCCCTGCCAAAATGTTGTTGTTAAATTGGGCTAAGTAATATTTTCTGATCCCATCTCCAGCTTGTATCTCTCACAGCACCATATCATTTATTCAGGCTTATAGGAGCATGGTACCATCTTGAGATATTTTTATAACAGGTGTCTTTGGTTGTGGTGTTAACTGAACATGAGTGAATATCTTTGTAAGTTTTATGCCAATGAAACTTGTCAAGATTGACACCTACCGGTAATTCTTTGCCCCATGTGGCATTCATAGACGGATGGACATGATTTGTTTGTGATAGTATCTGTAAAACTGAAATAGACTATGTGTAACAGAGAATTCACCTAATAATGCTTTTTACATCTTAGTCAACATCTAAAGGATAGTGCCAGATTTGCTGGAAAACCCTGTATGACATTTTCCATACTTAGCTTCACTTCTAGTGTCTACAGCTTGTTATTTGCCTTATGGATAATAAGGATATGGTTTCCTAAGTTTTACAATAAACTTTACCTAATCCTGGCCTAAAACCCAGTTACCTAGAAATGATGTTGACAGACCAGGTATTTGATGATACATGGGTTTACATTCCTTAAATAAAGCTTTAGTGAGATTGATAGGAAGAGTCTGTAATCTATATAATATTTGGATAATGTACATCATTTTCAACATACTGAATTTACCAAACAAGGAAATAGTTTGAGTGGACTGTTTTCATACAATAGATTGTAGTTTTGCTCATAAAAGTAGTAAAGTTATATCCATAGAGTTTACTATTACTATAACCATATATTTCAGTTCTCAAATACATTGAGTAGAGGTCTCTGTGACAGTACCAGGTTAATGTTTATCTCTTTTGCCGCTCGAACCTAGCTGGTCCACCTGTATGCTATATGCCAGCTGAAGACACCTGGTACATCCAGAGGTTCGGAATGCAGGCCCCGGCGCTCCCATTAGGCAAGGTTAGGCAATTGCCTAGGGTGCCGGGCTCTGCAGGGCGCCTCGAAATAAAAAAAAAATGACTATGGTCATTTAAAACGGAAATTCACGGGGAGGAGAGGAGGGAAGGGGCTATGAATCTTACCTGCATGAAGCTGCTCCTCTCTGCTCTGTCTTCTCCCCTCCGCTCACTGACAGTGACAGGCCATGATGATGTCATCATCACGGCCCGACAGTGTCTGTGAGTGGAGGGGAGAAGACAGAGCAGGGAGGAGCAGCTTCATGCAGGTAAGTTAAAGAAAGACATGGGGAGCTGAGGGGAGGGAAGCGCAGCGCCAATTTTGACAGGGGGGCGCCGATTTTTAAAGGGGGGGGGGGCGCCGATTTTTAAAGGGGGGGGCGCCGATTTTCACACTGTGCCTAGGGTGCCAAGGACCCTAGCACCGGCGCTGTCGGAATGGCTTAGGAAAATCACCAGATTGTACAACTGTACCTTATTTTATATAAGAAAACACACAGGATAACACTCTACTATCAATAACACATGCGAAGGGAGTTCACAGCACAAAGAGGCAGCTAAACAACCCTACTCAAATAGGGCAATAGTCACAGAATGCCTTTGAGCTGCTGAGTCTCAATCTTCTCCTCTACCAGTGGAATAGGGAACAAACCCATTGTCTTCTCACTTTCAGTGGGTGCTTAGAGGGACGAAGGGGTATATTTACTAAACTGCAGGTTTGAAAAAGTGGGGATGTTGCCTATAGCAACCAATCAGATTCTAGCTATCATTTGTTTACTACATTCTGCAAAATGATAGCTAGAATCTGATTGGTTGCTATAGGCAACATGTCCACTTTTTCAAACCCGCAGTTTAGTAAATATATCCCAAAGTCTGTAGAGGTTTCAAAGATCCGATCACTGGCACTATGATAGACCAGCCCAACAAGACTCCTAGTGCTGTCCTGAAGAAGAACACCTGCTTTTAACTGCAGTAAGTTTTCCCCACAGTGGTGTGGCTTCAGCAGGGCAGACCTTAGATATGGATTTTCTGCCGGATTGGGTGCTTGCTTATTGGACGGCTGTCATCTCACCTCCTTCACTATGACATGCTCAAGACGCTGCTCCCCCTGAGGTAGTCGGATCCAGGTTAACCATTAGCAGTCTTTTCTGTAGTCGGATCCAGGTTAACCATTAGCAGTCTTTTCTGGGGAAAATCGTCCCTGAGATGGCCGGCACATATGGCAGAATCCCGCAAAGTGTTTAGCCAGCAGCCGGTACAACTTTCGGGATCCCTCTGGTTGGCTGGGTACAGATGGCAGCTTTTTTAGGTGACATGATAGGGAATTTGAACCCACCTGGTGACATTTAAGAACAGAACAGTACAATACTTCATATCACAGATGTGATAGTCATACCACATATTTAATACATCAGTACTGACTAGAGAGGATGCCTTCATTTTTAACTCTGCCCAGCATCCTGCTCTAGCCACAGTCTCCATAAAAATGAAGGGTGGTAAAGGACATGCCTCTCTGGTTCATATTCAAGTATTAAATAATTGTTTACTATTCGCTTTATTTTTTTGTAGATGAGAAGGAGTATAAAGGCATCATTAGGTAGCAATGGTTAGCACTTTATGCGTTCGATTCCTGACCAGGGCCTTATCTGTGTGGAGATTGTATGTTCTCCCCCTGTTTTCGTGGGTTTCCTTCGGATGCTCCAGTTTCCCCCCACACTCCCAAAACATACTGGCTGGTTGATTGGCTGCTGACAAAATAAACCCGTCTGTGTCTTAGGGAATTTAGACTGTAAGCTCCAATGCAACAGAAACTGATGTGGGTGACAAATGTTCTCTGTACATCCCTGTGGTAACAAATAAATACAAATAAATGAAAACAAAGTTGTTTTTCGTAACAATAGTACTTTATGTAACTTCACTCTCTATCCTGTCCAATACTTTTTTTCAAATTAATTTTAAACATTATAAAAGAGTGAAACAGAACAGAAGAAAAGGAAAGAGGTAGGTGGGAGGGGGATTCACAAATAAACAAGTGAAATACACATTTAGCACAATTAAGCTCACAGTATTGTAATTCAAAAATAAAATCACTAAAGTTTATGATAACCTAGAGAGAAAATAAAGTGTATATATATATATATATATATATATATATATATATATATATAATATATATATATATATATATATATATATATATATATATATATATATATATACATATATATAAAATATGTATCACTTATTGCTTAAAATAACAGAAGAGGATGTAAATGGGGAGGGGATAGAAAATGTAGGAGTCGCTATTCGAAAAACTGAGTTTGCATCTAAAAAAAAGAAACATGTAATCATGTAGTGGAGGGGTGACCCTATAGTATTCAGTCCAAGGATTCCATGTGAATTTGTTGGGCAAATTGTGAAAGAAACTAGAGATGTATTACATACAATAGACCTGCTAGGTTCTGTTAATAATTGATAGTAGATAAGGTGGTTCAGGATGCTCCCAGTACAGAGCAATCTGGCATTGTGTAGCACTTATTATGTGCGTTATTAGAGATATACCGGTAAGTATTATTTTGTAACATTTAGAGATATCAGAATGTTATGAAATAATACTTCATTATGTAGTAGAGCTGTTTTTGGGCAGAAAAACCATAAATGGTATAAGGTGCGTTCATAGCCACAACAACAGCAGCAACGAGGAGAAGTATTTGCAAAAATAGAATCTAGACTTTTAGGTATAAGGTACCAATAGTAAGACATCTTATGGGCATCTTATGGGCATTCTCACTGATTTTATCACAGATAGACACTTGAGAGACATTGGGGCATATATACTAAACTGCGGGTTTGAAGAAGTAGAGATGTTGCCTATAGCAACCAATCAGATTCTAGCTGTTATTTGTAGAATGCACTAAATAAATTAAAGCTGGAACCTGATCGGTTGCTATAGGCAACATCTCCACTTTTTCAAACCCGCAGTTTAGTAAATATGCCCCATTAAGTCTAATCTCTTCAAAGATCGAGGCTTTCCCCCATTTCCTCCTCCTATCTCAGCTTGTGTGTGTTCTTTGGAGGTTGATTATGTCTTGGTATCAGGCTTTAAAAAGTTGGTACAAGGAGTGTTTGTGAGTAGAATGATGCTAGAAGAGATGGGTAGTATACACGTAGAGAAGGTTACTGTATAGAGTTATAGAAATACCTGAGCTGAAGATATTGATAAAAACAAGAGCTGGAGATATCATAACTCAATTTTATGAAAGTATCGTAGCAGATTTAGATCAGATAGGAATCTGATGTCATGATGGAGCCAACTCTGGGGATTATTCCAACAAGGTAAAAAATATGTTAAAGGCATTAGCCTCTATATCTACCCAAACTCTTGTATGAGAGTGTAATAAGACACATTGGTTTAAATGTGTAGCTCAAAAAGTTCAGATTTATTTGAACTGATTTTATAATTAGAGCATTTGCCGGAGAGGTATAAGTCATGCAAGAGTTTAGGGAGAGAAATATGTGGATTGGTAATAGACATGAAAATATCGTCTGCATGCAGAGAGATCTCTGATACCAAATATGTCTGGATTTTGGCTAGATTTTACAGCTCTATAATCAAAGAAAACATTAAGGGGGAAAGGGGACAGCCCTGTCTAGTGCCATGGTGTATCTGAAAAGGAGAAGATTTAAAGACACTGGTAAGAACTGATTGGGGTTGAGGTATAAAGAGGCTATGCCTCTAAGAAAGGGGCTCCTCATGCCCATGGCTGCCAATGTTTGGTGCAAGTAGGGCCATCCAATCCTGCCAAATGCCTTTTTTGCGACGGGTTCTAGCACCAATGTTAGAAGCTTTTGCAGATGCTGCCATTTTCACAAGCAAAATCTAGGTGCATTGCTTAATAAAATTATGCAGTTTGTTCAAAAACATGTATAAACAGCATTTACAATGCAGTAGGTGCATGTTTTGCACTTCTGTAATTGACCCTTGTTGCCTTTCTTATTTGTTTATAGAACAATGTATCTACCTATGTAAATGACAGCATAAGAATGCTAGAAGTAATTTCTGTTACTGCTTGAAGAAACATTGGTCATACACATAGCTTCAACATGACATATATCGTTATAATTTCCAGCCGTTTATGTTGTCTTCTATAATATACATGTACCCCTAACAAATACTGAATGTATTATGTCATTAAGCACTGCTTTTTATACATCTGTGCTATAATGTGGATAAATAGATATAGCAAGCATATAGAATTCATGGTATATACACACAAGGTGTTGTGCTCATGTGTCTTCTTGTTTTAGAATGAAGTTGAGCTAGGAGAGCTGCTTCTGTCTCTTAATTACCTGCCAAGTGCTGGGAGATTGAATGTGGATATTATCAGAGCCAAGCAGCTTCTTCAGACTGATATGAGCCAAGGATCTGGTAAGTCTTGTGTTTCCCGATTTGTTATGTCAAAAGGATTTATTTTATAAGAGGATTATTTGGCAGAAAAGAATAAATAAACATATCTACATTATTTTATAAGGCAACATATTAAACATCTATGAAGCTGATGGTATTTTGAGAAACGTTTATGGTACTGATAGTAATATTGCAGACGTTAGTGTTAGTGAGATTATCAGAACATTTTGTGTTATCACAACCATGTATGCATGTTGGCACCTTTAAAGTAGCAACCTGCTTGAGAACGAAGAGAGACGAGTTGAGGTACTCACCTCACTTCAGATGGCATCCTGTAGGGGCAATTTAGATTTGTATTTATTAAAAGCAAATAAAAAGGTTAATAATTTGGCTGGGTTACCTTACACTATCGCTGCCCGCTACTGTAAAATGTGGAAAGCTCCATAAGGTGCAGGAGGTGCGTAGTACCAGATCAATAAATGGCTGGATCACTACTCATAGAATCCTGCAATGGATGATGATCAGACCTTTGAGGATGGAAATACACTACAGGGGAAGGTTTACTGAAGAATGAATCCCTTTCCAGTACTTTTATTTCCGCCCTCACTGACTTGATCATCATACAGAGATGCACAGAAGATAAGGAGCAATCTGGTCATTCACTGACCTGTCCCCACCTACAGTACCTCCGGCATCTCAGGATGGATGCATCCTAGCCAAGATAGAACTTTTTACCATATACAAAGGTATTAATTGTGCCCATTTTCAGGGCAGGGAGGGGTGGGGGGCAAAGGAAGGTCACCAGATGGTACCTGGGCTGGATCAGCTATGGCCATCAGTGGCGCACGCAGGGGGGGTTTCTGAGTCTCTAGAAACCCCCCCCTGCGCTAACTAAGTGGCCACTGTCCTATACAGCAGCCGTGGCACTGTCAAAGAAGCGTCCGCAGACGCTTCTTAGACAGCGCCGCGGCTGCTGTATAGGACAGCGCAGCAGCTCTCTCTCGTGTTTTTTTTTTTTTTTGGGGTCGGCGGGGGGAAACCCCCCCCCGACAATCCTCCGTGCGCCGCTGGCCATCAAGTGGATACTTATGTGTCCATTTATTAAAGTGGAGATATATAAAACTATATTGTGCATTCAATTGTTGCCAACATTTGCATTTAGTAAACTATAGACAATCTATAGATGCTAGTTAGGGGTTTCTGATAAATGATCCTTTGGGTTTACTTAGTTTAACTACAAAAGTTCACAAAAAGTACACTTATCCCATCAGCAACTGGTTGGAACTGTATCTGCCCAAGTTTTACCTGCTTTACTGTATTTACATTTATAATTTCATCATTTAGTCTTAGTGCACCACAGTCCTTTTGAGTAAATGTGGAAAATTGCCTGTGTGGCATATATACTGGTGATAGTGAAAGTAACCTATTATCAGGGCTGGTTTTAGACAAAATTGGTCACCGGAGATAAATCAAGCTGAATGTGAGGCTGTGAGACGACAGCACTCCACATGTAAACACAGGTACAGAGTTCCCTTTGTGCATTCTTGCTGTGAAATCACAGTTGTACATAACGGGACTGATTCATGTTCGGACGCAATTTGCATCTTTAAATAGAGTTCGGAACTTGAGCGGAGTTCCCACCGTATTCAAATCCAAGTGTATCTCACAAAACGTTTCTGTTTAAATCTAGGTGTAAGTACACTCTGCCTAAACAGTACTTGCCATATACAACAGAGTGCAGTATAGGCACAAACATATGTACAATAAAGAGTCACATCAAAACCTATAAAAAAAAACTGTAATATAAAATAAAAGAACATCAGTATAATCATTCATAGAAATATTTTTTACAAAATCATTTTATTTATATATTTGTTTTACATTCAATACATAAATAAAGATACTTGCAATGCATACTGTACATACGATAGGCAGTTGTAAGTGTCATTCGCGTTTGGACATGAATTGCACGCAGTTGTGTTCATTGGTGTAAGGTCTGTTTCTGAGCATAGGAGAAGCTATTTCATGCAAGATATTCCATGCAAATGGACTTATGTCTGAACATGAATCAGGCCCTAAGTCAGCAGGGTTTTGAACCTACATTATTTCTTTCAGATCCCTTTGTGAAAATTCAACTGGTCCATGGGTTAAAGTTAGCAAAAACCAAAAAGACATCTTGCATGAGAGGCACCATTGACCCTTTTTACAATGAGTCCTTCAGCTTCAAGGTGCCACAAGAAGAGCTGGAATACGCCAGCTTGGTGTTTACGGGTAAGTGAACGTTATTCCTATAAAAATGAAGAAAGTTTCATTATTTCATGATCCCCTTAGACTAACTCCAGGAACAAGAAGTAATATCATTTTTGGATAATTATCTCTGGAATCCAACAGCCACATATAGTATTGAAGGGGTCAAACTGTCCCAGACAGCAGAGGGCAATTGCCTCAGGACTTGGAAGACTTTAATGAGTTATGCTGTTACTTGTCAATCACAGAAGACAGTTCAGGAAAGCCTGCAGCTGTTCTAGAGCTCTCTGGTCACTCGCTGTCATATTTCATTGCTGATCATCATATGAGGCGCAACACATACAGCAGTGTATTCCAGAGGGCCTTTGCACAAACTTCAGCCCAATAGAACTAAACAGCTATAGAACCTGCTACTAGTAAAAGGCAGCAGTGTTCTGATCAGCTTATATAAAGATGTACAATATTGTTGCAGCACAATGTGCTGTTTAAGGTGCTGTCTTTCTGTAAATGCAGTGGAAGCAGTCATCTGAACAATTAGTGAGCGCATCAATTCACTAGGAACTAAGGATGTCACTACCCACAACCAAACTGACAGAACTTGTAGTGGCTTCTGGCATATTAGTCTAAATGATATATACAGTTATTTTATGCTCATTATTATCCAAATCCTATATCTGTCTGGATACATTTATTATGACATGATATTAAGTTTATACTTTAAGGGACATTTTTTCCTCTGGGTCTGGCCACCATGTGCTGTTGGGTCCCATAGAAGTTGCATTAGCTGCTATAGATACAGCCCTGACTCCCACCCTACATGTACAAGGAACACTAACAAAAGTATTGTATTGTATTTACACTAGTTTTAGAGTTGAGCAACAATTCAATTTTTGGCTAATTTAACAAAGTGCTATAAATCAGTTAAAATATAATTCTATTCAAAACTGAAAATACAGTTTTAAGTTAATTAATATTTGTGAATATCCAATGGGGTATGGCATTCCTCCTGATCTGGCGGGTGCTTTTAGCCTTCCAGTGACACTCTCCTCGCTGCTTCTGCCACTTGGGGGCATTAACGGCGGAGTTGTCAATGTTCCCACCTCCGTGAACTTCCTCTTCAATGGGAAATCCATGGAGGAGGCGTTTTACAACACGCTATCTATTTATGAACAAAGGCCTGCCTCAGCACAGGTGAGAATAGATTCACTGGAACCTCACTGACATCAGGAAGAACCACGGACACCAGGTAAGTAATATTCAGCATTACGTTTTAATTTATTGAACTCCAGCCACAACTGAATTTTCACTGTTGTGTGGAGTTACTATTACAGTAGTAACTGGTGCACTATACTTAACACTCAGGGATATTGGTGTCCCATTTACCATTTTTAAAAACATTTTTATTAGTGGAACTCAAAGGCCAAATCTGGTATTTCAATTCCACAGCACATGTGTGGGCCAACTTGCCTGTTAACACATGCGCCTATTTACAAAGTCTGGCTGAGTGAAGCAGTAAGTTAACCCTTACGGCTTTGGGCCAGTATTGCAGGTGATATTTTCTTGATTAATTGCTGCAATAAGTGATTTTTTTTATCACTGTAATAAGCAGCAATTAAAAATTAGCCTTTTAGTGCAAATTGAATGGCTTAATTACATTATGACAGCAAGTAGATTGTTAACAGTAAAAAACATGGGAAAATCCCAGACCAATTTAGTGAATGGAAGAAGAAGTTAAATGCTGATACATGATATATACTGTATAAAGACTATGTTACTGTTGACTCATCTACAGAGATTACAATATGGAAGCAGGAAGCCTATAAACACACAGCAATGTCATAGCTCAATTCTATTCACTGGATTTAGTGCTTAAACGCTATAGGCAGTGCTGGCTCTACCATCAGTCAAACCTAAATGGTGCCTAGGTCGCCAATGGTTATGGGGCACCTTAAGCACTGAATGAGTGACACACAGAGTGCTAGTCGCTGACATGAAGAAGAAACAGCCAGCTGGTTTTTACATGTGAAGCTCTGGCTGCTGCTACTCCCTCCATGTCAGTGTTACACTGGGAGTGTAGCGCTTGCAAAATATGGGAAGCAACAGGAGTGCCTCTTCAGAGGGGGAAAGGGGGGTGCTTCCAGACAGTGGGAGGGGGGGCACTGCGTAAAGTGTCCACTGTCTCTGGGGCATGATTTTCTGCTTACAACGATGATCCTCACACTTAGATTTCATTCTGACAAGTACAATTTTGGTGACTGAGCAAGTAATAAATGTTATCACTGTAATGCAGCTTGCAGACAGAGATGTGTCATGAGGTTTAATGAGTCTTAGGTTAAACAAGGTGATTCATATATAGCTAATGATCCATTTAATGCAACAGCCAGAAGAATACACTGCAAATCCTTTCTACTCGTTGTCCTGCAGATGCCACAGGGGCTGCGGAGAAGTCTGTATTCAGCATTTTCATGACTTGCAACATTAAAGTGTAGCTGAGCAGTAATTTCAGGGATGCCTCTTATGCTCTGAGATAGCTGTAGTACAATATCAGAAGTATTAAGAGCTTGTTAATATTCCCACCATATAGATTTGTGTGACTACACCACTGGTCGTAACTTCAATTATTTGATCTCTTAGTGTAAAATCCTTTTATTGAACTCCGACCTGTGGTGACTTAGGTAAAGTCAATGTGTCCTCACATTGGTAATCGTTTATGTTGGACTGGTGTGGGGGTCACAACAAGAATCTTCTGCCACAACCAGCAGATATTTGGTCGGGATCGCTGCCATTTGTTTTGGCTCATTGCATCTTACACTCCCATGCAGTAGGTGTAAATTGAGTCTATGTCATTCTTATATCTGTAGTAGCACATTTCCCCATCACCTCTGTACAGTAATTCATTCCCCTCCATCATCTCTGCAATAACATGTTCCCCTCCATCATCTCTGAAATAACATGTTCCCCTCCATCATCTCTGAAATAACATGTTCCCCTCCATTATCTCTGTAATAACACATTCCCCTCCATCATCTCTGTAGTAACACATTCCCCTCCATCATCTCTGTAGTAACACATTCCCCTCCATCATCTCTGTAGTAACACATTCCCCTCCATCATCTCTGTAGTAACACATTCCCCTCCATCATCTCTGTAGTAACACATTCCCCTCCATCATCTCTGTAGTAACACATTCCTCTCCATCATCTCTGTAATAACACGTTCCCCTCCATGAAGTAAATTGAAATCAGCACAAGTGCTTATAACTAATGCGGGGACAAGCAGAGTGCCCCCCCCCCCTTATAGCTGCAGGATATGCCAGACTGAGATTGTCACACTGTAACTGGGAGACTGGCACCGTGAAGCCCACCTGTCATTGTGGGAACCAGCCTCAGCCTGGTCCGCATACCGCTGAATTCCCTAGGGTAGTTTGTCCTGCAAAAGCAAATGTGAGGTCCCTTCCCTAGGAAAAACCAGCCCCGTGCTGATCCCAACCTTCCTGTCTGTTTGGAGTTGAAGTAATAATTGAAAGTGTAGTTTACTATATAGCACTACTAGCCCAGCAAGTCGTGCCTGTCATATTTGTTGCTGGTGCTTACAGAACAGTAAGTGCCAACATGCCCTGGTAGCTAGGACTTACCACACACACACCTTAATAAATACTTTATTATAAAGAGTCATCCTTTTCCTTGCATTCTTTATTTGTCACCTTAATCCAAGCAACCTACTGCAGAGCAGTGAAAAGGAGCTTGGAGGCCATATTTAATTAAATATAAATACTCCAGTTTTATGTATATTATTTTACTTGTTCTTACACAGACCTTGATATATCTATTAATGCCAAATGGTGTCTTAACTTGCTATTTAGATTGCAGTAAAGAATTGTTATCTAGAAAAATAAAACTTCTACAATGTACAAGGTAGATTCTTATAGCTGCACCACCAGCTTAACTGGTGAATATTTCCGTTGACCACTTGAAAATGGCTGCAGAAAGAGGGCGTGAGCAGGAAGACCAATCCGAAGCCTCAATGTCAATGATTTTGACTTTTCATTGGTTCTTCTGCACACACCCCCTCCAAAGCATCACAGCCTTAGTTTTAAGCTGTGTCTAACGTCTGCATGGAGCGGACCCTAGGAGGAGGCAGAGCGATAATGCTCTAGATGGTAGCACAGCTTTAAATACTGTTACAAGTAGATTTCCTCACTTTCTATTTTTTGGTATGCCAACTAGAGATGGGCGGGTCCGGTTCCCCGAGAACCGAACCTACCCGAACTTTGGGTATCCGAGTACCGAGCCGAGTAGGAATCCAAATCGAGGCCGAACGTCATTGTGACGTCGTCGGATCTCATGGCTCGGTTCTCGCGATACTTGAAGATTATAAATACACGCCTCCACAGCAATCCATCGCCATTTGACAGAGGAAGAGAGCAGGGTGTAGTCACAGGCTGATTAGAGCAGGGACAGAGAATACAATAATCTTATTCCAATTGAGCTATCAAAAATCGCTAGAGAAGAAAGGAGGATAGAGGATTACTATCTGTCAGCAGTATCTACCAAATAATTTGTAGCACTTCCCAGTGCTTTAGGGGTGTCCCCCATAATTGTGCATAAATATTTCTGGCTGTCAAAATTACTATCTGTCAGCAGTATCTACCAAATAATTTTTAGCACTTCACAGTGCTTTTGGGGTGTCCCCCCTAATTGTGCATAAATATTTCTGGCTGTCAAAATTACTATCTGTCAGCAGTATCTACCAAATAATTTTTAGTACTCCCCAGTGCTTTTGGGGTGTCCCCCATAATTGTGCATAAATATTTCTGGCTGTCCAAATAAATTACTATCTGTCAGCAGTATCTACCAAATAATTTTTAGTACTCCCCAGTGCTTTAGGGGTGTCCCCCATAATTGTGCATAAATATTTCTGGCTGTCAAAATTACTATCTGTCAGCAGTATATACCAAATAATTTTTAGTACTCCCCAGTGCTTTTGGGGTGTCCCCCATAATTGTGCATAAATATTTCTGGCTGTCCAAATAAATTACTATCTGTCAGCAGTATCTACCAAATAATTTTTAGTACTCCCCAGTGCTTTTGGGGTGTCCCCCATAATTGTGCATAAATATTTATGGCTGTTAAAAAAAATTACTATCTGTCAGCAGTATCTACCAAATAATTTTTAGTACTCCCCAGTGCTTTTGGGGTGTCCCGCATAATTGTGTATAAATATTTCTGGCTGTCCAAATAAATTACTATCTGTCAGCAGTATCTACCAAATAATTTTTAGCACTCCCCAGTGCTTTTGGGGTTTCCCCCATAATTGTGCATAAATATTTCTGGCTGTGAAAATTACTATCTGTCAGCAGTATCTAACAAATATAGAGACAGAAACCAAACTGCCTTTGTCCATTTCTTTAGATATTTAACTATAAGTGTAGGGTGTAATATACACCCAAAGACGATGGCTGCATTGCCAATATGCATAGATGGAGAGGAAGAGAATCTGGTTTGTGTGTAGAATCAATGAAGACCTACCTACCAGGAATTAAACTGTTTTTTGGCTAATTTATTAGCTTTACAATTACATTACTTATCCAAGAAACAGGTGGAGCACTAAATTTGGTTATTTTATGCCCAAAAACATTGATTTTCCAACAAAATAGCAAAACAAAACCAAACAAAACCAAAACCAAAACACGCAATGGTGGTTTTGCAAAACCAAAACCAAAACACGAAGGTAATCCAGATCCAAAACCGAATACAAAACCAAAACACGGGGGTCAGCGACCATCTCTAATGCCAACAGTATTGTCAGAAATAATAAAGCATTTTTCTTTATTAAATGAGCTTGTGTTCTAGGAAAACAGCATTAAACGTATTTTCTCCTGGAGAAGAACATGAAAGAGGACGTCTGAACAATATTGCAGCTGTTTTTTCTTTTTCTTTATATTCTGGCTCTTTGCCTTTGGTCCTGATCATTATTTTCATTCTTTTTCTGCTAAAACGACTTTTCCATATATATTTTGTTAAATCAGAAATTTCAAGAAAAGTACTGATCTTTGTTGGCGCAGGGCCGTGTGTTCGTTAATATTGCAAAATCCGCCATGTGAAAGTGGCTCACCAACTAGGACCTTACAAAAGGTTCCTGGAATGAAAGAGGCTTAGTAAAGTGCTCAGTGCATTGGTAGCCAGCATGGGGCGCCGGAAATAAAAATTCAGTTCTTCATGTTAAGGGTTTTATTGTGTATAACCCACAGTGATTAAAGTCTTGTGTTCTGTTTTCTTTCCCTTAATGTAGTTCTCTTTTCAGAATAGGAAATGCATCATGTATTTCCTGCTGTTAGCCTTTATAAATTCTTATTAAATATTTAACAGCAACCTGAGGCTTATCTGAATTCATTATTTCAGTGTTGCAAGCTGTAGCCAACCTGCATCACTCAATTTTTATATGAAGTTGGATGTGTATTCATTATCAGTCACTTAAAGGGCTCACCGTGTAGGCCCCCCTCACCTTCACATCACCTTACAACTTAACCACTTATATAAAATAAACACACAGAGTCATGTATAAGTTTGCGAAAAAATGGAGGACATATTTTATTAATTATGCTACTTCTAAAGTAACTAACCTATGGTGGCGGAGAAAGGGCACTGCGGGACAGCTCCCAAGCTGATATAACCAGATAACGTGGGAACTGGTGAAACCGCCATACATCCACTAACAGGGGGATCTCATTCCAAAACTATTATGCGCTGAATTGGCGTCAGAGTGACTGTACCCCTTCTAAACTCATACTGCCCTCCCTCACCGAGCCGGACAGGGAACCCTCCTCACCGAAGGACCAAGGAGTTACTGGTGCCTCTAAGGGGACAGTGACCTGCGGCCAACAAACATTAGCGCCCACTAATCAGCCGCTGAACGTAGTGCCTTCCTACCGCTAAATGTTTAACATAAACTACCGTGACTAAGGAGTGGGTGGGATCTCATGCTGAAAAGTGAAGAAAACCAGGAAATTCAGTCACCTATATCAAACCCGGGACCCTCCCACAAGAGCTACCATTGGTCAGGCCCGCCTTGAGATTAACCCTTAAATGTAAGTGTTCGTTCTGTTACAAACCCTGTCGTCCTTTAAGTGTGTTCGACCTAAAAAGCCTCACTTGTCATTAAAATAACATAATATATGGTTAATTTACTAAATGTTGAATATGTGGACGTGCAGAGTATTTCATTTTGAATGAATGCGCTTTTTTGTGCCTACAGCATATATAGGGTTAAACCATCCATAAAAATATTGGGACTGATTCATTAAGGAAAGTAAGGCAAAAAAATTAGTAAGTTTTCTTCTGGACAAAACCATGTTACAATGCAAAGGGTGCAAATTACTTTATTATTTTGCATATATGTTAAATACTGGCTGTTTTTTTCTTGTAGCACACATATACTTGATAGTTTATTTGTACACTGAAACTTAAAGGTGATGTAGGACATGTCCTACCCCAGTTATAAATGTGCCATCACATTTTAAATTTACCTCCCACTCCAATGCAACATGGTTTTGTCAAAGTGCAAAGTTACTCATTTGTTTTGGTTTACTTTCCTGAATGAATCAGGCCCATTATGTATAACCTTTTGGGGGATTGATGGTCGAGATTGAAATGTGCATGGTGTGAAGCATCTAAAATAGGAAACATTGAAATAAATGGAAATAGTAGTTAGGGCTTCAAGTGTTTTTATAGAAATCATGAGTATGAGGGGACATCAAGACTGACTGTTTTTATTACAAATTAGGAAATTATGTCATTATAATGTGCATTAGCGGATCAAATGTACCTAGTAACTGCAAACTGAAAATATAGGATGACTACAGCACCTCCAGGTCTCCAGAGAAGCTTCAATTAATGTCCAATATGCAGACTAAAATAACAATCAAGGATAAGTGGCTGTATGGCATACCACAGTATACCGGCCACTTCCACCACTGTATATATACTGTATATACCTCGAAGTTCTGAGGGGTAGTGTATACATTAGAGATGGGTGGGCTTGGTTCCCCGGGAACCGAACCCACCCGAACTTTGGGTATCCGAGTTCAGAGCTGGGTCGGCTCGGTACTCTCCCGCCCGCTCGGAATCCAAATCAAGGCCGAACGTCATTGTGACGTCATCGGATCTCGGGGCTCGGTTCACACGATACTTGAAGATTATAAATACACGCCTCCACAGCAGTCCATCGCCATTTGACAGAGGGAGAGAGCAGGGTGTAGTCACAGGCTGATTAGAGCAGGGACAGAGAATACAATATTCTGATTCCAATTGTGCTAACAAAAATCGCTAGAGAAGAGAGGAGGATAGAGGATTTTTTTTTTCTTTTTCAATATTTGGTACTCAAAGTGCTTTTTGGGTGTCCCCCATAATTGTGCATACATTTTTCTGGCTGTCAAAAGTCATATTTGTCAGCAGTATCTACCAAATAATTATTAGCACTCCCAAGTGCTTTTGGGGTGTCCCCCATAATTGTGCATAAATATTTCTATCAAAAGTCATATTTGTCAGCAGTATCTACCAAATAATTTTCAGCACTCCCAAGTGCTTTTGGGGTGTCCCCCATAATTGTGCATAAATATTTCTGGCTGTCAAAAGTCATATTTGTCAGCAGTATCTAAAACAATTTGTAGCACTACAAGTGCTTTGGGCTCAGAATTGATTCAAAGCAGTCCACATATGAGCAGAATGAGCAACCAGGTTCTGTCACCAGTCCTGATGGTAGTGTTCCCAGTACGTCATCTGGGAAAGGCGATGTCAAACTACACCGTCTTTTGAAATCATCCAAAAAAACATACACCAAAAAAAATGTTACGGTGTTGAAGAGAAAACAAAGTCTAACTGAGGAAAAGTTAACTGCCGATAAAAAAAAATTGCCAACATGCCATTCTACACACGCAGTGGCAAAAAGAGAATGAGGCCTTCGCCTTTCTCTATTATTGGCAGATCCAAAAATGTTACAGAGCCTACAAGTGATGCACAACTACTGTTACGCGTCAAAGCCGAGCTGCAAGATAACAGTAAGGCATTGGAGGATAATGTTTGCTCTGAATCAGAAATGACACCAATCCCTGTGGAGAGTCCATCCAACAGTGGGATGTCTAATCGTGAGCATTCTGTTAGTGTACCCATAAAGAGGGGCCCTTTCAGCAGTTCTGATGATGTGTGCCTGAACAGCCCGAGTGTAGCCGGTGATACACAAATTGAGGATGCCACTTTGGAAATAGAAGAGGATGAGGGGAGATTTATGGAGGTGACGAGGGCGCTAATGAGGATGTTAATGAGGATGAGGTTGTTTGTCTCAGTCCTGCACCAGTGGCAGCAGTTCTGGCACGTGACAAGAAAAAGGCCATTGTCATGCCAGGCCATAAAACAAAAAAATCCACTTCTTATGTGTGGAATTATTTCTACACCAATCCAGACAACAACTGTATAGCCCTTTGTAGTGTATGTCAAGCCACAGTCAGTCGAGGGAGGGACCTTAACCATCTTGGAACCTCGTCTATGTTACGCCATTTGACGAGAGTTCATGGCAAAGTGTTGGGAAAAGCTGAAGGTTCTTCCAAAAAAATTACAAGCACTCCATCATCAGCTAGGACCCTCCGCTCACCGACATCCCAACGGCTACAAAATACACCCACCACACCATCCTCATCAATATCCTCAGTAGCGTTCGGCGTTAGCCCTGCATACCAATTATTAAGGCTGGATGACTCCTGCACTATTATTGATTCCTCTGAAGAAAGCGATAGTCCCACTGCTGCTGCTGTTGCTGCTGCTGGGGGTGAATCGTCAGCCCAGAGGAAGGCCAAGAAAAAGAGCAGTCCTACATTTCAACAATTAACTGTGAAACAATCATTTGCTAGGGGAAGCAAATATGACAGCAGTCACCCAGTCGCCAAGCGAATCACAGACGCCATGGCTGCCATGTTAGTGTTAGATCTGCGTCCAATCTCCACAATAAATGCAGCTGGTTTTTCACAGTTAATTGAGGTTTTGTGTCCGCGTTACAGAATTCCATCGCAACACAATTTTTCCCGTAAAGCTATTCCACAACTATACCAAAAAGTGTGTACAAATGTAGAGATTGCGCAGAAAAATGCCATTCTGCCCACTGTCCACTTAACCACAGATATGTGGACAAGTGGAAGTGGTCAAACCAAAGACTATATGACTGTGACAGCCGACTGGGTTGGTCATTCACCTTCACCAACAGGAACAGCAGCAGCATGTACACCACTACGTAACATTTGTCACAGGCAGGCCACTCTTTGTATCACCGGTTTCACTAACAGGCATACAGCTGACAATTTGTTACGCAAACTGAGAGATGTGATTGATACATGGCTTATACCACTTGACTCTCCCCAGGATATATCATTTCTGATAACGCCAACAATATAGTGCGAGCATTACAGCTGGGTGATTTCCAGCACATTTCCTGTTTTGCTCACACCATAAACTTGGTGTTGCAGAGCTTCCTACAAAGTAACCGTGAGGTGCAGGAGATGCTTTCGGTGGCCCGTAAGATTTAAGGCCATTTCAGGCATTCGGCCACATCATGTAGGAGATTACAGCAGCTCCAAGAGCAGTTTAACTTGCCCTGCCACCAACTTAAGCAGGAGGTGGTAACTAGGTGGATTTCCACCCTGTACATGCTGCAGAGGATGGAGGAACAGCGCAAAGCCATCCAAGCGTATTGCACAAGCCATGACATTGGGAAAGGAGGGGGCATGTATTTCACTCTTGCACAGTGGGGAATCCTTTCAGTGCTGTGCAAGGTGCTGAAACCATTTGAAGTTGTGACGTGTGAAGTGAGTGCAGATTCTGCTAGTTTGAGCCAAGTCATTCCTTTAATTAGACTATTGGAAAAGCAGCTTGAGAAACTGAGGGAGGAGATGAAAGCAAGCAATTCCGCAAAGTATGTTGGCCTTGTCGATCAAGTACTTAATTCGCTTCACAATGATCCTCGAGTTATTAAGATCTTGAGCTCGGATCAGTACGTTTTGGCGACTGTGATTGATCCAAGGTTTAATACCTACATTGAGTGTTTGCTTCAAAATGAATGAGATGTGAACTTTTGCAAGGAGCTATTGCTCAGCAAGTTGTCCACTGAACTGGGCCTCGGCTTGACTACGTGTCCTCCTTCAGTTTCTCAAGCAGCTGCTGCTCGTAAAAAATAGAATTTTCCCAAAAAAAGCAGGGAGGATGCAGAGGGCAGACCAGAACAATTTAACATCTGGGCTGGTTTGAAGGATTTTTCTAAAAAATGTGTGACCTTGCCCATAACTCCATCCAATATAAGTATAAACATGCAAAGGATGGTGGAGGATTACTTTCAAGAGGTAATTGATATGAAAATGTCAGACAGTCCTTACTGGGAAGAAAAGCAGGCCATTTGGAAACCCATGTACAAACTTGCTTTGCAATACTTAAGCTGCCCACCCTCCAGTGTGTACTCTGAACCTGTGTTCAGCACAGCAGGGAACTTAGTTATCGCCGTAGAAGGTTACTTTCCAAAAATGTGGAGAAAATGATGTTTATAAAAATGAACTACATGTTCCACGAGGAAGGCCTTCACCATAAAAGACATCCAAGCACTGACTGTTCTCTAATGGCGGATTCAAGCGGCGATGAATTGATAGTCTGTGATGATGACGTACACACTGATGAAGGTGAGGATGAAGCTGAAGATGATGACGATAACATCTTTTTAAAACTTTCTATGTAAGTGTAGGGTGAAATCTACCCCCAAAGAGGAAAGGGACTTGTGGCATTTCCATATCACGTACCGTCTTGAAAGGCTGCTGTTTGGGCAATTTCTCCCTAAGGGTAGGGTGTCATAGACAGAGTGACCCCAAACTGGCTTTGTCCATTTCTCTTAATATTGTACAGTCTATAACGGCTGAATTTTTTTTGTATTTTATACAAGTGGAGGGGGGCCTAGAGAGACAGAAACCAAACTGCCTTTGTCCATCTTTACATATTTAACCATAAGTGTAGGGTGTAATATACACCCAAAGACGATAGCTGCATTGCCAATATGCATAGATGGAGAGGAAGACAATCTGGTTTGTGTGTAGAATTAATGAAGGCCTACCTACCAGGAATTAAAAAGTTTTTTTGCTAATTTATTAACTTTACAATTACATTACTTGTCCAAGAAACAGGTGGAGCACTAAATGTGGTTATTTTATGCACAAAAATATTGATTTTCCAACAAAATAGCAAAACAAAACAAAACCAAAACCAAAACACGCAATGGCGGTTTTGCAAAACCAAAACCAAAACACGACGGTAATTTCAGATCCAAAATCAAAATGAAAACACGGGGGTCAGTGAGCATCTCTAGTATACATATAGCAAGTCACTAAAACTGAAGCAGCACCGATTACTAAATAGCACATTACCAGCAGAAGAACATCGTCGGATTAATTTGCAGTGCAAGCAGTGACAGCCGGTGGAAAGCATTGAAGAGAGTCAAGAAAAATAGTCATAGCATCAGACTCACAAAATATTGGGCAGCAATGATAATTCCAGATACACATATTTACTAATGCCAAATGTTTAGCCAGGTACAGTGTTGGAGTCAAAGCAGTGCAGAAGGTGAACAGCCAGCGTCAAGTAAATGAAAACTGCTTCAGCAAACCGAGTCAGAGGTAAGAGTCTAATTGGTAACAATATCACCCACAAGTTCCTGGACACTTTACAAGCAGCATCAATAATGCACAGGAACCCATGGTCAGAATTGGAAACCGACATATCACTGGTAGACAAGTGGTGATCTGATTGGGCAGCTGGGTCAGTATAGCAGGCAGAAATAAGCAATGGTCTAACCAAAGCCAGATCAGATGAACAAAGGAACAGTAACAGGTATGCTGAACATTAATCAGATAGTCTTAATAGACTGGCAAGCTAGCCTTGCACAAATTGGATCTTAGAGCCGCAGGTCTGTGTTCTGACACTTGCAAGACGTCAGCTCTCATCAAGGATACTTCGTAGAAACATAAAATTTGACAGCAGATAAAAACTGCTTTGCCCATCCAGTCTGCCCAATTTTTAACCTATGGTAACCTCAAACCCTATTTGATACTTTATTCTTTGTAAGGACATCCTTATGTCTATTCCAGGCATGTTTATATTACTTTACTGTATTAGCTTTACCACCTCTGATGGGAGGTTTTCCACTTATCCACTACCCTTTCTGTGAAGTAGTTTTTCCTCTAATTTCCTCTGAGCCAACTTCCCTCCAGTGTCAGTGCATGTCCTCGTGTTCTAATACTTCTCTTCCTTTGAAGAATGTTTCAATCACGTACCTTGTTAAAACCCTTGATATATTTGAAAGTTTCTATCATGCCCCACCTTTCCCTTCTCTGCTCCAATTTATACATATTAATATCTTTTAGTCTTTCTGGGTAAGTTTTTTCCTGTAGGCCAGGCAAAATTTTAGTTGCCCTTATTTGTACAGTCTCTAATGTATTTATATCCTTCTGGAGATATTCTCCAGAATTGAACACAGTATTCTAGATGAAACAGTACCAATGACTTATACAGTGGCATTATTACTTCTTTCTTTCTGCTACTGATTCCTTTCCCTATGAAACCAAACATCTGACTTTCCTGTCTCATTGGTTACCTGCCTTTAACTCACCTGAAATAGTGACTCCAAGATTCCTTTTCTCCTCAGTAGTTTCCATTAAAGTACCATTAATACTTTATTTAGCCTTTGGATTTTTGAGACCCAAGTGCATGATTTTGCATTTTTTGCATTATACTGTAGTTGCCAATATCTTGACCATTCATGTAGTCTACCTAGATCATTAATCATTTGTTTTACCCCTCCTGGTGTGTCTACCCTCCTGCATATTTTTTATGTCATCTGCAAAAAGTCATACTTTCCCTTCAATACCATTTCCTATGTCACCAATAAGAAATTAAAAAGCACTGGTCCAAGTTCAGATCCTTGAGGAACGCCACTATTAACCTTTCCCTCCAGTGAATGCACTCCATTTTCAATTACTCTGTTTTCTATCCTGCAACCAAGATCTTATTTATTCAACCATCTTAGAATCCACTCCCAAGCATCCACTCGCCAAGTCTGCGATGTGGGACAGTGTCAAAAGCCTTACTAAAAATCTAGATAAGCTACATGTACGCCCCCCCCCTCATGATCTATTGCTTTAGTAACCCAGTCAAAAGACTCAATAAGATTTGCTTGACATGATCTCCTCCAGTAAATCCATACTGTTTGAGACCCTGTAAGTTACTGGATTCTACAACTCTTTATTTTAAGAGTGCTTCCATCAATATCCCCACCACTGATATAAGGCTCAATGGTCAGTAAGTGCTTCCCTCTTCCTTGCTTTTACTTTTGTGCAGTGGGACTACATTCGTTCTTTTCCAATCCTCTGGAATTATTCCTGTAGCTAGTGACTGGTTGAATAATTCTGTTTATGGTGTTACCAGCACCCTTAAAAGCTCTTTTAGTATCCTTGGATGTATTCCATCTGGCCCGATCGATTTATCCACTTTCATGTATAACTTACATGGTATACTATATACATAACAGTGCATGGCATTCAGTTTCACCTGTGCTTCCCTTGTACCATTTCAGATGGCAATCTTTCAAAGTCTGTGAATGATAACATATTACAAACCTCTTGCATAGTGCTTTCTTTATTGTAAAGACAACTCTAGGCTTCTGAGTACAAGACAAAATCACAGTTGACACGGTTTGAGGTCAAAAGTAATATTTTTTTAAAAAGAGGCTTAGTTGTGGTGAACAGGAAAAATAATGCTGAACTAACTGACCAACATGTAGAGCAGGATCATGTGTAGTTAGGTTAAGGGATCTCCAACATTATTGTATTTTTAGTGGTGTTAAATAATCTCACAATTTTGATTCAAAGAAGGCATTGACAGTTACTGGAGCATGTGGTGTTAGAAGTGGGATAATTCAGCTAGCTTGTTTTATTCAGCAAACATGGAAGATGGGATAAAACTTCAGGTGCAGACTATTAAAACTCAAGAAGAAATGAACAAACTGATACACAGGCTAAGCAGAATGAACATTTTTTATTATGGCTTATTGATCAAGTGCTGCTATATTATGCAGCACTGTAAATTGAGCAGATCATAACACAAATAAATAACATGCAATGACAGGAAACAGAAGGTAAAACATAATCATATGTGCTTGATCCTTATAAATGGCAGTGGACCACATACTTGAGATGTTTTGTCAATTCTTGGCCATTCTCTGTTTCCAAAATATGACACCAACTTGTGGCGTAGAGGCATACTTGTTAAATTTCGAGTAGACAGCCATGCAAGAAAAATGGCTGGAAGAACATTGAGCTGGGATTCTAGCAATAATTCTGTGAAGTGATGCACAAAAATCCTATTTTGTTCTAGGTGAGATAGCATCTGGACCCCCACATGTAGTGTTGGCTACTGACATGAAGGCGAGGCAGCCGGTAGCTTCTTACCTTCTGCTGCTCTTCAATCTCAATGTTACGCTGGGAGTGTGGTGCTTAAATATTTTGCCAAGTACAGCCAAGTGCCACACTCCTAATCTGAGGATGAGATGATGCCTCCCCTCCCTCCCTTTTAAGGTAAGGAGCAGAAGGAATGGGATACAACCCTTGAGGTGTGAAGGGAGCTGGTCTTAAATAAATGGAGGATTAAAGGGAAGTTAAGTGGCACAGAAATGTTGGGCTGTCTGATGGTCCTGCATTATTGCAATTGCTCCCAGTGGCATGAGTATTATGCCTTTTCTAACATGTAATCGTTTGTGACACCTTACGGGGCATGTTGTGAGTGTTTGCGGAATCCTGGTTGTTTTAAATGTGTGACTCAGGGTCACAGGAGAGAAGTTTAGAGCCTAGAGCTTGATGTGAGGGTCAACCTCAAGTCTCATTTCCCACTTGTTGGAGTGATAGTTTTTAAATGCAACTACTGATATGAGCATTGGGGTGTATATGGGTCATTGCTCAAGTGTGTCTGAGTTCAGAGTGGTAAAGAAGCAAAACAGAGAAGACTGTGATGCTGAATACAGTCGTAAATGCAAGCTCAAGAGTATCACAAGGGCAGAAGGCTGTTAGCCTGTCCTAGCATGAGTCAAGTGGTGTGAGTGTGAGTGTACACTCTGAAAGGCTCTGTGAGGAATGAGACTTGCTATTGTCCCTGGTATAGCTGAGGATGTAAGGAGGCAAGTCAATACACAATGTAATTGAGTAAGCCGGTGTGATTGCAACTGTGCAGCGGTAGAGAAGTAGGAGCCAGAGTGTCAGTCTTACTATGCAAGTTCTTGTGTCAAGTAACTGTACTGGCTAACACATGTAGATAAAGAAGATATAACCTAAAGAAGACACCTGTTTACTATTCACCTGTAGAACCTGGGAAGTAAGAGTGTTACAAACAAAGCTAGGTGTAATGGAGAAATATACCATCACCACCCACTAGGCCAGGCCTGTCCAACCTGCGGCCCTCCAGGTGTTGTGAAACTACAAGCCCCAGCATGCTTTGCCAGTAGACAACCTGTTGATAGCTGGAAGGGCATGCTGGGACTTGTAGTTTCACAACATCTGGAGGGCCGCAGGTTGGACAGGCCTGCACTAGGCCAAGGTTTCCCAAACCCAGTCCTCAGGGCTCCCAGTGCAGGTTTTCCGGATCACATGTGACATAATTAGGACCACCTGTGGATCTGTTACAATGTGTCAGTCAGTAATGAATACACCTGTGCTCCAGCAAGGAGATATGGAAAACCTGCACTGTTAGGGAGCCCTGAGGACTGGGTTTGGGAAACACTGCACTAAGCTAAAGGGGTTACATATGCTTTTTTAAATTGCTTATGCAAGAGATATAAAGGTGGGAAGCTCTAATTATATATATTGTGTTTGATGAATTCTGGCCATTGAAGCATATGTCACAGTTATGTTTCAGAATCAGAATAATTACAATTATAGACTGGCCGGAGGAGTTGAAAAGCAAAGCCGTGTACTTGTCCCACATACTGTATTACTTTTATATTTATAAATGTAGGTCTCTTACATATTTGTTTTAAGCCATCTTAATATCAGACGCCAACTCATCTCTCCTCAGGGAAGGCCTGCCAGCAATTACCGATGGTGTCTGACTATCACTGGTCACATTGTTAATATGAGAAGAGACATAAGTGGAACTGAGTGATAAAACACACAGTGCACACTGCTATTTATAGTATTGTGTATGTATCATATCACATAGCAAGGAGCACAATGCCAGGATACCCAGTTTCACGGTACACACTGACCTGCTTGTTACTGCAATGATTTAGTATCTAGGCTACTATTTAATCTGTTTTCCTGAAATACCTCACCACTTTACTATCATGATAGCTGGAAGTGTCTCTGGTACAAGTAGATCAGGTGCTAGGCTGCAAAAGCTGTTTTTCAGAGATTTAGAGCAACAGTCATTCTGTGGAAATATAGTTTTAGATTTAGTATCTTTTATTTGTAATTCCCTGTGTGTGTGGTCCTGAGGTACAGAAGTGGGTAATGCACTTCCTCACTTGCACTTTCCTCTGCCCTGTGTAGCTTTCTGGGCTGGGTATAAATGAAGGGTGTGCATCGGCCACTTTTAGTGTTTTGGGTTTTGGATTTTGGATTCTGATTAGCTTGAGGTTTTGGGTTCTGATTTGTTTTGCCAAAACATCTGACGAAAGGTTTTGGTTCTGATTTATTTTTAAAAAAGCATAAAAAGTGCTAAAAACCAGTTTTGTGTTTCTTTTTTCACTCCTACGCTATTATTAACCTCAATAACATTCAATAACAATCATTTCCACTAAATTCCAGTCTATTCTGAACACCTCACAATATTGTTTTTAGGCCAAAAGTTTGCACCGAGGTAGCTTGAGCACATAATGCCAAAAAAAGAGGTACAAGATGGAATTGTTCTGGGCCCTCCCTCCCACCCCTCGCGAGATTCGACGCGAGACTTGGACGACAGAGCCTCGTTTTTTGCCCGCCGGAAATTTCCGAACAGTGCTCGGATCCCGTTCGGATCCGCACTGTTCGGGTGGGCTTGGATTAGCGTAATCCGAGCCCGCTCATCTCTAGTATAAATGACCGGATGGGTCCTGCGACATGCAAGTTTTCAGCCATGTCTCTTTAAGGTGTTGGGACACAGGTGTGGTAACTTGGGGTGCAGTGCAAACAAATGTCTTAATGATTTGTGTCCCAGACCGTCTCTATAAAAATAAACTCTTTATTTACATTCCTTTCCACTCCAGCACGATACTTGAGTTGCAAACAACACTAAAAAAATATGTATGTCTCCTTTCTCTCTCCAGCACAGTTCTTAATTGATTAGCAGGAATTTGAGGACACTTTCTGGCACACACACTGTGTTCTCTTGCTTCTTTTTTTTCTGTCTGGATCACAGTTAATGACACCTCCTCTATGGGAGCTTTATCCCTTGGGCTATAACATAATGTAGCTGTGCTCTCTCTGCCCCTCCTGGGATTCTCTCTCTCAGTGGATATGTGCAGGCTCTGACACCCTCTCCATCCAGTGCACTCTCAGCCTTGCTTGGTAGATCTGACATACACACTAGTGTCCTCTAGCAGCCTCATTACTCACCCCTTGGGCTATAACACCCTCTCTGGTGTCCTCTCTGCCCCACTGGGTTACATTAAATGCAGGTACACTGCATCTAGCAGCAACTCTCTCCATAGGGTCTCTTATATGCTCTCCCCTCTCTAGACATGGGAACTCTATATGGCAGATCCTCAATGCTTCCACTATTAATTGGCTCCATACTGCTTTGGCAGCTTTTTCTCTCATGGGCTCTTCTATATTATTATGGGAATTCCTCCTTCTTTTGGCTCTCTAGACTTGGGGTCTCCATTCCATGTCTATATGCAGCCATGCTCTGAGGTAATTTCTCCCTCACATCTGTTCCATGTCACACATATTCTCTCAGTGATTATGTACTTTGGCCCCTTGTGGCAGTAGGCCAAGGGTCAGCTCCCAAATTTGCCAGGGGATCCCATGACTCCATCAAATGTTTGCACCTTGGCCTCATATGCTATGTATCCTGCTCAATTACAACCTTTAGCGATGCTGAGCTACCTGACATCACCCACATTCCCTACACATGTGAATAACAGTAATTTGGAAAATAAAATATTTTGATATTTTTAGGCTGGTGAAATGGGATTACATGATGCACAATGCGGCATCCTGTCACAAGGGGTGATTCTGTGTAACCTTCCCACTAATTCAGGCCTCCCCATGTCACTCAGGGGAGGCAACCATTTTCATTGCGTCATGACTCCCTCCTAAGTCGCATTTCTCCTACTTTCCGGGATGTCCCTGAGGGGAACAGAAAAAGTTGGCAACTATCCAATAGTTCTTGGTAGTCAACTGCTATAAGATCTGTGTGTCTGTGCATTCTTTAAATGCCTTTACTGGCGCTGAAAAGTGCATTGATTGCAATTCCTTTCCTATAATGAAACTTTGCTCATCACCACCTAATGAGCAGGTAATGGAAACAATTACCTTTCTGTTAAGCTCTATGGGGCGTATTCAATTGTTAGCGGTAATGCTGATAAACGAGCGCTCAAAAAATATTACCGTTTATACGGTAATATTGCGCACGAAAAGCGTTAATACGGTAGTTTACTCGCGAAATTTCAGCTCGCCGCTCAGGGGGCTGCGGTAAGATTTTTTGAGCGCTCGTTTACCAGCGTTACCGCTAACAATTGAATACGCCCCTATGGGTTAGATTTACTAAACTGAGGATTTGAAAAGTGGAGATGTTGCCTTTAGCAACCAATCAGATTCTAGCTTTCATTTATTTCTACAAAATGACAGCTAGAATCTGATTAGTTGCCATTGGTAACATCTCCACTTTTTCAAACCCGCAGTTTAGTAAATATACCCCTATGATTGTAAACAATAGAAAGTCAAGTCTACCTTGTTAAAGCAAAGACACATATAGGGGATTTCTTGGAATACCAGTCATAGAGCCTTTGTGTGGGTGTCCATGACAATCTTGAGTGCAATAGTAACAAATGGACAGGTCATCCAACAGAAAATCGGGTAACATTTTTCAATATGTTTGTCCTGTACTCAGTAAATGACCCTGCATACTTTTCTAAGGAAAATAACGGAGCATTAGTATGTCTGCCACATCAGATGAAATATACTGCAAATTGAAAACCCAAGCACAGTGGGAAAATGAGAGAAGGGCCAGTTATACATGAGACCAGGAACGGGCAATCTTCAGTATTCAAGCTGTTTCTGAATTACATCTCCTATCATGCAGATAGCTGAGCAAAAGGCTAAGGTTATCCATGCCTGCCCTTCGTTTATATTTTGTTGAATGTTACAAGCAACAATATGCGGTAAGAGTCATTTGAATGTTGGCTGCAATTCTTCCTCCAAATCCTGGACAGCCAGATGCCCATGAGGGCTGTAATTGGACACACTCCACTAAATTAGGAAAATATATTTATTTTTTTGTTCTATTGTATTTCATTGGAATATTCACTGGTTTAACAAACCAAGGACATGTGCCTGGCATGGAAATTCAGAAGCTTTACAAACATAATTGCTTCATGTTTGTAATTTACAGATGGGGTAAAATATCATCTTAGCTCGTGTATCCCCCAAGATTACTCAGCTCCTGAGGTGCTTTATAATTCAATTACACAGGCTCTTAAGAGCTTGTAATGCAAAGTGGCAGATGGGCCAGCCATGCAGATACACTGTGTCTGCTACTGTGCTTGTACTTGTGATTCTGAGTGTGACGGAGCTACAATTTCCCTGATAATGAGACAGGTGGAGCAACCTGCAGCATCTGGGTGTGTCCTGGTAATATAATACCATTACCATTATATACAGTATATATACCATTTCTTATCTTATACACCATACCATATTTCGTTTTACATGTTCATTAAAATGTAAGAGCACAATTTAAATGTACGTGACTATGAAATTAAAATGTTTTGATAACATATAATACAAACATCCCCTGTCATTTCCTTTTAAATTGCCAGTAATATTCTTATATATATAAGATGGAGGAGTAGTAGTTTTAAAAGAACCACGTTCCCCATGGATGTGCTATGAAAGAGGATAGAAAAGGGGGTAACAGACATCCATAATTAATGTATTACACAACAATGAGGTTATATGTTATAAAGATGACTGATCCATTTTAAATATGTGCAGTGGGCATAGTGTTATACTTACAGCGGCGGAAGTAGTGGTGTCTACGGTGGTAACTTATACTGCCTTCAATCACTTACATTCCCATTACATTTTTTCATGCCACCACTTCTTAATTTCCATGCTGACCACTGCTTACACCGACTTAAAGCTATTTTAGTATGTGGGGTATTTACCAACAGTGTAACGCCAGAGATATCACAGATATCTCCAGCGTTCACTAAATTATCTCTTTAGCAGGCGCGGGCTGGGAGAGGCGTGGCCGGGGTGGGGCACACAGGCGTCCGCATCACATGAAAAGGGATGCGGCCGCGTCATTGATGACGCGGCCGCATCCCCTGTCATGTGATGCGGCCGCCTGTGCGCTGACGCGGCGCATCTGATGTCATCAGATGCGGCCGCGGGGGGGAAAGCATTGTATTTTGCAGCCGGGGGGCGGCCGGCCTACCCCCCGGCCCTAACAGCGGCCTGACCCTGCTCTTTAGTACCACAGTCCCCATATCCACTATGGGAACTTCGGTCTTGTCCAATTTAAAAAGTTCTTATGAGCAGGCCCCTGCCTAACTTATGTACTCTCCTTCTCACCTACCTCGTATGTTCTGTCGTGTTTTATGTTCAGTCTGTTTTCCGTAAACATTTTTGATGCTTTACAGGATTAGGTGACCTTGTTTGCCACAGAAACATTTTCTTTAGATGAAAGTGTTCTATCTTTTGAAAGTGACACAAGTTGAAACTGGCGCTGTACGAATACAACTTGCAGGAAAACATTTGGATCTTGTCCATGTATTGAACGTTAATCATTAATCCTGGTGAGGGCAGCAAAGTTCTTGTTTGTTTCTGATTTTCCTACGCTTTCACTACATAAGGATGCTAAAACATATTTATGTGTAGACCTTTGAGCCAGAACTTACAAGGAATTCTAATTTGTAATAATATGAAAATAACTATTACAGTGTACCCACCTATTAAATTGGCAAAGTCCACACCAGAATAGCTTAGAGTTATGAAGTAGATAGAAAAGAATGACACTGGGAAAGGCACACACTAAATCTATTGCAATAAAAATTACAAAATTAAAATATAAATATTTGTAATGTAATTTAAAGTTTGAAGTATTTTAGGAGTGTTTTGGCAAAGACAAGAAGCAACTTTTGTGCCCATCCTATTCTGTCAGTTTGTACTTGTCAGACTGGCTGCTATATGATGATTTGGGCATGTAAGGTTAAACTTTCATGTGAAGTTTTTAAGCACTTTTTCAGGTATATTCTGTAGTGTTTCAAAGACTGATATTTAATGCATCTTAATAGTACATACAACGTGGACAACTTCACAACAAATTCACGGAATGCCCACAGGTTGTGTGTTCAGTGAAACTCCCTCCAAAGAGTTTTATTCAGAAGATTAAAAACAGCATAATTTTTAACTTAATACACAACTTGATTTCGTAGCTGAAGTTAAGATCATAAGTTGGATCTGTACCAGGTAGAAATAGTTGACTTTTCCTGCTGTGTATAGGTATGCACCATGATTTGAATAATATGTACTAACAACATTGTCATTTATTTATTTATATAACGCCACTAATTCTGCAACGCTGTACAGAGAACTCACTCACATCAGTCTCTGCCCCATTGGAGCTTACAGTCTAAATTCCCTAACACACACAGACAGACTAGAGTCAATTTGATAGCAGTCAATTAACCTACCAGTATGCTTTTGGAATGTGGGAGGAAACCAGAGCACCCAGAGGAAACCCATGCAAACACCATGAAGTTGTCAATACATACAGACACAGAAATTGTACTGAGAATTACATCCTGTCTAAAACCAGCTGCATTAGTAGTGAATATTGGACGCAAATCTAATACTAGCATAGTCCCCATGGCGTCTGTGATCCGCTTTGTGACTGGATGACAGCTTTCATACTTGCTTCCTCTTGCAAAGCATTAACAGTCAATTGCTGTAAAGTACTGGTAGTCTTCTTGGTCTGCTTCTGGGTTGAAGATCCATTACCAGCAGCAGCAGCAATAGCGGGCCTATTGATGAAGGATTCTTCTGAGGAGTCCTGGATAGGGGAGGAGTCATCTTGTCTTAGCAACTTGGATGCAAGACTAACTCCGATCTGATTTTCGGAAAAGCTTTCCATGAACTCGCTTCAAATGGCATAACATGGATGAGGTTCCTAGATGGTTAAGGTCCCTACCTCTACTGACTGTGGCTTTGCAATGCTACAAATGGCTGACTGTTGTCAGGATTTGTATAAAAATAATTCCATACATAAGAGGTGGATTTTTTGGTCTTATGCCCAGGCATGACAATGGCCTTCTTCTTATCACTGGCAAGAACTGCTTCCACTGGTGCATGACTTGCCACAGTAGAGTTCACTAACAACACTGTTTGCTTAGGTGCCTTAAGCCCATTGTTAGCTTGTTTTGTGGGGGGCCAAACAAATCAAGCACTTCAGTCACAAAAGTGGCACTGCTTGTCGCTGGAGTGCTGTCTTTGTTAAACTGTACATGTCTTTTTTAATATCTTACATAAGGGTGGGTGGGAGGGTCCAAGGACAATTCCATCTTGCACCACTTTTCTTTCTTGCCACTGCTGTGTGGCAATGTTTCCTAGATGTGCTATGAACTGCCGTGTGTTTGTGTCATTGCTCTGTCGCTTAGCATCCAGCCAGGTCGCTGCAGTTTTTGTTTGAAAGTGAATGAATATAATATTGTGACCTGTGAGATGGTCAAAATTGACTGCAAATAATTTGAAATTAGTGTTATTGAGGATAATAATAATAATGAAAAAAAGCAAAATTATGTGATTTTAGAAAAAAAATAGGGACCCAAAACCAAAACACGCAAGGGCGGTTATGCCAAGATCAAAACCAAAACACGAAGTTAATCCAGATCCAAAACTAATACCAAAACCAGAACACGGGGGTCATTGAACATCTCTAGTCTTTGCACATGCAGGTTTTCACTAATCACTCTTTAAGGTATTCAGACACAGGTGTGGTAACTTAGGGTGCAGTGCAGTGGCAGAAATACCATTGGTGCAGCAGGTACATGCACTGGGGCACATGGAGATAATAGAAACTGCTGCACGGGGAACTAGAGAGCTGTGGGCCCCGGTTTCCTCCTTCCCGCTTCCCTGCATAAGGGCCCATAGCTTGCTAGTTCCTCCTCTGGTGCAGTGCAAACAGATGTCTCAATGATTTGGGTGCCAGACCATCTCTTTAAAAATAAACATTTTATTTGTACTCCTCTTCACTCCAGCACAATATTTGAGTTGCAAACAACACTAAAATAAATATGTACATATCCTTTCTCACTTTCTCACACCTGCACAGTTCTGAATAGATTAGCAAGAATATGATTGCATCAGTCACATTTCTCCATCAGGGGACAGCTTCTGGTACACACTCTGGGCCTGATTCATTAAGGAAAGTAAAGCAAAAAAAAAAAGAGTATCCATGGCAAAACCATGTTGCATTGGAGGGGGAGGTAAATTTAAAATGTGGGGACATATTTATAGTTGGGGTAGAGCATGTCTTAGATCATCTTTAAATTTCAGTGTAAAAATTAAACTATCAAGTATTTGTGTGCTAGATGAAAAAACAGCCTGTATTTAACTTATGTGCAAAATAATAAACTAATTTGCATCCATTGCATTGTAACATGGTTTTGTCCAGGAGTAAATGTACAAATTTTTTTGCCTTAATGAATCAGGCCCCTGTGTTCTCTTGCTTCTAACATAGGCCATCTCACTTTTTCTCTGGATCACAGTTAATCACTCCGCCTCTGCTGGGGCTTTATCCCTTGGGTTATAACACAATACCACTGTGCTCTCTCTGCCCCTCCTGGGATTCTCTCTCTTAGTGGATATGTGCAGGCTCTGACACCCTCTCCATCCGGTGCACTCTCAACCTTGCTTGGTAGATATGACATACACACTAGTGTCCTCTTGCAGCATCATCACTCACCCCTTGGGCTATAACACCCTCTCCGGTGTCCTCTCTGCCTCCACTGGCTTACATTAAATGTAGGTACACTGCATCTAGCAGCAACTCTTCCATAGGGTCTCTTACATGCATTCCCCTCTCTAGACATGAGGACTCTATATGGTAGATCCTCAATGCCACCCCTACTAATTGGCTCCACACTGCTTTGGCAGCGAAATCCCTCCCTTGTTGGGGTTCCCCTGTTTTTTCTCTCATGGTCTCTTCAGTATTTTTATGGTGACTCCACCCCCTTCTTGTGGCTCTCTGAACTTGGGGTCTCCTTCGCACTTTTTATGCAGCCATAGTCTGTGGTTATTTCTCTCTCAAATCTGTCCAATTTCACTTCTATTCTGTGAGTCATTATGTACTTTGGCTCCTCACATACTGAGAGCTGCGTGCCTGTGCCTGTGTAACTTGCAGGCGTGTTTTGTAACCTCCAGAGAGATTTTGAAAAGGACATAATGATTTATAGAAGAACAGCTAAGAAAAAATGTAGTTGAATGCTTGCTATTTTAGGAACAAAATAAAATAAACCTATATGGGATTGCTGCTTTAATTTGTGGTAGGTAGGAAAAGTAACGTTAACATGAAGAAATTTGAAGTTAATGCTGCCCACACAAACTGCAGTCCTGATGTTCAGCAATGGATGGTAGCGTTTTGCTGTTTTTAATGTGGCATTATGATGCTATTCTTTTATTTTAATGAGCAATTAATAAAGGTTATATTTGACAGGTGGACTTTAAGTATAGCGTTTTAAATATAGAGGTATAGTCCCCGATCCTTATGAAACTAAAACTGTAGTTGGGTTCCAGGAATATAATGTTAATAGCCTGACCTATGACAAAAACAAGTGTTGACATCAGAGTTATATGGTAAATATTTGTGATTTAGCGGTTTATTTACCATTGGTAGTTGGTTTGCAGCAGCATCTTGTATCGCAATATGTAGTACGGCTGGTCTTTACCAAGTCAGGAAGAATCCCCCCGGTCCCACAGCAGCCTAACCCTGCTGGCGAATGGAGGAAGCGTCTCTCTGTAAGTTTTGCGTGTACACAGCTATGGTTGCGCATGCGCATAGTGATGGGAACCGCAATGGATCTAGAGCAGTTTCTCTAGTGGTCATGGATGGCAATAGACTGCACTAAAAAGGCAAGCTAATGCCATTTTGAGATAACGTTCTTCTTTAAGGCTTGTCATATTGGGTTAGATCACAGTCCCCATAGAGATATGTGTAGTCAGTGTAAAATAGGTTAAGGCAGGAGAAATCAGAGCACTTTAACCCTTTGATGTATAGAGGGAAGAGCAGCGATAGCCGTTCTCCAGAGTGCAAACAGCTGTTTGTTCTCCAAAATTTTGCCTCATCACATCTTTATGAATAGACTCCTAAGTCCCTAGATGTCTCACTAGGTTGTAGCAGTGTTGATTTTTGGAGACACTTGTTGGTAATAAGCAAATAAACCGGTTCATATTAGACTACTCATAGCTTCCATTATGAAAGTCTTTGCAAACAGGTTCATTTAAATGGTGCCCTCCTTTAAATAAACAAATATTGGTGCCAGTTTAGGATTAGACTTTAAACAGACTCTAAGCAGAACACATTTTACATGTCCAGAAAGAAATTGGCAAAATGTCACCAAATACAGACACTCTGGTATACTTGCCAACTTTTTGGACTCACGTCTGCACCTTCTTCGTCAATCTGCAGGATTTTGTGCTGCCTTACAAATAAAGGATGAAAAACTTTTACAAATGTTATAATATGTAGCCGTTTTAGCTTGCACAGGCAACAGTGTTAACAGGTATCACTGACAGTTTTGTTTCAAAACTATTTAAAAATCCCAAGATGTACACATTTTGTTTTTGACATCGATAACTTACAGGATTGAAAGTTTAATAACATACCAGGTACAATAATATATATGGACAGGGTTTGTGTTTTTATACAGATGAACTAGACACATGCCTATGGCTGCAGTGTTCATGGAGTGAGAGAGAAATGTTTTTATTTACATTTTTACATTTTGTAATTTGAACAATGACATCCAAGAATCACTTGTATTCAAGCAACTTCCTCTTTCAAACAAGCGGTCTGCCTAGGATAGTGGGCTGAGATAGCAGTTTCTTTTTGTCCCCTAACAACCAGTCTTTATTTAAAGAAAATCTAATGGTGGACCTTGTCCCAATGGCTGCAAGTCAATAAAAGTTAGCGGTAGATGCAACCTCTTGATTAATGCAGCAGGGTGGCTAAGTGGTTAGCACTTCTGCCTCACAGCGCTGGGGTCATGAGTTCAATTCCCGACCATGGGCCTGATTCATTAAGGATCTTAACTGAAGAAACTTCTTATTTCAGTCTCCTGAACAAAGCCATGTTACAGTGCAAGGGGTGTAAATTAGCATTCTGTTTGGCACATAAGTTAAATACTGACTGTTTTTTCATGTCGCACTCAAATATCAACTTTAAATTTCAGTGTTCAAATAAGCTATCAAGTATTTGGGACATATTCAATTGTTGTTTTTACAAGTAATAAGGTAAATCTAGCTGGATTTCAGCTCGCGGCTCAGGGAGCTGCGAGTTGAAATCCATTGAGTATTTTACCGTATTAACACTTTTTCTACGCACGATTACCGTAATAATGGTAATCGTGCGCGGACCGCGGGATCTTCGGCAATCCCGTCGACAATTGAATATGCCCCTTTGTGTGCTACATGAAAAAACAGTCAGTATTTAACTTATGTGCAAAACAGAATGCTAATTTGCACCCCTTGCATTGTAACATGGTTTTGTTCAGGAGACCGAAATAAGAAGTTTCTTCAGTTAAAATCCTTAATGAATCAGGCCCCATGTCCTTATCTCTGTGGAGTTTGTATGTTCTCAGGGTGCTCCGGTTTCCTCCCACACTCCAAAAACATATTGGTAGGTTAATTGGCTGCTATCAAAATTGACCCTAGTCTCTCTCTCTGTCTGTGTGTGTATGTTAGGGAATTTAGACTGTAAGTTTTAATGGGGCAGGGACTGATGTGAGTGAGTTCTCTGTACAGCGCTGTGGAATCAGTGGCGCTATATAAATAAATGGTGATGATGATGATGATCTATGCAATAGATGCAGTAAGCATAGAGAAAGATGGACCCTTTGTTTCTATATTGGTAATGTTTCTGATAAAAGCCAGCAAAGATGGACTTAACATTCAATGCCTCTTCCGTCTCCTCTTTTTAACTAGTAATATCCATTTTGCATCAACTAGTAATAACCATTTTTTCATCAGTTGGTATACAGGCAAAAGAATACAATTGTAATTGTTTGGGTCATATTGTTGGGTTTTCTCTTTATTTCCTTCTGGAGCATCGTGTAAAACAAGTAATTGAGGCTCAAAGCTACACCTTTGGTGCAAGCTAACTAGCATTCAATAAATCAAAATGCTATGCTTCCTAGCCACTAGGCATATGTCAGACTGATGAACTCTTATTCTTGACCCTGCATCTCTTTTAAAGGGACCCACTGTTTCGGCTTGTTAGGGGCACACAGGGATTACATTACTTCTGTTAGAACTCGTCTTTTGTGAATACAATTTGAAATATATAATTTTGCATGTAAAATGTATACATTATATAGTGAAATACAAGCACAATATGAAAATAAATATGCACATTGCACATCACCTTTAACATGTTGATTGTAAGCTTGCGGGCAGGGCCTTCTCACCTCTTTATCTGTTTTACCCAGTTTGTTTATTAGTTTATTATGTTTGTCCCCATTGTAAAGCGCTACGGAATATGTTGGCGCTATATAAATAAATGATGATGATGATGATGATGTTGTTTATGTGACTCTGGTTCAATATATCTATTTAAGCTAGGTTACTTACGTCACTCTGCTGTCTCAAGAATTAGAACACTTCAGCCACTATAAGAAGAATCAGTGTACATCTCCTGTGATTGGCCTATAGGCAAACACACTAATGTTGCTTATGGTGTATAGGTTGCTAAATGGAGAAGCAAAAATCCCTTCTAGAACCATCATTCAACGTTGTCAGCATAATGCCCACAATATTACGCACTCAAACAACTTTGTAAAACACATGAAGTGTCCCAGGAAAGGTCATGGCTTATTTGACAGATGCAGCCGCTGGGTTCTATATATTCCTATATAACAGCAGAGCATGCTTCAGTAGAAAGGATATATCTGTCTCCTCATAGAAAAATACAATATAAAAATATATACACACCAAAAAGGTTATTCATAATAAAGTAAATAGGCTGTTCTTTATGTCTTGCCTCTCCCCCATTTGACACAAGTGGAAACATCACATCCAAGAGCCCTCTTTGATGTATAATAATCAAAATAATCCACCATAATCTCTAATTAAACCTATTTAAGTTTATAAATTTTAAACCCTAAATGAAAATAAAGGGGGAAAAACACTTTACTACCAACAGCGCCACAGAATCCAGACAACTATCCTTAAGGTGGCGCAACAGTCTTTGATGTTCTAGAATATCGTAGCTTGTTCTAGCAGACAGATAAAACGGTCTGACTGAGAACTTAAATCATTTCAAGAGTTAACCCATAGAGCACTGGAACAGTGACAGTACGTCATTGGTTCCAATAACAATTACAAACATACTTTGTGGATTATACATGCACTTTAAATGTTATCAAAACAAATCGCTAGATTTAGATCTAGTCCCAAATGACACAATTACTCATTTGACATAAGGAGATGGGTTTTATTTTGAGATGTACATAAACCCACGAGCATTTATAGAATGCCATTTTTGTGGCATTTGGGAAATCTTCCTACTTAACATCTGAGAACTGAGGTCTGGAGTAGCACAATGTGTAATAGGTTTATATTAATTTGATAATAGTTCCTTTTTCTGACATTGTGATTGCTGAGGAATGCTTCTAAAGCTAATTGTACTAGGGTGGGTTTGATGAAGACTCAGTTAACATGTTCCTTAACTAATCATTTTTGGTGCCAGAGAAGGGGCAGTTGTAGATGTACAGAAGAAAGCATATTTGGCATCTTCCTTTGGCAGTTGTTATCACAGTATACAGATAATAGTGTGTTAACCCAAGGCATTGCTAAAACCTTTTAATCTGGGAAAAACTGTTTGGTTTGGATTTTGCAGCCCCAGTGTTAATGTCCAGGAATTGATAAACCAGAACATGTAGATTGTTTTTAAAGGCTAATTTCATGTTCATTATATTTTTGCAGACTACAGATTCTCTGGTTTATGTATATATTTTCTGCACTTTTGTGCCATTTCTGTAGGTCTCCCATATTAACAAAGGAGAAGCCTTCTCCAGGCATGCAGCCACTACAGCTATACCAGGTTGCTGTAACTGGAAAAATAAAAAGTATAGCAGATATTGTTGGGGGATTTGGGGGTTCTATTGAAAACATGTAATCCAATGGGTATGATATTGCATCATGGGGAGCCGCTCTGAATCAAGCTGGTATTCCCTGCTTAAAACATGAAACCTAATCTTTTTCCATTGTCTTTACCCTGCTGGCTAGGTCCTCCAGTCCTCCAGTCCAGGCATATTACTTTCAGTGAGCTGCCATTGTAGATTTTGCTGTCATAAGGAAATGAGTTGCCAGTTTACGGTGGTAAGGAAAACATTGGGAGTTAATTTTATGACCTAATAAAAAAAATACTTGGATTTCGATGGATAGATGTAGGCAACATCGCCAATAGCATCTCCAGCACTAGAAGGAAGAGGGATTAAGGCAGATTTTCTTTGTTTCTTAAAATAATAAGCTAACGCTTTCTTTGGGCCTACACAAATGCCGTCACCTGCCAAATATATTTAATACAAGTTAACCCGTGCATGATACTCATGCATTCTAGTCAAATCAAGCTACTTAAGGTGTTAAAAAGGTTCTTGTCATGCATTTGGGCCATAGGCCAGGCCTCAACCACCAACCACTCCCCACTGTCACCCCCGGCAACCACCAACCACTCCCAACTGTCACTTCTCCTTCAAGAAATATATATATATATATTTTAAATCTTTATAAACACTTTTAACAATTAACAAATTAAATGAACAAATTAAAAACATCTTAGTATACCAAATTTCAGCCCTTTCTGAATTTTTTTTCCCACACACACTTAGAATTTAGTAGGTCAGTGTATAACTCCGCCCAGCAGGTGGCGCTGCAGCTTGGTTTTATTTTTTCCACACACAGACAGACTAACACACGCCACTAGACATTTATATTATAGATGGGACCAGCACAGGGGACATATGTACCCCTGCCCATGCTGCCACTGGGTTCTATTCCGAACAGGGCATCTATCTATCTATCTATATATATATATATATATATATATATATATATATATATATATATATATATATACATTATACACAGTAGATCAGTAGAAAGAAAAAGCCTCCTACACCCCTTGCATCCTGAGGAATTCCAGTTTCTTTCTCGAGAGAATTATTCACTGTTAAAGCAGTAAATATGTGAAATGAGTTGTGCAGTTTGTATTCATATTTGCTTACAAAAATGTGATAGCTATTGTACCTCTGCGTTACTTATCAGGACAATAAGTATGCTTGCCATAAAACACAAATCTGTGTCTAAAATATACACTAAATTTACATGTGTGGCATTTTCAGTTGCATCTATAATGTTTCTTTAGGACAACAGTTGATGGATAGTTAAATTAAACTATACTCTTTACCTAAAATAAAATGCAGTGTAGAGTGCAGATATCATTGCAATGACATATTCAATATTAAAAAAAAGGTTGGTTGGTTGGTTGTTTTGCAAATGTCTTGGAAAATAAAATATGATATGATATATTTTCTCTTGCAGTTTATGGACACAACATGAAAAGCAGCAATGACTTTATTGGAAGGATAGTGATTGGTCAGTATTCATCGGGCTCTCCCGAATCCAACCATTGGCGTCGCATGTTGAATTCCCATAGAACAGCGACGGAGCAGTGGCATAGCCTGAGGTCCCGGGCCGAGTGTGACAGAGTCTCCCCAGCTTCATTGGAGGTGACGTGAGGCCCAAAGGCAGTGATGTCACAGCGCTTACTTGCAAGAAACCACAGGATTGGGAGCAACTATTTAAGCAGCTTCTGATTAAATGGCAGCATTTAGCCTATGTGCCTCAGTAAAAAATCATGATGCAAATCATTTGTTAAATGTTGGACTAATCAGCTCCGTGACAATGGCTCACAGTATGCTGATTATTCTTATAATTGTCATGACATTGCACGTCCATTAGAGTTTTGATTCCATCCATCATAAAAAACACAGACATAGAGAAGATTCAGATGTCTGAAATCTTATTTAATATTAGAGATTAGTGCTAGGGTGAGTTTGCAGTACGTTTATGGGACACTGCTGTTCATGCAAGCTATCATATTCCATGTTGAGGGAGGTGTCGGTATCTGTGGTCTAATTTGTGAATGTGCTAAAACACCTAATAAAAAAACAAAAAAATAAAAATAAATAAATGAAAAACCTAAAATAATGTTGCACCTATATGAAATACAGTTTTGTCCTTATACATGTTAAATTGTATACTTGTTAATGTGTGAGTATGTCTGTGTATAAACACATATCTATATTTATACATTTGTTTATACAGTACAAATTACAGATCCATATTTATAGATATTGACTTAAATATATAACAATGTACCCAGGTACCTATATTACATATGTGTTAAATAAATATATTAAAAAAAGAGTATATGTAATTAAAAGTTCTGGCAGAATACTCTAATACATTTCAAAGATATAGTGAATGATGTTGCACATAGGATGCAAAAAGATGTATCTACATGGCAGCCAGGAAGGAGTTAGAAGTTCTCATGCGTTTCTCTGCAAATGAGGGAAGAGGCTGTTCGTTCTACAATAAACATTTGACTAGCAGCCTCTAACAACTGCAAAGTACTGTATTGTATATTTCATAAGAAGTGTAGTCTAATAATGTATATTTATTAAAAAATAAATATATATTTGTGCCATCAATATTTTGTTATGTGTTCTGTCCTTGACATTTTTGTGAAATGTATCTGTACTGGATAAAAAAGGTTACATTTAATGGAATAGATGCTAAGTAGTATCTTTTATTTGTCTGCATTAGTTAAATGCTTATTTGACCAGCAATTCGGGACGGTTAAGCCTAGGTTTCAGGTCTCAACGCCTCGGGCTGGCTCATTTATTTGTTAGGCTCCATGGTGTGAACTTCACGATTATAGCGGTCTAACCTTTATAACAGCCCCATTGTTTTGCCTTCAAGGGTACATTGAAAGCAGTGCCAACAAGAGTCAGGACTGGAGTCTAGTGTTTTAGATACATGGAACATGTTTCTTCTGAAAAAACTGCACAATTGAGTGCATCCTGGGCAGCTCTTGTGGTACTCTCCCCACCATCTTCTTAAAAACACTATTAAAGTACAGCAAGGTAAGGGGTCAATGGCGTGATCAATGCACAATGGTGACAGGAACTAGAATGTGCCATTTGTCCAGAAGAAATGGGCTCTATCGTCTCACTATATTCATTTAGTTTGTGTTGCTTTCCTCGGTCCCGGCACTTACATATAGCAGGGTCTTCCTCTGCTCACTTTCACCAATGTGCAGATAGCTCCAGAGCAGGGGCACAACATCTGAAAATGAAAGGCTTAAATTTAAAGCGGCGCTGCCTTGTAAAGGGAGACTTCCCTTTACAAGGCAGCGCCGCTTTAAATTTAAGCGCTGAAGACGCCGAACTCGCCGGAGTTGAAGAATCCGAAGGTTCATACATTTACCCCCTTATTGGAAAACTGCAGCATTTTAGGCCACACCCCAATCTGTCCAAAGGATGCCCATAAGCACCATCATGCCCGCATTCTGGATTGTTGGGAGGTATGATGTGGACTCCTTACCAATAGAAACAATGGTGTATTTTGACTACTGTTTCAGCAATCATTCTTTGAGTTTGTCAGGTCTTAAGGACTTTAGAAACTGCCATCTCCTGGCTGACCATAAATAAATCAGTGATAGTTAGTAGCATGGGCAATCCTTTCTTGTTACTGTCTCTTTAATTATCCCTTACATTTACCTTGGTGAAGCCTATGATCCTAACATCCACTTGGAGCAGCTGGATTGGGAAGAAGTGTCAACAGTATTATTGAAATGGCAAGGCTCAAAATACAATGTGCATTACTTATTTATAAACATTTTTTGAAAATGTGATACACTAGAAGTCCAGTCATCCTTTGGCACTCTTTGAAATGGCAGATTACCTGCTCCCCAGGTAAGTATAATCGCAGGTGACCACTGTACTTAGCAAACTACTGATCCCCCATTTCTGTCGCACATGCATTCAGCATCAAACTGCACAGTCCCACTCATGTTCTGCTTACCACCTTTTTTCAATATTTTGGTATCCACATACATATCTCTTTGGTTTACAGTAGGCTAAAACACAAAAAGATTAAAAATGTCATAGCTTAGTCTTAGTTAATTATAGGTACCTTATAGGAGTAGTTAGAAATAATTAGATTTTAAGCAGGTGAATCTCCTTCACTTTGGAACTGAACTCACCTGCAGTCAGTGGCAGGTGCCTGCAATATAAGCATCACTCATTACATGAGCTTCAATAGACAAAATGACTAATTCTCCTGTTTTGTGTCACTGTGTGTACTGCAGTGAGCATGGAGAAAATAAATAAAACCAGAGAATTATCTGAGGAGGTCAGGCAGAAGATTGCAGCCAAGCATGGACAATCTCAAGGCTATAATCAATCTCTAGAGACCTTGATTTTCCAACTGAGCCAAGGAATTCTTCAATTTTGGACTAATTTGTATCTTGTGTGGTCTCTGCACTGTCCTCGATGTGCAAAGGAGAGGGAGGGGTGATTGGAATGGACTAGTGGAGGAAACAGAAGGAGAGTAGGGGTGAACAGTAGAGGATGGGGGGGTAAATGTATCAAGTTGAGAGTTTTCCGGCGGGTTTGAAAAGTGGTGATGTTGCCTATAGCAACCAATCAGATTCTAGCTATCATTTTGTAGAATGTACTAAATAAATGATAGCTAGAATCTGATTGGTTTTTCAAACCCGCCGGAAAACTCTCAGCTTGATACATTTACCCACAGATCTGTTTCTCTACTCTCAGATTTTGTATACAGTGAGGTTGGTACATGGGATAAGGACCAACCACCCGAATGTGCAGAGCAATGGCAAGTTCTGTACCCCTTAGGCCAGGGCCAGTTTGATAAGCACGGGTTGTGCAGATGAATGCTCCAGTTTCCTAACAACACCCTTTTTAATGTTAAATAAAACAGAAAAATGAAAAAAGTTAATAATGGTAACAGCAGCAAACAGTGTGTTTTTTTTTTATTGCTGCCAAGTGAAATGAAAAGTAACTACAATACGTATTATGATCATAAATATACACCAAAATTTTATAAATGTTCAGTTAAGTAGTTGTTATGCTAAAATCCAAAATATTATAATTTTCATGAATAATTGGCTGCCTTCAAACAAATTGTGACGTGTTGAGTGAAAATCTGGCCAATTTAAATTGTTCATTCATTGCTCATTGTTAAACACACAGTTTTTGCCAAGCAAGATCAATGAATAATTTTTAGTAACTTTTCACATATTATGTCTGTCTTTAAAATGAAAAAGAATATAGACAGCGACCTCACTAGTATATAAAATATGTTTTATATAAAGAACAAGCATTTTTTTTGAATCAAGTGTTTTTATTGAGTTTTTCACACAGTAATAAATAATAAAACAAACAAGCAGTCAAAATAATGTCTGCTAACAAACAAGCATCAAAGACAACAAATAAAACTCGAACGTAAAGATATTAAACCATTCTGTTGAGCACCATCATCAAGCATTAACAAGATAGCAATATAAATTATACAGCTTTCAGAAACATCAAACATCAAGCAAGAACAAAAGTAAGGAGAATAAGGGTGTCCATGGGTCTAATCCAGTAGGTTGGGTTCTCATCGAAGGTAGGGTGTAAGGGAAATCTAGCTATGGACCCCAAATATATTCAAACTTTAAAGAACATTTTCTACTGGTATAAACAAATTGCTTATGTCCCACCATTTCATTGTTTAATTTGATCCAATTACACAAATAAGGACTAGCAGTAGCTATCCATACCCTGGCCATACAAACCTTGGCCAACATAAATATATTTATTTATATATTGTTGCATCACCCTGTTTAACATATCCTCTATATGCAGCCAAAGAGGCATGTGAATGAATATATGGGTATTGTTACACCTGTTTTTTTTATACACTTAATAAATCCAGTCTAAAAGTGCTTGACTCTAGGACATTGTCAAAGGAGGTGCCTAAAGGTTCCACATTGGTAATCGCATTTTGTACAATTGGTTGTTTGTTCATACCTAGATTTTGCTAATCTACTGGGGGTTAGGTATATCCTATGGAGAATATATATTTGTTGAAATTTTAAAGAGGCAGAGGATCAATGCGAGTTGCTGAGAACAGCTCCCCATTCCTCATCTTGAAGGGAGTCGAAATCCACCTCCCACTTTCCTCTCAACTGTAAGAGGGTAATTAATGCCAAATTCACTCTGTACAATTCCCAAATAAGGCCTTATATGTGTGGAGTTTGTATGTTCTCCCTGTGTTTGCGTTGGTTTCCTTCGGGTGTTCCGGTTTCCTCCCACATTCCAAAAACATACTAGTAGATTAATTGGCTGCTTTCAAAATTGACATTAGTCTGTGTGTCTGTCTGGGTGTGTGTATTATTGAATCCCATGCCACAACCAGAGAGAATGCCCTTCCACCATGCAGCATAGCATGAGCAGCATTCCAGATTCTTACAGCTTGAGTAAGCAGAGGGGCTGAACGACTGGGTCAGATACCAGACAACAAAGACTGGAGAGGAGCATGATAGCTGCCTGCGTGCCTCAGCAGCTCCCAGTGGAGATCATGATAATAGGGTCTGAAACCCAAAATTTTAAATGAGACAATTGGGAGGTATAATAGTATAGCTGAAGGTTTGGTAGAGCAAAGCCTCCTGAATTCCTAGATTTATACAAGTCACTCAATTTCATTTTTTCCCACTACCAGCCCCATAGTAATGAAGTAAGGAACTGATCAATTCTGCGGCACAGAGAGAATGGAAGGAAAACCAGCGTCTGTTGTAAAACATAAATAAACTTGGGCTGTATGATCATTTTAATAAGGTTAATCCTTCTTGATACCAATAAGGGCAGCATCTGCCAAGTATGAACTTTAGATGTTAGAAAATCAGTTTGGGGTTGAATATTCAGGCATATATTCAAATACATTATTAGAAATCCATATACCTAAATAGTTAAAACAAGGGGTCCATTGTAGTGGAGCTGACTATGGGAGAGTTCCTTGGCAGTTAATTCCTAGTGGAAAGATACTGCATTTGTCCCAGTTAATTTTCAAGCCTGAATAGAGAACAAATTAATTCACTACCAGAAGAAAGTTTTCCAGGGAGCTTCTTGCATCCGACAGAAAAAGCAACATATTATCGGCATAGAAGTTTACCTTATCCTATCTATGAGTAGTTCTAAGCCTCCTTATTGTCGAAGTATGGTGGTTAACACAGACAATGGGCTCGAAGTATGGTGGTTAACACAGACAAGGGGCTCAATGGACAATGCAAATAACATGGGGAGAGTGGGCACCCCTGCCTAGTGCCCTTACTTAGTTTGAAAGAATGGGACACATACCCATTGAATATAATAATGAGTTTAGGAGCCTAGCCACTTAACAGGAGTGGTCCTATTTATGTTTACCTTCCATAAAAAGGACCACTCATCCAAATCGAAAGCCTTAGCAGCATGAAAGGAAACTATATCACTGCTTCATTGGCACTTGGACTATTCACCTGAACGGAAGTAAATAAGCATCTCAGATTCAGGTGGACTTTCCCGGCATGAATCCTGTTTGAACTGGATGGATCAATTCCATAATTGCTTTGTTAACGCAGAGGGACATATTTTAGCCAGAATTTTCGGATCCATTGACGAGAGATATAGGCCTATACGAATCAGGATACAGGGGGTCCTTGAAGGACATTATTGCATCATCTACCTCATCTATTGTAAATACAATCTACTATTAGCTGACAGCCTGGAGAGACAGATTCTAATTAAATATTCGGAGAAGTCCCCCTTACTATAATGTACCTGGGACATGTACACCTCACAATAGTAGTTGTAAAAAAATCTCTGTTATGTCAGGCATCAAGCAGTGCCAAATACATATGTCATCAACAATCATAGGCATGTGCCATGTATGCCAGAAAGTAGCTTTCTGGACTGGTAGCCATTCCTGTCCACCTCCGCAAAGTGAACATGCTTTCTAAAGAGTAATTTACACTTGGATTTGTCTAGCAGGTAGTCAGCCCATTCCTTTTGAGAAATAAGCCAATTGAGTAGTGAAGTATTGGAATGAGTCATAAGATAGACAGACTCCAGAACCGTGCAGTTTTACTCTAATTTATTTTCTTTGGTTCTAGAGAATTCTTGAGTGCTGCTACCCTGTTAATCAAGGTACACTGGAGGTAGGCTTTGAAAGAGTCCAAGGCAACTGGGGGTATCACAGTGTGGGCATTTGTGGCGAAGAACCCTTCCCATTGTGCAACCAGCTCACAACCTGCCCCCATTAGAGACAATCAAAATGGGTTGAATTTCCAGAAAGCTTGGTGATGTTAGAGTCAACATGCAACAGGAGGGGGGAATAGTCAGAAAACCCTGGGGTTTATACTCCATTGCATGCACAGCAGGTACCAACAAGCTAGCGATAAGTGCTAAATCTATTCTGGAGAACGCATTGTGAGAGGTCGAGAAGCAAGAAAATTGTTTAGTGTTGGGGTGTCTCAGCAACCCCACATCAATTGCAAATCGATCAGTGAATTAAGCTATACCATATAATTGTATAATTGTATCAGCCAATTCTCCAGAAATGATTCCGGGTTGTCACCCTCTGCCTTTTCAGGAAGGCCTACAAACATGGTGCTATTGCACCGGAGGTGGCCCTCAAAGTCTGACAAATTTTGTTTGCAGGATGCCATTTGTGACTCCAAGCTTGACATCTGATGCTTCATGGCTGCAGTATTATCATCAAGAGAGGAGATAAGGTTCTCCACTTCACCAAATCTTTACCTAATTTTCTCATGTCTTGGCATAGCAGGAATAAGTCCACCTGCACCTCCCTAATCTTCTGTTACTTGCTTCTCAGAGAAGATAATAGCATGTAATACCCTTTGCAAGGTAATAATCCGTACACTAGAAGATAGTGGTTTACTTGCAGGCTAAGGGGTCTGAGAGGCAGAGTGATGTAACTATCCAGCAGTGGATGATTATGAAGTTGAATGGGCAATCCGATCAAGTCTGCCAGAGGTAGCAGCAGTGGAGTTTTTGCCATGATTGGTGTATGTGTTTAGTCACTCCATCCCTTGGAGATGTCCTCATGTAATGTATAACCAGGAGTAAATGCTGGCAAGCAATAAGTAAAGATGGCCCATGATGAGTTGCAGTTAGCCTCTCCAGTAAGTAAAGTCAGCAATGGGAAGGGAATGGCAGGGGTGAGTGCAGGCAGGAAGAGAGTTGTATCCCAGAAGGTAAAGGAATGTCTCAGATATGTGCAAGTAGCTAAAAACAGTATACAGCAGGCTGATTCCAGCTACAGTGATAGCATATTATTATACAGGACTCACTTAAACAAAGTGATGCAGGGAGGATATCTTGCAGGTCATTGGCGGCTAAATGGAGCACCCAGCAGATCAACGTAGCAAGCCTCCTCCATTTCAGGGTTGTGGTCCCCCAGCAGTGCACAGGACAGGTTAACACGGTTGCCGTCAGAGGAAGAACAGGAGGTATTAGTATCTGTGCCTCAACAGGATGACAGGCCATGACTTCAACCACAGTCAAAAATCATTGCAGGGATGTCAGCGCAAGGTCCTGGAGATAAACCGAGGCTACCACTGTCAGGTAAGGAAGCTAGCCAACACCGCAGCGGATCTGGAATAGAAGGCACACTGCAGCAGGATAAAAGTGACGCCAGGGAAATAGCAACAACGCGTGCAACTCCATTTATGACCAGGCTGTGCCAGAACAAGCTATTTTTAATAATAACACATCCTTATATCATGTACACCTATGTATAAATTAAACGTTTTTAAAGTTTTTAAAAATTTTATTTGGTGATAATTAATAAAGGTAATTGATCTCAGAGATCAGACAAGCATCTTTGCATACCTCCCAACATTTGTGTAGGTGGCCTTGGATAGGGTGTATGCCAATGGCACGAAGGGGGCATGGGCACATCACAATGGGGGGTTTCACTCTAAAACTTTTGATGCACTAAGCTGCCCATTCTCTCCTCTCACCCCCTCCAAAGCCTTCATTACTAACCATGCACCACTCTGCATGGGTCACAAAATACATCACAAAATAAAATGTTACTTTTAGACTTAATCCCCCCCCCCCTCAAAACTAGGCTCATTGGTGTGCCTACTCTATTCTTAGCAAGGAATGCCATTGCTCATTTTCTCTCCAAGACCGATGGGGAAACTTTTGCTCCTCAGCAAACACAACCATCTTGCTCTTTGAACCCAGGAACTTTGGCTTTGTCTCGCCCATTTGATGCTTCATAAATGAGACCCAGTGGGTCCCATGAAAAGAGTGTTATTTGTATATATTGCTTAATTCATTTTCAAAAGGATCCACTGGTGGATGCGGAGGTTGAGATGTGATAGGAGGATGTTCTGTTAAATTAATTAGGTAATGACTGGACAATTCATCAGTAAGGACCCTTTACTTTACTATATTTAGTTCCACATAAATGAAAGTGGTCATTTCAGTAAGACCATTTAAGATTACATAAAATCACTTGAAGATCATAGACAACCAAGAATTCAAAATATTGATTAGGACAGCTTGTTTTATAGTCATTGGAGATATTTTGCTCTGATGTTGAAATTACTATTTGGAGCTTAAATCCAACTTTGCTTATAGGCTTACAGTTATGGGTCTTGTAAACAGCCATTCTGTTTTGCATTTTAAAAAAATAAATTTGTATATGAAGTTGTAGAAAAGATTGTATATCTGCCCAACCAACTCTCTTGTTATGTTAGAAATGGTGAAATCTCTCCATCCCAATCAAGAGCATTGGGTGTTGATCACATTTGTAAAGAATTACTCTACTTTGTTGAGTTTTTCCTTGTCTTGGTTGACTGCAGGCATGTTGTCCAGGTACATAAGGTACATTTTTCCCTTTAAAGACAAGTGATATCCCTCATACAGTAGTTATAGTAAAGAGATAATAGTCTACTATAGTCTAAATAAAAGTTTTTGATTATATTTATTACTTCAGAGTGCTGGCTTTCCCATCTTTTGGATTCATGGGCTATGTCACATGTTGCCCTACACTAATGTTAGAGACAAAGCATGTTATGGTATTTAAAACTGGTCATAGAGGGATTATCACCAACTCAAGATGACTGCTTTACTATCTACATGCTCCTATACCTTTCTATAAAACGATTTAATATAAAATCACCCCAAATACCCAAGGATTTTCCTTTAACGCTAACTGCCTCATGCCCACATATTTCCAAAATTAACAATTTGCCCTCCACTTTACACTGGATTAAATTCTACCTCTGTTTACATTGCAAGATCCTCCAGATCTGCATGTCCTGTTCACTGAATACCACAAGGTACTGTGGAAAACAAACGATCTCTGGTTCCATCCAACACATCCCTAAAGACACCATTCAGCTCTGCTCTGTGTCCAGCAAATAATCTCTTCTTTCTTGCATTAAGAAAGTAATGTACAGCGCATTTTTAAAAACATAGAACCCCAGCAGATTCCCACTAGGATTGCTAACTACACTCTGCCTCCTAAGAAATGTTCACACACCTCCAGTGTTGGACTGGGGCATGAAGGGCCCACTGGTGGACTTCAATGATAGGGGCCCACAAGAGGGGGTGTGGCCAGCCATAATAGAGGACCAGACACTAGAAGGGGAGTGGTCAGCCCACGAAGGACAACTAGCACCATAGTGTAGTATATAAAGAATGCAGTGTGTATATAAAGAGTACACAGTCTTGACCTACCCCTTAGATTGGGCAGAATAGTCATCAAAAATGAGGATTGTCCCACTAGAATCAGAACATTTGACAGACTGTCCTGCTCTCTCCTTCCTGTTCTTGTCACTTTCACCACCTGTGGCTGCTGGTTTCTTTGGTTGCGGCTTGTCTGGATTCTGGAATGTTAGGGGCCCTATTTGGAAAACAAAATGGGTACATTTAGAAAATTCCAACCCTCCCCGGCGTTAAATCAATAGGATCCACAATTAATGCTTGGGCATTTCTCCAGCCCAACATTAAAATAATAGTATTCCCACTTAATAAATAAACCTCCCTCCAAACAACCCCAGCAATAAATTAGTATAATAAATATACCTGTTTCCCTCAACCGTCACTGCCATTCATCACCCTGTGACATGCTGCTTTGGCCCCCCTTCATCACCCTGTGCCATGCTGCTTTTTCTTCCCCCTTCTCCTGGCCCCCCCTTCATCACCCTGTGCCATGCTGCTTTGGCTTCCCCCTTCTTCTGGCCCCCCTTCATCACCCTGTGCCATGTTGCTTTTGCTTCCCCCTTCTCCTGGCCCCCCCTTCATCACCCTGTGCCATGCTGCTTTGGCCCCCCTTTACACTCTGTCATGCTGCTTTGGCCCCCCCTTCATCACCCTGTGCCATGCTGCTTTGGCCCCCCTTCATCACCCTGTGCCATGCTGCTTTTGCTTCCCCCTTCTCCTGGCCCCCCCTTCATCACCCTGTGCCATGCTGCTTTGGCTCCCCTTTACACTCTGTCATGCTGCTTTGGCCCCCCCTTCATCACCCTGTGCCATGCTGCTTTGGCCCCCTTCACACTCTGCCATGCTGCTTTGGCCCCCCTTCACACCCTGCCATGCTGCTTTGACCCCCCTTTACACTCTGCCATGCTGTCTTTGCTCTCCCTTCACACTCTACCATGCTGCCTTTGCTCCCCCTTACTTCCGTTCTTTCACTTGCCTTTCCTATCGGCTTCTTTCTTCTCTTTTCTTCTTTCCCTGCCAATTCAACCCTGCACACCTCTCCCACAAGTAAGGCTTAAGAGTATTTAAGACTGACAAATAAAGACATAAACGAAATCGCACAGTGCAACAATAGCAACACATATTTCTTTCTTCCTTGTGCTTAGCAATGTTTCATGTCCATGATGTGTGGGTGCATCACCCAAAATTTGTTTAAATGTTCAGTATCTTTTTACGAGCTATTAAATTAATTAATACTACAATAATATCTTCGGGTTAGTGATAACTTGGTGCAAAGGTTTTCTACTATATTAGTTCTTTTTAAAACATGCATGCTTCCATACTTAAATCCTTTGGCATTTTGGAAAAAACAGGGCTGGCATGAATGACAAACAGGCCAAAACCTCCTATCCCTTGTACCCCCTAAGTCCATTGCCCTCCTGCTTGCCCCCATTTCTGAGAAGTAAAAAGATAAAAGTGGTGGTCAACAGACAGTCTAGTGTTTTAGATGAACAGATCTCTTGGTTCTCACAATGTGACCCCCGTCCCCAGAGATCCCTCACTGGATATACATAAAACTTGGGTCCCCCTGGTATGCCCTTTAAGGTGTCAGGATTCCCAGTATGAAGACCATGGAGAGTAGTATAAATGAAACAGAGTGTCTTTATTTTACACACAAGTTACACAGGTATAAACTATATGCAATCAATGGAAAAACAGCTTGCACAAGTCCTTAGAAATAACAGGAACAAATGGAAAACTGCAAGTACAGGATACCAGGTTTAGCTGAGGAAGCAGTAGACATTGGATAAAAGGCACAATGGAGAACTGCATATACAGTATACCAGGATTACCAGGTTTAGCTGAAGACGCAGTAGACACTGGATAATAGGCACAAATGGAGAACTGCAGATACAGGATACCAGGATTACCAGGGTTAGTTGAGAAGCAGGAGTTACTGGAGACCAGGCACAATAGGATAGCTGCAGGTACAGTATATTGGGATAACCAGGTTTAACTATGGTAGCAGGAGACACACTGTATGATCCAGAGAAGAATCAGACTGGAGGAAGGTCAAGCAAGCCACGGTCAGAAAATGGGAAGTCCACAACAGTACCAGGTGATAAACAGGAGCAAAGTTAAATAAAGCTGAAGCCAGTGTCACAGAAAAGGTGCAATGCGATGAGACAAACAGGAGTCAGATACCAGGAAATGAATCAAGACCAGATCACAGAAGTTATGTGGAGGGACCTGCAGCAGAGATAATTGATGAACTGACCCAGTTTGTTGGACAAGCAGTCTTATAAAGGCCAGACACAGGTGATCATGATCCAAGCCCAATGATGAGAAGTTAACTCCTTCCAGGCAGGATCTGGAAAAGGCAAAGCAGCATCCACCGAGAAGATGCTGTACTGCAGCCGGAGCCAAATCATGACATAAGGACTGTAATGTCAGTTCTAAATGAAACAAGACTTGTGCTGCAATTGCTGACCTTATTGAGTCATCAGATCTAAAATATATTGCGGAGATCTGGCTCTACTAAAATGCAGCACCTATTTTGGAGGTTACAGTCAAAGCAAAATACTCTGTGATCCACTGCTTAAGACAGGGGAGATGTTTTAAAAATTCCATTAAACTCAGGGTCCACTCAGTGGGAATAATTCATTTAAGGTATTATTGCCCTGAGAGCTACAGGTTTGGGTTTCATAATCCTTTTCATTTACCATCTATCTAGATATTTCTGCAGGAAACTACAGACAGTGTTGCTGGTATAGACCTGGAGCATCAAGGATGGCTTTTACCGGAGGATTTCAACGTGTGGTCATTGATAAACTCAAGTTATTCTCTCTGCTTCACATAAAAGTGGTCACATTATTGATATTGTTTTCCAGATTGTGTTAGAAGTATCTGGCCTAACGATAAACCTACTTACCTGATCAAACCACTACCCCATCTGGTTCTCAGTTGTTAATGCTTTGCCCATGAAGATGACCAGGTTTTGTCAAGTGAGGATAATTACATCCCACGTTCTAATAGTTAATCTGGTTCTATTTGATGCAATGGGTACCTGTGAGGATCGTTTTACCATAATAGGGATGTAATGGCTTCGGTGGATACTATCACTATTGTTTGTATACGACCACTCATGCCACACAGCAAATCACCTTGGTAACTCACTCCCACTCTCAATCAGGCTGTCCACCAGTTTCCAAGGCTTCAATTGCCCCATGAAAACATCCCTTCATCAAAGCCAACCAGCCCTCCGCCTAACTCATCCCCTACTGCCCCCCTCTCGCTGACTCACCCCCTTTCTACCACCCCTTTGTTTCTGCCCCATGCTTAGCACCATATGCCTGGTCACCTAGTCACCTTCTTCAGTGTCTCCAGCACTGCCTTCCCTGCCCTTCCTCTTGGGCACTGGCCTGCATCACATTAGAAAGCTCCCTGTCTGCCCCCTTCCCTTCCCTCCTCTGTACTACTACCACCACCTGTACAATGGAACTAAATTTACTGTCATCTGTTTAGCTCTACTATATACGTGTCATATGGTTTGTACTATGCATGTACTATGCATGCTGTTTGTTCTTTGTATTACTTGATGTTGTTTGTTCTCCCCCATTGTACGGTGCTTTGAATAATTTGTAGAGCCTTATAAATAAATATTAATAATAATATAATGAAGACTCGCATGGTAGAGGGTAAGCTAAAACTAAGAATACTGAAGAATACTAGTCAAAAATTACCTGTAAGTAGACAGATTTTTTGTTAAGTGAGCTTATGGCAGCAAACAACTACTATAAATGAATCACTGTTGAGATATTTAATGTCCACATGTACAAATACTTGATTCATATTGGCTCCACTTCTTTTATAGGTTTATAGAACTTTTAATGAAACAAAATATATGTACACATTTCTATGATACAAAGTGAAATATCATTCACTAGTACATGCAATTCACACAAGTAGTTAAGTGATCAACAAGGATGCTTTTAGCAGTGTTTGTGTGCTTATTATTATCATGAGAACACTATAACACTAATTGGATTCCTATAAACACATTCTTGTTGTGTCATTCAATTTATTAGCAATCTGCTGCTTTTACTTTTATTGCACATTTCGCATTACATGTCTATATAAACAACTCCATTCTCTATGATTCCTCATCAATTTCTGACCTGAGCTCAAGGATTATTTTCTATACAGTAAGTTGGAATTTCTTCAACAAGAATGGCCATAGTAGAGGATGTTACCTTTCCGAACCTCTTCATAGATATCTTCAGCTTCATCACTGTGAATGTTGGTTCCTTCTTTGATGGGAGCCTGGGGATATTTGACCTGCCTGGCTTAGTGCGAGAGGCCATTCGTATCGGGCTTGTATTTAAATCTTTGTTCTCCCACAGGCTACTATCGCTCTATAACCCCATGACAAAAAGTTTTATTATTCCAATTTAAGAAAATATGAGAAAAATTGGGGTAAGACAATCTAAAAGGGGTAGCATATGTGGCCTCCGTGGCTTTTCCACAAATCATTAGTACATCAGTACCCCTTTACATGTAAGGGTGCATTGATGATACACCAATCATCATTATCATCTTGATGATAATTGCTGCTCCCCCACCAAAGAATAACCAGCACCAATATTTATGATCTAGGCTGATTACTGTTAATGCAGGAAGACAAATAGTGTGGGGTAACCCCACAAAAGCATTAACCAGCACTGGCCTATGCCTGGCTATCTCACCTCCATGACTTCTCCTGAGCTGATCCATCTCTTTAGAACTCACTGCAAAACCCAATCAAGCTATCCACTAGTCTTCAAATGTGCCCTAAAAAAATCATCTCTTCTTCAGAGCCTACCAGCCACCAACCATCCCGTACTGCCCCCCCCCCCTCTCACCTACTCACACCCTCTGTGTCACCCCTTTGTGTCTGGCCCTCCCCTCTAGTATATAAGCTCTCTTCCCCTTGTTTTCCTGCCTTCACTATCCTATTCACCTATTATTATTATTATTATTATTATTATTAGTAATAACCTTTATATGGCGGCACCTGTGGTCTTCAACGCTGTACAGAGGGACAACAAAAGTACATGGTATAACAGTACAGGCCTAGTATCTAGTTAAATTCTTAAATTAAGCCTCAATTTATAGACTTTTAATTTATACTCTCATAATTCTGAATAATTGTTTTACTTATTTTATGTTCTTTTCAATGTATTTTAATGTTAAATTCCTGCTGAATCTATTAGTATCCAAAAACAACTCAAACCATTTTATTATGGGGAAATAAAAATCACTTCCTTTTTAGACTAATTTAAACATTAGTTAAAAAAAAATTCAATAATTAAAAATAATGTTAAATCTAATTTTGTAGCACCATCCTTCTCTTAATATCTGTGTCACACTTCTGGTATCACAAATGAACCCAATAGCCAGGTATTTCTAAATTTAAAGGGATTTATTTTGGTATACAAATAAATCTCCAGTGTCCAACAAATAAAGTCCAAAGTAACAAGAGTATAAAGGTCTGGTGGAAGTATCAAGTACTTGTAGTCCAAATCACAAGGAGGCAAGGTTCTGTGGAAGCATCTGGTTCAGATACAAACACAATACTCGTGCAAAGGCTTCATAACAGGAAGTGCCTTTTCTAGGCCCAAACAGGAAATGGGATCCAAGATGGAATCTTCATGAGACAGTCCCGGCCATCTTGGATAAGGGCTATTGTAAGGGCAAGTTCATAACAGAGATCCAAGATGGAAACTTCATGATGCAATCACGGCCATCTTGAATGAGGGCAAAACTAAGGGCAAGTACATAACAGGATGCCCCCTTCTCAACGACGTCCTCTGGATGACTTAGGACCAGGCTTCCCAGGATGCTGTCGATGAAATGCTTTTACCAAAAGTGGGGCATGAACATCCTTTGCAGATTGCCAAGAGTCATCTTCTGGCCCATATCCCTGCCAACGTAGCAGATACTGTAATTGGTTTAGAAACATACGAGAGTCCAGGATCTTTTCGACAATAAATTCCTCATGCTCATCAACTTGAATTGGCTCAGGAGGAGGCAAAGAGCGACCAGGAAATGGATTCTTAACTGAAGGTTTTAGTAATGATACATGAAAAACAGGATGTACCTTCATGGAATCAGGAAGATCCAATCTAAAAGCCACTGAACTAATCTGTGCAATGATCTTATATGGACCAATAAACTTACTTCCCAACTTAGCAGATGGTACCTTCATTCTTAAATGTCTAGTTGACAACCATACTTCATCACCAATACTAAAAGTTGGAGCAGCCCTTCGTGATCTGTCAGCATCACGTTTATATTTTTCTTGAGCAGTTTTCAAAGTCTCTTTTAGTAATTCAAGATTATTTTGCATAATAATCAGTCTATCTTCCACAGCAGGAATTGGAGAGTCACAAGGTAGATTGGGACAAATATTTGGATGATATCCTAGATTAGCATAGAAAGGGCTAAATCTTGTAGATGAATGTTGAGAATTATTGTATGCAAACTCAGCCATGGGGAGGATATCAACCCAATCATCCTGTAGGTGACAAATATAACATCTGAGATATTGCTCAAGTGTTTGGTTTGTTCGCTCCGTTTGTCCATTTGACTGTGGATGAAATGCAGTGGACAAGTTCACCACAATGCCAAGGGATTTGCAAAACTGTTTCCAAAATCGTGATGTGAATTGAACGCCTTGGTCTGACACCACATCATTAGGAACGCCATGCAAACGAAAAACTTCTTTTATAAGTAAGTCGGCTGTTTCTTTTGATGTAGGAGTACCCTGGCAGGGTATAAAGTGAGCCATCTTTGTCAGTCTGTCAATTACCACAAAGATAGTGGTCATATTCTTAGATCTCGGAAGTTCTACAATAAAATCCATGGAAATGGAATCCCATGGACGTGTAGGTATTGGCAAAGGTTGTAGTAGTCCAAAAGGAGAAGCACGAGGAGTCTTAAATCTGGCACACGTTGTACAAGAGGATACATATTTTGCTATATCTTCCTTATAGTTGGGCCACCAGAATGAACGGCTTAACAGTTCTTGAGTTTTCTGAAGTCCTTTATGGCCTGCTAATTTAGAGTCATGGAATAGTTGCATGAACTTTAACCGTGCTTTTTCTGGAACGTATAGTTGATGTGCCATATGCCAGACTCTGTTGTCATAAGATAATTTAACATTTTTTGGAGGATTCATGAGGGTAGAATCCATATCATATCCATTCTTGATCTCTGTTAATAACTCCGTTGTACAAATAACCCCCAAAAAATTTGAATCAGGAATTATTGTTTGAACAGGCTTTACCTGTTGAGGATTCTCCGCATAAACTCTTGAGAGGGCATCAGCTTTTCCATTCTTCGATCCAGGTCTATAGGAAATTAGGTAATCAAAACGGCTTAAAAAGAGAGCCCATCGAGCTTGTCGGGGAGATAATTTTTTTACTGATTTAAGGAATTCCAAATTCCAGTGATCGGTGAGGACTATCACTTGATGCTTTGCACCTTCTAAAAGATGTCTCCATTCTGAAAAAGCAGCTATAATGGCAAGAAGTTCTTTATTTCCCACATCATAGTTTCTTTCAGGAGCAGTCATTTGCCTTGAATAAAAAGCACAGGGGTGAAGTAACATTTTTGCTCCTACTCTTTGTGAAATTACTGCTCCTATAGCTGAATCTGATGCATCAGTTTCCAAAACAAATGGGAGTGTAGGATCAGGATGAATTAATATAGGAGCTGACGTGAACTTAGTTTTCAAAATGGAAAAAGCTTTATCAGCTGCTGGTGACCACTGAAAGGAGGAAACCTTTTTTGTGAGCTGAGTAATGGGGGCAGCAATTCCAGAAAAGTCCTTTATAAAACGTCGATAGAAATTAGCAAAGCCCATAAATCGTTGCACATCTTTGATGTTTTTAGGTATGGGCCAATCTACCACAGCATGCACTTTACAGGGATCCATACACAATCCTTGAGGGGATATAATGTAACCCAAAAACTTTATTTGAGTACGATGGAATTCGCATTTCTCCAACTTGATGTATAATTGGTTTATACGTAGCCGTTGTAAAATAATTCCAACATGTTCTTGATGTTCTGGTAAAGAATTAGAAAAGATAAGGATATCATCAAGATATACAATAATGAACAGATCAAGCAAATCTCGAAAGACATCATTTATAAAATGTTGGAAAGTAGCAGGGGCATTACATAACCCGAACGGCATCACGAGGTACTCATAATGTCCATACTTTGTTCGAAAAGCCGTTTTCCATTCATCACCTGGTCGAATGCGTATTAGGTTGTACGCTCCTCTTAAATCGAGCTTTGTGAAAATACTTGCTGTCTGCAGTCTTTCCAATAATTCTGGGATGAGAGGAAGTGGATGTCTGTTCTTTATAGTAACTTTATTTAATTCTCTATAATCAATGCATGGCCGCAAAGATCCATCTTTATTTTTTACAAAAAAAATAGGAGCCCCTGCTGGAGATTTTGAAGGACGTATAAAACCTTTAGTTTCATTTTCCTCCAGGTAAGTCTTTAGTGTCTTTAATTCAGGATCAGCTAATGAATAAATCCGACCAAAAGGAATAGCAGCCCCAGGTAATAGATCAATGGGACAATCATATGGTCGATGGGGTGGTAATTTGTCAGCATTTTGTTTGTTACAGATATCTGCAAAATCCTGATATTGAACAGGCAATTGTTCCTCCACAGAAGAAGGGGACACTGAGATCTGACTCTCCTCCTGTGCAAGCGGGACCATACCGATAGGATCTTGAAACGTTAGGGTTTGAGACTCCCAGTTAATGGCTGGGTTATTGTTAGTGAACCAAGGGAGACCCAAAATTATGGGAAAATTTGGAGAAGAGATGAGAAAAAAAGTGAGTTCCTCCTTATGATTGGGTTCTATCATCAAGGACATAAGTTCTGTCTCATGTGTAATGGGACCAGAATTCAGAGGGGACCCATCAACTGTCTCCATCAATACAGGGGTCTTTCTTTCTTGAAATACTATATGGTTTTGTTTAGCAAAATCTATATCCATGAAATTACCATTGGCTCCTGAATCCAGCATTGCCATGGTTGAAATAAGTTGAGAGTTTATCTCAAGTTGTATTGGTATTGAAAAATGATTCTTTATTCTTCTGTTCTCTCTCTCCAATGTAGACAGTGAAGAGATTTGAGGAATAATAGCATTCAGTTGATGTGAGCAGCATGAAATAATAGATTCCTGGTCAGAGTCTTTAGGTTCCATTAATGTAGCAACTGTCTTGCGAGGTCGTTGAGAACAATTAGAAACATAATGTCCAGATTTACCACAATACAAACAGAGATTTTCTTGTCGTCGTTGATCTCTTCTTTCAATAGAAATCTGTTTGCGAATGGTATCTATTTGCATTGGCTCAGACTCCTCAATTTGTTGTGTTGCAGGAGTTCCAGAGTAATTTGATATTGCTGGTTCTGGATAATTAGGACGAGTCCACATGGAACCCCATCTATCTTGTTTCCTCTCCATTTGACGAGCATCAATACGAATACAATGTTTAACAAAGGCTTCAAATTCAGTGGGTGCATCAGCTCTAGATAATTCATCTTTAATGAACTCAGATAACCCCTTTCGATAAACAGACAGCTTGGCTGCCGAATTCCAATCAGTGTCCAAAACCCATCTTCGGAAATCAGAGGTGTATTCAGCCACTGAACGTCTTCCCTGACGCATTTTTAATAAAACTGACTCAGCAGTAGCACTTCGATTTGGATCATCAAATATCTGGTTCATTGCATCCATAAAATTAGAAAGATTTTGTAATATGGGACTTTTTGCTTCTATCAAAGGAGAATCCCATGCCAAGGCATCATCTTTCAACAATAAAAGAATACAACGTACTTTCTGTACATCAGTCAAAAAATAAGTAGGATGTAAATCAAAATGCATATTACATTGATTAATAAAACCTCTGTATTTTTTACGATCACCTGAGAATTGGGCCGGAGGTAGTGGGAGTGTGGGCTGATGTACTGCAGCTGAAGGTGCTACAGCATTAACTTCTTGAAGCCGCACCTGTAGTTCTGTAATAACTCCATTTTGTAGCGCTATTTGATCTTTGAGTTCATGAACATTTATTTGCAACTCCGTTACGTGTTGATTTTGCTGTTGAAAATTATTTGTACACTGGGTCTCCAGTTCTTGAAATTTTGCATGAAATTCCTGTAGTTGTCTTGAAGCAGAATGCATGTGGAAACTCAGATCCGAAAGTCGCTGTAAAGCAGATGGTTCTGACCCGGCGGGCTCCGTCATATTGGGCACGAGTATCCTGTCACACTTCTGGTATCACAAACGAACCCAATAGCCAGGTATTTCTGAATTCAAAAGGATTTATTTTGGTATACAAATAAATCTCCAGTGTCCAACAAATAAAGTCCAAAGTAACAAGAGTATAAAGGTCTGGTGGAAGTATCAAGTACTTGTAGTCCAAATCACAAGGAGGCAAGGTTCTGCGGAAGCATCTGGTTCAGATACAAACACAATACTCGTGCAAAGGCTTCATAACAGGAAGTGCCTTTTTTTAGGCCCAAACATTAAATGGGATCCAAGATGGAATCTTCACGAGACAGTCCCGGCCATCTTGGATAAGGGCTATTGTAAGGGCAAGTTCATAACAGAGATCCAAGATGGAAACTTCATGATGCAATCACGGTCATCTTGAGGGCCGTGAATCACGGCAAAACTAAGGGCAAGTACATAACAATCTGATTTTCTTGCATCTCTTTTTCCTCTTGGTTCTTCAGTTTACCACCATTTGGTGACCTAACAGTGATGCCTTTTTATCACTGTTTCTACTACTATTGGTCCCCTTTTGGACTGTACCTGAGTGAGATATCTCCCTAAAAAGCTTTTTGATATCTCACTGGTAGTTGGTGAAAAAAGGGTCTTAATACGTTTGGAGGAATAGATCTCTTGAGTCTGAGGAACTTTAACACCCTTTTCTCTATTATTTAAATGTTTCTTATAAACCACTTTTTTCCATGAGTGATATCTTCCCCAGTTTCTCTTGCGAACTTTAGCATCGACTTTTTAACTAACTCATATATTTAAAATATAACATTTTGTCCTTTACTGCCTCACAATGCATTCAAGGGATTATTTGGTAAATAGGTTGAAGTTTATACTACCCAGTTTATAATTTATGGGAATTAGTTATATCTCTGAGTTAGTAACTTTTATTTTGATTATGGGTAATTAGAGAGGACTCTATATGTAAATAAGGGGTAATAGTTTAAACAAACTGAGAATTGGGTCCTTGCACTGTTTGGATTACAGAATAGTATCAAGAAAGCTTTGTGGTTTAAATTAATTTAGTATGTTTGGAAACTAGGACGACCACTACAAGATCAAGCATAAGAAAAATCAGTTTTATATATGTTTAAATTATCTAATTATTGTTCTTATTATGTTGATTTTGTTTAGAAACATATTCTGACATATGGACTTTTATAAGTTATATGCATTGTATATGCTTCTTGCATAAGAGTGTGCTCTGTATAGCTTTTTTTGGTCCGGGCTCTTATAAAATGGGCACACGGACCGAATGGATGCAAGTCCCTTAATGAAGTTATTGAGTGATAAACGCGTAGGGGGTGACTTGGGACGTTGCATACTCATTTGGCTAAACCAGAATGAGGGTTGGATCCAGCCAGGGAATATTATTAACTACCTGACGTGAGCAAGTGATTATATAATAAAATTGCAACATAATCCTGTGTTCCCTTTTTCTTTCTTTTTTTTCAAGCTATATGTATGTATGTGTCATAATGTTTTTCAAAGTGGGAAATTAAAAGTTTGTGTTGGGGGCATGTATATGGTAAGTACTATAATTATAGTTACATGATGGAAAGATAACAGGGTTGGGGGAAGGGGTATACCCAGGGACAAGCTAGGCTCCAAAGTGGGCTACCTTGGGTTGGGTCACTGGGCCACCTGCATTTTGTTTTTAAAATGTTCCTAATAGCTGCTGAGTCGAGTCTTGCCCCTGGGCTAAAATTTGACACGCCTGGGTATACCAGTATCTTGCCTATCAGAGCCAAATTAAGACCCCATAGTTCATCCCATTACCCCACTACCCCATTTGTCTATGTCATTATATCAATCACCTGCACTACCTATATCCAGTTTGCAACTTACCTCCTCATAAAAACTGATTGGTTTGTTATGAAATATTCTTTATTATTCCCTATTTACATTATTCTGTGTCTATCATCTACTAATTATTTCTGCATCCCTTAGACTTCCTTCAAATATATTGCCCACAACCAACGTCATGTTGACTGGTGTATAATTCCTTGGCTCTGATTTTGACCCCTTTTTTTGCTGTTAGCACATCTGCTTTATGCCAGTCATGTGGTACTGACCTCAATATGAAGGAATCCACAAATACATTAAATAATATTTATTACCAAACTGAATTGTTTTAGAACTCTTGGAGATGTACCACCTGGACAAAGTAATTTATTTATCTTAATCTTGTTTAGACCTATTGTCACTTCCTCCTAAGCTAAATGAGTAATATCTAAGGTTATGCATAGTACACAACATATTTCCCAGAAATGTTCTTCCTTCATGAACACTGCTGAACTGAATGTATTTAAGAAACTGTTGATCTCTTTATTTACCCAACAAATATGTACCTTTTGCTGGCCCAATATTACAATTTGTTTTTTGTTTTTAGTTAGATATGTACACGGGTACTCAGTTGCCCCAGGTTTATATTTATAAACTGATGCATTCACAGGCTATACTGAAGACTAGAACCCTAAATCAACTCAGAGCGAATATAAGATTATAAAAGGTGACTGAATACAAAATGCAGAGTGGCCAGGTACAATCCAAAATAGTTGCAAGCGGCAAACAGAATAGTAGGAGTCACAAACCATCAGGGCAGGTGGCAGACAAGGATAATCAATAAACAGGCTGTGGTCAGGGAGGCGGCAGACAGGAACAATAAGTCAATAAACAAGACGAGTCAAAAATCCAATAGACAACAAAACATAAATCACGAAAATGCAAGATTTCTGGTACAACTAACCTCAGACAGTTTTATTCAGCATGTGCAATTAAACAAAACATAAGGAAAAGCCTTGCCTGTCCGGCACTAACTAAACATTCCTTAGAGGCCCACTCTCAAGTCTGAGACCTTGTGTCCCAGACTTAAACAGCAAACAAAAGTTATTTGCTCACCCTTAGCAGATTCTCTCAGGAGGCATCCAGCCTCCTCCCCAGGTCTGAGGGACAGAGTGATCAGGGCTGCAACCTTTTACAGACCCCCTATAGGTGCAACTCTTAATTAATTTGCTTCTAAACATACTCTGCTAAACAATCTCCATGCTGTTAGCGTACACAAGGCAGGAGACCTGGGACCAGGCAATATCTCTGTGATTTAGCATTAATCCAGTGACTTTGTCACAATTGAAAAAAAATGTGCTGGCATGCTTACGCAAACATCATCACTATTACTTTGCACTTACACCTGACCTGTAGCTGGTGCAAATGATATTGCTAATAATGATGTACCTCAGAGTGTGTGCACTCGACCTTGACACGCCCTTACTGTACATTGCTTACGTGACTACTCCCCTTCCCTCCCCCATTCCGCCGTTGAAATCATATGCAGTTGGAAGTGTCCTTTGCGTTTGAAGATGAATTGTATGTACTTGTGTTCACTGGCATATAGTCAGTTTCTAAACATGCACTGAGCAATTTTACACAAAATATGGACATATTTTTTGTTTGGTGACATAATAAATTCCCATCAGCAATTTATTGGTGTTTCCTCCTACAAATGTAGTGAATATACACTTCTATTTTCCAAACAGATATCGTCATGCAAGCTAGATCTTAAACAAGATTTAACATATAGAGACAACCCCTCCTTCCTTTTCTATCATTCTTAAACATGCAATTCCCTAGCACATTTCCTGCAGTCATGTGCCTCATCAAGTCATGTATCAGTTATGCATTAAGTCATAATTCTCCAACATTAATCAATCATTCTAATTCACTAATCTTATTTGGGAGATTTCTAGCATTAGTGACAATCCAGTTTAAGTTCTTTCTGTCCGTCTTAATGCTAAGCTCCTCTGTATTGCCTGTTAGAACCGGCAATAAATCAGATAAATGTATGAAAATAAAATTATTTAAGACAAGTGGTTATTCGAGGTGAGTGTCCTGGTAGAAGTTTAAAAAATACCCAAACATCACTGAAATTCATGTACTAGACAATTTTAAGAAGAGATCCAGTTAGATTTAATATCACAAATTCACCCTATTTAATAAGAAATTAAATGTTGTGATCTGCATATAATTTGCATATGATCATTTTGTCTTGTGCCAGATTCCTTTTGGCAGCATTGTGTACAACTGGGGTGGTCAGATGATCTAACGTCATTAGAGGCATGTCATCACCCTAACTTGATTAGGGATCTCTCAGATAAAGGTCCCCACCTGTCCAGCTATCAATTGTCGGTGACAGTGTTCCCTACGCTAGCTTCTTTTCTCTGTAACCTGCTTAACGTCTTGTGAGTTCCTGACTATCGACTTCGGATATTGATGACTTCTGGCTCTGGCTATTGACCTTGGGTATTGGTGACTTCTGGTTCTGATTGCTGGCTTTGGATATTGGGGACATCTGGATCTGGCTATCGGCTTTGGATATTGGTGAATTTTGGTTCTGACTAATGGCTTTGGATATTGGTGACTTCTGGCTCTGGCTATCGGCTTTGGATATTGGTGACTTTTGGTTCTGACTAATGGCTTTGGATATTGGTGACTTCTGGTTTTGAATTTTGGTGACTTCTGGCTCTGACTACTGGCTTTGGATATTGGTGACTTCTGCTTCTGACTACTGGCTTTGGATATTGGTGACTTTTACTTTTGACTACTGGCTTTGGATATTGGTGACTTTTGCTTTTGACTACTGGCTTTGGATATTGGTGACTTCAGGCTCTGGATATCGGTTTTGGAAATTGGTGACTTTTGATTCTGACTAATGGCTTTGGATATCGGTGACTTCTGGCTCTGACAATTGGCTTTGGATATCGGTGATTTCTGGCTCTGACTACTTGCTTTGAATATTGGTGACTTCTGCTTCTGACTACTGGCTTTGAATTTTGGTGTCTTCTGGCTCTGACTATTGGCTTTGGATATCGGTGACTTCTGGCTATCGGCTTTGGATATTGGTGACTTCTGGCTCTGGCTATTGACTTTGGGTATTGGTGACTTCTGGTTCTGATTGCTGGCTTTGGATATTGGTGACTTCTGGCTCTGGCTATTGGCTTTGGATATTGGTGACTTTTGGTTCTGACTACTGGCTTTGAATATTGGTGACTTCTGGCTCTGGCTACTGGCTATGGATATTGGTGACTTCTGGCTCTGGCTACTGGCTATGGATATTGGTAACTTCTGGCTCTGACTGCTGGCTTGGATATTTATGACTTCTGGCTCTGTCTACTGGCTTTGGATATTGGTGGCTTCTGCTTCTGACTACTAGCTTTGGATATTGGTGACTTCTGGCTCTGGCTATTGACTTTGGGTATTGGTGACTTCTGGTTCTGATTGCTGGCTTTGGATATTGGTGACTTCTGGCTCTGGCTATTGGCTTTGGATATTGGTGACTTCTGGCTCTGGCTATTGGCTTTGGATATTGGTGACTTTTGGTTCTGACTACTGGCTTTGAATATTGGTGACTTCTGGCTCTGGCTACTGGCTATGGATATTGGTGACTTCTGGCTCTGGCTACTGGCTATGGATATTGGTAACTTCTGGCTCTGACTGCTGGCTTGGATATTTATGACTTCTGGCTCTGGCTATCGGCTTTGGATATTGGTGACCTTTGGTTCTAGCTATCGGCTTTGGATATTGGTGACTTCTTCTTCTGACTACTGGCTCTGGATATTGGTGACTTCTGCTTCTGACTACTGGCTTTGGATATTGGTGGCTTTTGCTTCTGACTACTGGCTTTGGAAATTGGTGACTTCTGGCTCTGGCTATCGGCTTTGGATATTGGTGACCTTTGGTTCTAGCTATCGGCTTTGGATATTGGTGACTTCTGGCTCTGGCTATCGGCTTTGGATATTGGTGACTTCTGCTTCTGACTACTTGCTTTGAATATTGGTGACTCCTGCTTCTGACTACTGGCTTTGGATATTGGTGACTTCTGGCTCTGGCTATCGGCTTTGGATATTTGTGACTTTTGGTTCTGACTAATGGCTTTGGATATTGGTGACTTCTGGCTCTGACTAATGGCTTTGGATATTGGTGATTTCTGGCTCTGATTACTTGCTTTGAATATTGGTGACTTCTGCTTCTGACTACTGGCTTTGGATATTGGTGACTTCTGGCTCTGGCTATCGGCTTTGGATATTGGTGACCTTTGGTTCTGGCTATCGGCTTTGGATATTGGTGACTTCTTCTTCTGACTACTGGCTCTGGATATTGGTGACTTCTGCTTCTGACAACAGGCTTTGGATATTGGTGACTTCTGCTTCTGACTACTGGCTTTGGATATTGGTGACTTCTGGCTCTGGCTATCGGCTTTGGATATTGGTGACTTCTGGCTCTGACTAATGGCTTTGGATATTGGTGACTTCTGGCTCTGGCTATCGGCTTTGGATATTGGTGACTTCTGACTCTGTCATCATTGTACAGATTATATAATATTGCCTTGCCTGCTTTCATACCTGCTAAGTTCCTATCCTGCTTTCGTTATATATCTGCACTGATTGTCTGTACATATTGAACTATTCTGATAAATCTACTGTTTAGTTCACAACTGCCTCATGTCTCTTGCCTGCAACAGCCTAACAGTAAAATCCTTCCTCCCAGTGTAGCAGGAGTGTTGACTGAGTTACTATGCAGCCAGAGATATGAGGCTAAATAAAACTATTTAACATTTCTAAAACACATGTGTTATGTCACATCTTATCTGTCTTTGTCTCAACTTACTGTATGTTACTCATTTTGCATCATTCACCAGGCATCCTCAACACCCACTTCACTCTATTACAGCCTAGACTTATAATCAGTTCCATTCCATTTCATAGTATCACTTGTGCTTTAATGTGTTTTGTTCCCTATCTGGTTTATGCATGACATTATCTGAATAGGATTTTCTTGGAGCTTATGCAAACTTTGGAATCCCCTAAACTTATGTCATCTAACTTATCAGTATATGAAGTAACCTCGCATTGCAGCATTTAGAATGGGTATCCATTAGCGTTTGATTTCTACTGAAAAACACAAATTCAAACGTAAGTGAAATCATTTGTCAAATAAAAATGCGTTTGACATGCGGGTGTTAACTTATGTTTTTGTTTTCTTTGGAAGGAAATTAAAGGTCACTCCATCAACCTAATGCCATTAACTTGCATTAAATACATTAAATGGAGTAGGAAATGTTTAGAAAAATGCAATGAAATGAAATGCAATGCTACCACAACCCACTGACTGCAAGCAAAAATATGAATGGATATGCTGACATTGGAAACAACTCCTCAATAAAACCATCTTCAATCTGGTACAGTTTCTCATCATTGTGTCTGAAAACGTTACATGATGAATTTGTAATTTCATATTTATGGTGCATTGTTTTTGATGCCCTTTGTTAAATTTAACTACTCACTAGAAAGACCATCTACCAAAAACGTTAAAGGATCCCTAGTTGTGAAAGCTTACAATGTTAAAAGCATTCCTTGCCCCATCCACCCATCTATAAGACTGTTACACAAAAGTCATACTAAAACACAGCTATGTCCATCCTGCTCCTGTTTTAATCTGACTTTGAAGTGGGCAACACTTGATTGTAGTGATGCTGAAGATCAGTGCTGGACATACACAGGCCATCTTTTCCATTGGGCGCACGGTTGGGCAGCTGCCGGGGGGGGGGGGGGGGGGGGGGGGGGGGGGGGGGGGGGGGGGGGGGGGGGGGGGGGGGGGGGGGTAGGAGGGCCATAGGCACGGCTGTTAATGAGAATAAATAATCCTGCAAAAGAAAAAACCTGCAAAAAAACCTTCAAGGGTCACTGAGCAAGTACATCTATCTATCTCTATCTCTATATATCTATATCTATATCTGTATCTGTATACATCTATATATCTATATCTATATCTATATCTAGGGGCCCCGGTGCACTGCTTTGCTCGGGGGCCCATAATGTTGTTAAGATGGCCCTGGACATACACAGGTACAGACCATTGAATTATGCTGGCTGGACAAGAAAGTGGATGTGGAATATGGAAGTACAATAGATGTATGCTACAAGGTAAGATTACTAGTATATATTCAAAGCATCTGCACAATATGTACATCCATTTCCAAGGGAACATATCAATCAGTGAAGTGACTGATACCATGATGCCTTCTGTTCAAGGTTTTCATCTTGGGAACTCTCACCACACAAGGCAGCTCACTGTGTTTCAGAACTTTTTTTGGTTCAGCTCTCAAAACACCTTCTGAGGCCCCTAACACTTTCATTTTTCCAGCACACTTACTCAAACTGCCAAGTCTTAAATATTGCTCCCATGTGTAAGCTTGACTATTTGGGTGTCTTGAACGAAAAAACTTTATTGAATATTGTCATAGCTCTCCAGTGATAAATCCAAATGATGTGTTCTAGCTGTTTCAATGAAGGAGTCTGAAGATATAATATTAAATTAGCGTCAAATTTATTAACTAGCGTGTATATGGACCATCTGGCCTAAGACAGATCAGAATGTAACCATAATACATTTGCATATATGTTTTATAAGCAATAATCTTGGCACCCATACGCAGAGGGGCATTTAGCTTGGCATATACATTGATTGGATAACTATTAATTACGTGCACCACTACCCAAAGAGTGTGCATCCTTGCACACAACAGGCCTGAGTCATTAAGGAGAGCAAAGCATAAAAAAGGAGTAACTTTGCACCTGGGCAAAAGCATTTTGCATTGGAGGGGGAGATAAATTTAAAACGTGGGAACAAATTTGTAGTTGGGGTAGGGTATGTCGTAGATCAACTTTAAATTTCAGTGCAAAAATAAAGCTATGAAGTATTTGTGTGCTACTTGAAGAAACAGCCAGTATTTAACATATGTGCAAAATATTAAACTAATTTTTACCCTTTACATTGTAACATTTGCTCCTTTTTTAGCCTTACTTTTCTCAATAACTCAGACCCAACATGTTAAAGTGAGGTCCTTTCTTTGAGGTTTGGCGACACTAAGGGCTAGATTAACTAAACTGCGGGTTTGAAAAAGTGGAGATGTTGCCTCTAGCAACCAATCAGATTCTAGTTATCATTTATTTAGTACATTCTACAAAATGAAAGCTAGAATCTGATTGGTTGCTATAGGCAACATCTCCACTTTTTCAAACCCGCAGCTTAGTAAATATACCCTTAAGTCTCTTATCAATGTTTCTAAATAAGCACTAGAATGAGACAGTACGGCCTTGTATAAGCACATTCCAAGAAGCATGAAACATGAACAACATAAATATACTCATCTTTTGCAAAACTTTGTTTCATTAGAGCTGTAGTATACAAGGACAATCATGGCTGCTAGACTCCATTTTGTAATCCAGATGGGGTGGGTGGGAGCACTTTAAGAAGATTTGCCAAATAATACAATAAACAGAAAACAGTGGTTCGCTTTACTAGTCCAGGGCCATGACTGGCCTGTGGGTAACTTTCCATTTAGAAAGTTGCTCTGTGTCAAGATTAGACGGTAGAGTGTGATAAATCTGTTATTGAAGCTCATGAGTTGTCAATGAACTCCTCCTAAATTTGCCATTATTTCCATAGCCACAACCCTTATTTTGCATTTTTAAACCCCATTCCCAGTCATATGCTAGGTATAGGGGCACATTTTCATGTTTCCCCTGAAAACTGCCCTAACCATGTCCCTCACCACAGCTGTGATGTACCACATTACACTTGAGGCACCTACTGAGCTAGCTAGGTGGACTTGATGTAGTAGTAAAGTGTAGACTGTAAAGTTTGTGTGTATGTTGGGAAATTTAGACTGTAAGCTCCAATGGGACAGGGACTGATGTGAATGAGTTCTCTGTACAGTGCTGCTGAATTAGTGGCGCTATATAAATAAATGGTGATGAAGATGAATTGTAACTGATCATTATTAGATTTGTCAACCAAATAAAATAAATAATTTATATAGACTGTGACAAAAAGAAAAAAATGCATGTTTTATATGTAGTACCATAGATTTTGCTGCCCACTTCTATATCCTGTAGCTTAAGACAAATGCCCTTTTCTGCATGATTATACCCATACTGGCACTTCAGTCATTGTGAGCTTTCTGCACAGTCAGTAACAACTCCCAATATTACTAAATAGCTACCATGATAATTATAGGTATGGAATTTATAAAATTGCGCTGACAACCACCACTCTTATTTAACTTCTGCAAATTGATTTTCATGTCATGAGCAGATGTTCTACAGTAGTACGCTGAGTATGCAGCTTTCACAAGAAGCAGGAGTACCATAATTGTCCAGTCCTGTTACTTAATGACGGAACTCTTTAATGGCACAGATTTTCTTAATCCCAACCTGTGGTTAGTAGAACTTTCATGCGAAGATTCACTGTGGGGTTTGAACCATGTTTCAAACTTAAGCGATTGTGTTACCTTCAAATTCCTTAACACAAATTGCTTGGGTCAAAAGGTCATTCCATTAAATGAAACCATGGACCCAACGGAGCTATAGTATTTTACTGTTCAGGAGCTGGTAAAAGACTGGGAGAATTTTGTCCAGCCTATCCCACAAGTGGTTGACAGTTCTTAGGGGTGTGTTCTGCAGGAAGATCACATCTGCTTTAGGAAACTTAATGTGCAAAGCAAAGGCTTCCAACTCTGACTCCAAGAGGGCTTGACATCTCACTAAAGCTGTCTTAAAACCTGAAAATGAAACACTGTCTGACTGCTTCAGTTCAATGGGACGTGTTCACAATCCTTGCTTTATTTATACTCACGGCACCAGCTTTTCCCCAGACAGAGATTAAACTCAGTCAAGGTGAGTGCACTTCATTTAGACGTTCCACTTTTGTCTCATAACTTTTTTAGAGATCAAATTTAAAAAAAATATTACTACATGTTAAACAGCCACCAAACAGATACACCATCACATGTGGCATATTATTTAACGACACCATGTGTTGTCATGACATTTAATGATCCACTGCATCTGTTTTAAAGGGTGTTGCTGTGCACAATCTCTTAAAATTAAATAAGTCTTTCTGTGCTTTAGGTTAAAGTTCAATTGGTTCATGTTTCCTATAAAGAAGACATTTTATTTGGTATGTTCTATCAGTAGAACTATTGTAATGTTAGTTTAGACATAATTATTTTAATAAACTGCCTATTGAAATGAAAATATGGTATATTAATGGTATAAAGTTATATGTATGCAGAGTTGATGTTTATACTATGTAATTAACATCCCACAATTATCCAGCTTCTTCTACTACTCTAATGATGCTTTGGCCAGTGTCCACTTGATTAAATATCACTAAGTACTAGATATATCCCAATAATCCTCATCTAAGCCCTATTAGATTATATTTACAGCATTTAAGTAATACTTGACAATATAAGTGCTCCTTTTACTGTTATCTACATATCATGGATGATGACGTTCCACAACAGATTGAAAGTATTCACCTCTGAATGAGCTCGTTTGTTGGACGTGTATTTGTTTATATGGCACAAATTGCATTGTAATCAAATAGATGCTAGTTTTTATTAGTCCACTAGTTAGAACGACTTAGACTTTTGGATGCTGATGCTCGACTTGTTTACATAACTTTCAGGACAGTTGGTATATTTGCATTGTTCGATAAATTATGTCTTGAAAGGCACTTTCCCGAGTAATATTTTTTTAAAGCACTTGAAGTGTGTAATACTGCTAGTTTTAAAAGTGCTATCATATCACAAGAATTGGGGACAATTTATATACAACCTGTCTGAGGACCTGATGAGCTAATTTGGAAATACAGATGTAAGGATAATGTCATTTGAACATCGGTGCATTTCCAGCTAATAAAGGATGAGATTAGAGCACTCCAATCGCTTGTGCTGAACGCTTATCCACTATCACACAGGAGCACCTATGCTCAGAAATGCCTGCAGTGTGCTTCCGTGGATATGAGTGTTCCCTATTCTGTCCAATGTGTCAGCAATGAGCGATATGAGTGCCAGAGGTTGGCTGCCAAATTATAGTCTGTGGGGCGAGACTCTGCTCAGCAGCCTATTAGGAACACTTGAAAGGGAAAAAAAATGCAGGTGGCCCAGTGACCCAGCCAATGGTAGCCCACTATGGGACCGGCCCAAGGGGCAGGTGCCCCTCTGTCCCCAGCCCAACAAGCCCCCGATGAGCACTATGAAGCTTTCTAACTGGAAAAACGCTAGTGTTTAATGCACCAGTGTGACACCACCCCAATGCCCGACGGCACCTTTAATTGTACAATGATTTCTCATAAACTGAATATGATATTACATTTAAAAAACAGGATAATAGATAACATTGCTATTTGTTAGTCACCAAGGGCCTGATTCATTAAGGATCTTAACTTGAGAAACTTCTTATTTCAGTCTCCTGGACAAAACCATGTTACAATGTAAGGGGTGCAAATTAGCATTCTGTTTTGCACATAAGTTAAATACTGACTGTTTTTTCATGGAGCACACAAATATTAGATAGATTATTTGTACTCTGACATTTAAAGTTGATATTTGTGTGCTACATGAAAAAATGTATGAGCAAAACAGAATACTAATTTGCACCCCTTGCATTGTAACATGGTTTTGTCCAGGAGGCTGAAATAAGAAGTTTCTCAAGATAAGATCCTTAATGAATCAGGCCCCAAGATAGTATTTCCCAAGCTGTACTCTCAGAGCAGAGACATCTGAGCTTAATCAGTATACTATGGCTAGGTATGGCGTCTCTTATAGACATAAATAATCATTTTTTCCGCTACTGTTTCTTTGAATGTAAGAATCCAATTTCATTCCTCCTAGAATGGGCAGCAATAATAAGTTTATACACATAAATCCTGCACAATCCTGTGTCTTCAAGGAAAGCCAGAAACAAACTTGGATTTAATTCTCCCCTCTTAGATGCCTTTGTAGTGTAGAAGGCTTTGTAAACTGCATTGTACATGGGCGCATTCTTACATTAACCCCATTAAAACAGCGATAATCTCGTCGCCATGGTGACATGTCATGAAGTGGAGCCGGCTTATTACTTCTTTGCGTATTGGTGCAAGTTGTTTTCAACAGTAGTTGTCATCGGTGATCGTCAGTAAGGAACCCTTCGGAATCATCATGTCGTGGTAAGTGTCGTCGGGGTAGTCGGCGTTGGCATTGGGCTGGGAGCACGGGGGCACTTGCCCACTGGGCCGGTCCCATAGTGGGGCTACCATTGCTGGGTCACTGGGCCACCTGCCTTTTTTTTACTTTCAAGTGTTCCTAATAGGCTGCTGATCAGAGTCTCGCCCCACAGACTAAAATTTGGCAGCCAACCTCTGGCACTCATATCGCTCATCGCTGACTATCACCGCATTCTGGTAATATTCCACCCTACCTCATCCTGCTTCTCTTTCTCGTGAAGTGAGTGGGACCTTAATGATGCAATTTGCAGATTCACATCATCATACAGAGGTGAGCTGGCCATGATGGTGCACACTAGTAGGCAAGATTGGAAAGAGAAGGAAAGAAACTGTAAACAAAGTTAAAAATAAAAAATTATGAAAACACACGCTTGACTTCCTCTGCAATTCTGCAGCCATTGTCCCAGGCCTTTCCACCAATATGGGCCCGGTCAGAGAAGATTTGCACAGTATGCAAAGAGTCTCCTGATCATTCAGGCCTCTTGGTAACATGAAGTTTAGTCTACTACAGATTAACTTTCAAACTTTTAGAACTTGCCACATATTCCCCAGATGAACCCCCCCTCCCCCCCTCCCAAATTCTATAGGAACATAGATTTTCCTGCACATAACTGCAATGTGCATTCTCCAAAAAAATGACACATGTTCTGCCAACCAAATGTAGTGTAGGCCATTTACGAAGCACACCCGATGTGCACAGCAACAAGCCCTAATTTCTGTAGTGCGTTTCGATGATCTGCCCAGTGGACGTTAAGGTACAGCCCTATCCTGCACCTGCAGGAGAGGCCTCTTTACTGTAACTCTGCAAGGTATACTTTTGCCAATGAAAATCCCTCTCCATTCAAATCCTGCTCCGCAATCTGAGAACTTGTGTCTGTGCTGCGGCTCGTATGAGGAACTCTGTACATCACTAGGAATGTTTTCACTCCACTCAGCTCCTCCACTCTGCTGGTGTCATTTGTGCTGCCCTTGAAACTGCTGCCATCATGCTCCAAAACCTACGTGTCCCATTGGTAATCTGATTGCACTCACACAGCGGGTCTTTATTATGCACCGTAAAGTGTCCATTTCTGAATGTCGTCCAATATTGTCATGCACACAACATGTCATCACATGTACAACTGTTACTTCTACAGCGCAGAGTAAATAACACAGTGGTATTTGTTTTAAACAAATCATCATTTTTTGTATTCTTTTTCCCACAGCATTTACAGATGTTAGCCAGCCATTTGCCTGCCCTCTGTTTTGGACAGAGTACAACGGGAACTGCTACAGGTTCTTCCCAATGAATAAAACATGGGCAGAAGCAGACTTTTATTGTGCTGAGTTTTCACTCGGCAGGACAACTGCCAAATTAGCTTCTATCCACAGGTATGGTACACAGCTACTCCTCTGCGGGAGCCAAAATACGAGCAACTTTTATTACATTCAACTCTTAACAACTAAGTAAACAGCCAGCGCTGTGCATTGCACAACCAAGCCATGCACTTCAGAAACTTTCCTCCCTCGATTTTCATAATAGCGGCTTATATTAACTTGCCTTATACTTTTCCAATGATCCTGGCTTTATGTTGCTGTTTTTATAATTGTGATTTCTCTATAATTCTGGAAAATAATATCATTTGTGAATTGTATCTATCTATACAAAATGTATCCTTTTCATATGCGGTTTGTAAGTTTTGCTTACAGAATTGGGTACACATATTAAAGGAATGGATTAAATTAATGTTGCAGTGCAAAAAATGTTTTGTGGCACATAATAAAATACATTATCAGCACAAGATAATATTTCTGGTTGAAAAAAAAAAATCCCTTCTTTTCAGGGGTGCTAAATTAGTTTTGTGGGATTGCAGCTGTTTTTAGGCCACAAAAAAGATTTTGTAATTTGTCTCTGCCATTTGAAAAGAGTGACATTACATTTTGTGACATGTAATTGATTCACAAAAGCATTACAATGTAGGATGTGATATACAACACTTTTATTTTCATGGACACATAAGGATTGATTTAGTAGTGATTTTGCAGCTCATAGAAACATAACATTTGACAGCAGATAAGAACCGCTTTGCCCATCCAGTCTGCCCAGTTTTTAACCTATGGTAACCTCAAACCTATTTGGTCCTTTAATCTTTGTAAGGAAATCCTTATGTCTATCCCAAGCATGTTTAAATTGCTCCACTGTATTAGCCTCTACCACCTCTGATGAGAGGCTATTCCACTTATCCACTACCCTTTCTGTGAACATAAGTGTAAAATTATGGCCACACAATTGCTGCCTAATGTGTATATTGTGAATTGGACATATCTTCAGATAGATATTACGTGTGCCAGATTCCCATAAGGAATTCCCATCCCATTGTGACCACAGGAGGACCCCATGCTGCTATAGTGTGATCATCCTGCCATACCCTCGTGTCGGTTACCGCTTTTGCAGAGGAATCCAACTCTATCCCCCTGTTTTATAGGTGACCAGAGAACACTGGTGCTGGTTAGATATTTTGGAGGTGTATGCCACTTCATTTATTTAAATCTATTTTTGAACTAGTAAAGATATGTACTGATCTTTGTCTGGAGATACGGTCTGCTCTAAACAGTGTGCATGCCCCTATTGTACGTAACCGGGGATCTAATTTACTTATGTCCATCTCTAAGTCAGACTCATAGTGCACAAAACATACTCTCATTATATGGCAGCCTACAGTTCTGTGTAATGTTGGGGGCAGGTTAGACAGAATATACATTTTTGTATATGGGGTATAACATTTGGGAAAGTTACATGTGAGACTTGCATGTAGGCACCAACAATGGAGGTTCCCAACTCAATGCATTACTTCCTCAAAATCTTGTATTTTTCTTTTCTTCTCAGCTGGGATGAAAATATTTTTGTATTTGATCTTGTGAACAGCCAAGTGCCCGGAATACCCACCGATATCTGGATAGGATTAAGTGATAGAAGACAGGTAAGGGTCATATTACACATGGGCAGAACACATATGTTCTTGACTTAGCTTATATCACACAGCGCCACAACATATATATATGTGAATGTCCTATATCCACGGTTTATGATAATGTACATTATCATAAAATTTATATAACTAATAATACAGGCAACAACGGTGCAACTGTCCAACTATGAGTGAAACATGTTTTACAAGGAAATCTAGAATTCCAGGTACCATTATATACAATGTAAGTAGTGATCCACTGTCTGATCTTTAGGCAGCTCTCACAGACTCACACGTTCCATTAAGCTCTATTCATCATCATCATCATCATCATCATCATCATCATCATCAGTTATTTATATAGCGCCACTAATTCTGCAGCACTGTACAGAGAACTCACTCACATCAGTCCCTGCCCCATTGGAGCTTACAGTCTATATTCCCTAACATACACACACAGACAGAGAGAGAGAGAGAGACACTAGGGTCAATTTAGAGAGCAGCCAATTAACATACCAGTATGTTTTTGGTGTGGGAGGAAACCAGAGCACCCAGAGCAAACCCACGCAAACACGGGGAAAACATACAAACTCCTCACAGAAAAGGCTATGATTGGGAATTGAACTCATGACCCCAGTGCTGTGAGGCAGAAGTGCTAACCACTTAGCCACTGTGCTGCCCTCTATTAGCTTTAATCTCATTCACCATAAATCTCAACTTATTATATCCCAAGGCCAAACTTATAATGAAAACAATAATCCTCATACCAATGTATGGGCAGCACAATGACACAGTGGTTAGCATTAGGGCCTCACAGTGCTGGGGTCGTGAGTTCAGTTCTGTCCAGAGCCTTATCTGTGTGCAGTCCACATACTGATAGGTTAATTGGCTGCTGACTAAAATAAACCTCAGTGTGTTTGTGATAGGGAATTTAGACCATAAGCACCAACAGGGCAGGGACTGATGTGAATGATAAATATTCTCTGTACAGCGCTGTGTAAGATGGTGGCGCTATATAAACTATAATACATCGATACAAACAGTTATCCTGTGACTGCTTTTACCCACTGCACCATGCACCATCTAGTTAATTTCAAACTTTATTATATTTCACTGATAAGAAGTGTCACCTGCCACTTGAGTGCCAAGTGTATGATGCATACAGACATCTGCCATGTAAATCTAGCCTTGACTATTCTGAATCAATATATATTGAACAACAAACAAGGGCTTATGTCTGCCACTTGTTGTTATATGTTTATTATTCACTGTTTTTCCTTGAAACAGGCACAAATATTTCCTGACACGAAAGACACCGAACACCTTATTGATTGGGTCTTTCAGTTATTATGTGCTGCAAATTTAGGGTATCAGATGCTGAGCTATGATCTCCCTTCTCATTGACAGGAAGGTGAGTTTGAGTGGACAGATGGAACACTCCATGACTATAGTTACTGGGATGGAAATCAGCCGGACGATGACAGCAACAGTAGCCCAGAAGACGAGGACTGTGTACAGATCTGGTACAGATACTACAGTGGTAAGTACTGTGGCCGTGAAACTGCTACATGTGCTTCTTACTTAACTTATAAACATATGTCCATACATTGTAGCAGTATTTCTTTACAATGTGGATTATTAGGGAGGCAAACCAAATGTTGGGAAGATGCATAGTAACAGTAGATGTGGGGCAACAAAAAGGTGTGTATGTTAGAAACTGTAAGCTTCAATGGGCCAGGGGCTGATATGAGTGAGTTCTCTGTACAGCGCTGCGGAATTAGTGATGCTAAATAAACAGTTGATGATGATAATGAAGGTCATGCTGCATTGATACACTCTTAACCATTCCTCTAGATAGCAACGACAGTGGAATCTATAATTTTTATTGATGTATTGGTCTGTTCCATATATCATTTGTATGAAGAAGAACTATATATATATATATATATATATATATATATATATATATATATATAGGAAATGGCACTGAGACTGGGAAAGAGACTGTTAATAAGCATGTTCAGTATGTTATGTCTCCCCACCACTAGCTTCACTGCTCCACAACAGCACTCTCAGCGCAGTTTACTGCTCCAAAGCATTGCAAGTGCTGGCATAAAAAGGAGAGGAGGAGGGGCAGCAGTAGAAGACCAGAGCTAATTTTTTGGGATTAAGGGGCATGTTTATCAATAGGTCCCCAATACTTGTGTTGAGTAGGAATTTTTATTGCAGCTTATTGCGGATATAAGATATCATCACATCATCATCCCCATTTATTTATATAGCGCAACTGATTCTGCAGCGCTGTACAGAGAACTCATTCACATCAGTGCCTGCCCCATTGGAGCTTAGAGTCTAAATCCCCTAACATACACACACAGACAGACAGAGAGAGACTAGGATCAATTTTTGATAGCAGCCAATTAACCTACTAGTATGTTTTTGGAGTGTGGGAGGAAACCGGAGCACCCGGAGGAAACACACGCAAACACGGGGAGAACATACAAACTCCACACTGATAAGGCCATATATCTTTATATGCCAAGTAAAACCATCAAAAAGCACTTAAAAAATGTTTGCAAGGTGAATGTAATTTAGGAATCACACAGTTTACCTGCCATGGAAAATGTAACAATTGTAAAGACCCATTTAAGGGATAAAAAGAGGGGTAATATAGATGGACAGAGGGACTGCAGGACTCATGCTTAGTAGAACTTCTTGTTCTTGGGGAATGTACACCAGTAATGTACTTCCACCTCATATGTGTGGGTTGACCACATGGGGAACTGAACACAAACAGAAAATATGATAGGGATCAAAGATCCTAACAGAAAATGGGCCCACAAATGGGGCTTAATATACAAGAGTGCTCTCAGTAAACACAGCGTCCAGGGCTTGTCCTCCTAGGAACACTTGTGTTTATATTTTCAATATGTATTTCAACTTAACATCATTTCAAAAGTACTTTTTTTAAACAGTTACCACTGTATTGCCAAAATTTTGAAGTGTATTAGTGACTACTTTTATGTAGTTTACTGCAATGAGTAATGAAGAAGGTCAACGTTAAAGTGTTTAATGGTTGATGCCATAACTATAACCCTTACTCTTATCCTTAACACTATCATATAAATAAAAAACACCACGCCAAACTTGTTGGCAAAGAAAGTTGTTTACTTAAACCAAATAAAATCACTATATGGTGGGGAGAACGCTGTTAGCAGATGGCAAAAGTCCAATACCAAACTGGATGTCCCATCAATGGTCACCAACCCTCTGGACATCAACACTTATACACCATTTTTACCTGAGCGCAGCCTTGTCATTTGTCTTTAAACAGGGACAATAATCCCAGACATTCCAGAACCTGAACACCTTTGGGCTAATAGTAACGCACCACAAGTCAGCCCACAGGAGCGGTACTTACACCAAACCTAAGTCGACTCTGTGAAGGGAATGGGTTCCAAACGCCTCAATACAAGCAATGTGCGCTTAACTAACCCTGCCTGCCGACTGTACAGTGTTCCCTTGCAAAACCAAAGGCTGCACTAGCCGTAGGGCCATAAACTTATATAGATAGCTTGTGCACCACAGAGCTTCACACACCATTGGATCTGCACCAGAAACTGACCTAGAGAACAGAGCTTGTGTACCACGGAGCTTCACACACTATTAGGTCTGCACCAGAACCCGACCGAGAGATGGGGCAGCACCTCCCTTACCGCAGGCAATACCAGAAGGAATATGAATTCCAGATCCAGCAGCAAACTCCATATCCAGGAAATGGGAATGGGAGGGAGGGCAGCTTTCCTGGATTCAAGAGAGCTAAATGACTCCTCCCCGGCATTTTATAGCTTTTCCCTTAAGCCTGCCCCTCATGACACTCACCTGGGTGTACCTGACTTTGTTTTGTTAACCTCTAGTGAGGGCCAGACTAGATATGTACACAAACCTCAGCTTTTAATTTTCCTCAGGCTTATTGCATCCCTCAGTTCTACTTCCTGTACGTTTTTCCGCTTAAATTGTATCTGTACTTTGGAGTTTACTTCCAGCTTTTTTTATGTTGGCAATCTTCAACATAAAGACTTTTCATGGCTGGGATGCTCCTTGATAGGGCAAAGACCACCAGGTAGAAAAACTAGATACTCTACCTTAAAAGGAACTAAAGATGAGCGGGCTCGGATTTCGTTAATCCGAGCCCACCCGAACAGTGCAGATCCGACGGGATCCGAGCACTGTTCGGGTACTTCCGGCCGCCAAAGCAATCCAAAACGAGGCTATGACATCCAAGTCTCGCGTCGGATCTCGCGAGACTCGGAAGTCATAAATTCCCCGCTCGCGGCCATCTTCATTCTCCCTGCGATCACTGAAGAGGAAGGTTGTTTGGGAGCCCCTGTCCTGGTTAGTTTTGTTCAGTGGTTATTTGGGAGATCCTGTGCTCTGTCCTGCTGATCAGTTTAGTCAAGTGGTGCTTTGTCCAGTGCTCTGTCCTGCTGAGTCCAGTAGTACTTTGTCCAGTGCTCTGTCCTGCTGAGTCCAGTGGTGCTGTGTCCTGTGCTCTGTCCTGCTGAGTCCAGTGGTGCTTTTGTCCTGTGCTTTGTTCTGCTAAGTCCATAGTAATTTTATAATTATTAAAAAATCATAAAAAAAAATATACAAAAATAATTTTAAAAAAATATAAAAAAAGAATTTAAAAAGTATAAAAAAAATTCCAGTGCAATATATTCTTGCAGTCCAGAAATATTAGTACTGCAATACCTACGTTCACTGTTCTTGCAGTCCAGAAATATTAGTACTGCAAAATTAAAATACATTCACTGTTCTTGCAGTCCAGAAATATTAGTACTGCTATATTTACCTACGTCCACTGTTTTTGCAGTCCAGAAATATTAGTACTGCTATATTTACCTACGTTCACTGTTCCTGCAGTCCAGAAATATTAGTACCAGAGATTAAACTACGTTCACTGTTCCTGATTGGTTTGTTAAAGTGCGAATGTCCTATTTCAACAACATCAGGGTGGGTGGGAGGGCCCAAGTACAATTCCATCTTGCACCTCTAGCAAACTCTTGCAAACTGCCATCCTGTCTGCCACTGCAGTGCCACTCCTAGATGGGCCACGTGTTTGTGCCGCCCACTTGTGTCACTTAGCTTAGACATCCAGCTACCTCGGTGCAACCTTTTGGACTAAAAACAATATTGTGAGGTGTGAGGTGTTCAGAATAGACTGGAAATTAGTGGAAATTAATGTTATTGAGGTTAATAATAGTGTAGGAGTGAAAAAAAACTAAGGATGAGCGGGCTCGGATTCCGCTAATCCGAGCCCACCCAAACAGTGCGGATCCGACGGGATCCGAGCACTGTTCGGTTACTTCCGCCAGGGAAAAAAATCAGATTTTAGCACTTTTTATGCTTTTTTTTTAAAAAAATCAGAATCCGGAACCCAAAATCAGAACCAAAACCTTTTGTGGGGTGTTTTGGCAAAACAAATCAGAACCCAAAACCTCAAGCTAATCAGAATCCAAACCCAAAACCCAAAACACCAAAAGTGGCCGGTGCACACCCTTAAAAGGAACCAGTCTTCTTTTGCCCCTTTTTCATTTAAATATTCCCTTTCTTGGTCTAATGTTGAGATCTGTATGATTACAACCCTCCATTGACTCATGGTGGCGTATTCAATTGTTGCTCCGGCCGCCGGAAGAACGAGCGCGTTAAAACTATTACCGTTTATACGGTAATTAGTCGCTGAATTTCATCTCGCAGCTCCCTGAGCTGCGAGCTGAAATTCAGCGAGTAAACTACCGTATTAACGGTTTTTACGCGCAAATTTACCGTATAAACGGTAATAGTTTTAACGCGCTCGTTTTTTTGCAGTCCGGAGCAACAATTGAATACCCCCCATGAAGTTCATATTTGTCTCCCAAATAGAGTATGATAACATCAAGACTGTGTATGTTTTTAATTTAGGATGTCTGAGGTATGGCTGTGTATAATAAGTTGTGATTTATAGGAACCTGAATTTGAAAAACTGCTGAGATGCGTGTGGAAAAGTGAGTCTGTTCCCGTTAATCTATAGCAGTATCTCTGAGCATTTCAAATGTTGGGAACTATGGATATGACCTACGGCACTGACGCTATCTGTCAGTAGAAGCACTTAGTAACACTTTCAGGACAGCTTAGAAGACCAGTTACAACTGATTGCGCCACTTTAGAATGGGCAGTTTTTCTAACATTGTTAATACTAAAATATTAATATTTGCAATATGGCAATAATTTACAAACAACATACTGTATGTATTAATTAGGCATGACCTAATATCTAACCCTACAACGTAATTCAATGTCTTTTTTTTTAATATACACCCATACATTTTATGTATACAGCTGTTGTCCATATGTCTCACTGTCATCTAATCAGATATGGTTAATGATACTCACTTATCTACACAGATGTAAGATTACAGACTATGTCATATATCTAAGTGTATTCCTGACCCAATTAGGGGTTTGAAATGATTCTGTATGATGGGTCCATAATGGAATATAAATTATTTGATGCAATTATAATATTTGTTGCTTCTTATAGTTAATTTTACTGTACTAATATTTTTAATAAATATATATATTTTTTAATAAATGCTTTGATTGTAATTAAGACAGCATTTTAATTACAGTATTTAATTATTAGACTGTATGCTAGCACTTCTTAATATTCTTTCCTTTTATAACTAACTGCCCTTGATAGGGTGGGTCAGTCCTCCCCAGAATCTTAGGTCCAACACATCACTGCGCCTCCAAGCACTGTCTAGGTGCAAAGCGGCGATTCAAACACAAGGGGGAGTTGTCATACCCCTTGGGTAACGTGCCTAGCACTTCGGACTGTTTCCCTAGAAAAACCCACCATGGTGACCGGAACATACCCGGGAAGTGCCTTCGGGTCTGGTCCGGAGGGGCTTCGTGCTTAATTGAATATGCCCCCTTGAGTTTACAGAACAGTTGTGAAGCTAACGGGTACTTCATCAATGCATCGAAGGGGTTTTAGAGGAAGGCTTCTGAAGCTTCAAGGGGTTATGACGCAGCTACGACCCTGTGTAGCGTGACCACGCTAAGCTGTGGCACTCACACACTGTCCCGATTGGAGAATATAAAATTTGTCCTAAAATGCAATGCCAACAGTGATATATATCAGAGGTGCCCAAAGTCCTCAAGCGCTACCAAGTTCATGTTTTCAGAATTTCTTTAATCATGCACAGGTGAGTTAATCTATTCTTCTGGGTATGTAATTATCCTCGGTGTTCCTACAGACATAAAACCTGAAAACATGACCTGTTGGTAGTTTATGACATACTTACCAACTTTAAAATGTTGGTATCCGGGAGCCTGCGCGGTAGGAGGGCGTGATGGGGGGTGGGCCTCCAAAATGTGTGTCATTTTGGACCCGCCCCCGTGATGTCATGACGCAAACGCGTCATTCCCATGATTTACCGGGAATCGCGGCGTTTGGGACTTAATTCTGCCCACTTCACTAGGAAGTGGGCCCTTCCTAGTGAAGTGGGCAGATCCGGGAGATTGCCACACTCTCCCGGGAGTCTGTGAGACTCTCGCTAAATGCGGGAGTCTCCCGGACATTCCGGGAGAGTTGGCAAGTATGGTTTATGAGGACTGGGTTTGAGCACCTCTGATATATAATATTCTATGCGGCAGGTTTAGACAACTTGTGCTCTCTAGTTGTTGTGGAATGACGGGATCTAGCAACCAGATCCAGCCAAAAAGCTGGCATCACATGTTGGACTTCTGGTTCCACAACAGTTGGAAAGCTGCAGGTTGCCTACATGTGATCGCAGAGATTTCAGAACATGTTTACCTTTAAAACAGTATGTGCGTCTACACTGCCCACCCCCAGTAAGAGAAACATCTGCATTTGTTTACCATTACCAAAACCTAATCCAGAAAATAACTGTTATCAAACCCCATACCAGGTCATGTAGTCTGCACACATGGCATGAGCACACACCTAAAGAAATCCCCCTCAGTGAGACTAATGTGTTATTTATCAACCCTTTCACTGCTAGGTAGGAAAGAGGCTGTCATTTCACTGGGATAGTAGATGGCAGGAATGGATGCTTATCTACTGAGTTCTCTTCATCCTGTCGGATCTCTGTGCTTTGTATATCAGAGGGCTGTACGCAAGCTTGTCACAGTAGAGGGTGACATGATGTGTTTGTGCCAATGCAATCTGCGTCTGAGGGTGGATGCATAACACTTCCCTATTAGCATATTCCATCTAAAGGTTACTCATTTGCATACCTCCTGTCATTCCCCAGGAATCCAGAATCGTGTCTCTGTTTTTTAGATTATTCCCATTTCTGTCACAAAACCAATTAAGACAGTAATATTAATTTGTCATAGCAAGCCTAGCGCTGTGTTTGTATCTCTGGCAGAGCAGCTGTGGACAACCATAATTATATCACAGCATAACAAGATTAGATTGCTCTTTTTAAGGTTTGCTACCAGTGTTATTTAATATTAAAGTATCAGAGAGTTATATTGTGTAACACATGTGGAGGAGGACAGACCCAGTGGTGCATCTGGAGGAGGATGGAGAAGTAGGACAATCCATTACCCTGCAGGACTGCAGGGGCTGATACTGAATAATTATGTCTATAGGGAGCATCTGAGTACGTCCATTTTTAACCTACTACTTACCTTCCAAATCAAAAGCATTTCACTCAGTATACAGTACTCTGCCCTAATTTCGCCAACGTATTTTCCAATTGTAATTACCTATCCTGAACTAAAGGATCACCAAACCTGAAATACACTTTGGCTTATATAAAATAGCTGTCAATATGTTAAAGTTGTCATCTAATGACATAAATAGATGACTGGCATTATATTATATGTAATGTAACTGAGGGGTCTATTTATGAAGTGATGAGGGGCCTAAAATCCAGCTGGAAAAAATACCTTTCACCGCTTTGTCCCATTTAATAAAGGCTAGATACCTTTGCACTGTTTTTCACTGCTGACCCTCAAAACTTAGCACCATCTCAGGATGACATAACTTACCTTTTCTAATGGAGTGTGGTCCTGCTGGAGGGGATCCTCTTGGCTCACTGCATAGTCCTCCCTTCCTTAGGCCAGAGTTGACTTTACTACTCATGTGGGAAGAACACATTGACACATACGCAGAAAGTCCACTCTGTCACTTTAATGAAGCCGGTACCTTTCGCAACAAAACAGAAGTTTTGTTGAAGAGAGTGATTTTCACCTAGGATCGCACAGCAGGTAAGTATTCATGAAGAACAGTGGTACATGTTTATCCTTAAGTATCACTGCCCAACAATGATTAATAGACGCCTGAGTGCAATCTATCATCTCATATCATTAACTATTGTTAAGCTAAAGCTGATCACAGACATCATGCAGCCAAGTGTCAATTTCCAACCTGCCCCACTCGTGAGTGTTCACATTGCCGTTTAGGGCTCAGGGTGGAGCAGCCAGCTCAAATGTGGTGTCACGGAGATCTTTTAGCACAGACAGAAAATGAAACAACATAGAGGTCCAAAGCGTTTCATTTTTCAGACTGTATTTATAAGTCCTGTACTAGCGTTATTATATATTGTGGTCATCTTGCCAATTGCATTTGGCCAATATAGTGCCAAATGCAATTGTGTGGTCAGCATCACACATGTCTGTGTCAGTCAATAGACTTAAAGACGGAGTAGATATGCTAAAACTTCTAAAAAGGAAAATTTGTGGTGTTGCTCATAGCAACCAATCAAATTCTAGCTATCATTCTAGAATGCAATAGATAAATGATAGCTAGAATGTCATTTGCGGCTATGGTCACTCCTACAAACGTTTGCAAACATCCAATGGTGCACTCTATATAAGACTTTGAGGAATAATTGAGAACAATTTGTAGAGTGCATCAATATCCTTGTGTCGTCTTGTATGTTGGCCGGAGGGTCAAGGACATTTAAGTTTTTAATGTGGTTAGTCTTGTCAGATGATTCTCGTAAATGGGTGTTCCACCATAAAAATCTACAAAATTACCCAAATAATGATGTCACAAAAGTAAGAAGTTCCTCTTTTTCCAGTACATACAAAACAAAAATGTTTGTATGTATGTACTGTCAAACTTGTTAGAGTCATGCTTGAATTAAGCATTTATTTATTTTTAAGAGATTATTTAGATTTTAGAATAAATATGACTATCTTTTTACTTGGTGATACATTCGTCCCTCTCCCTATAAAATTTGTGTACTGCAAATTATCTCCCCTTTACAAACAAAAGATCCTGGCGCCAAGCTACATTGCTCTCCGCACCTCTGTCCCATTATACTGTACCTTTCTGTCTTCATTTCTAAATTGTTTCCTTGTGTTCCTCCAGACATCAAATTCAACAGTGCATCTTTTACATGATGCTCTTTACGTTCTTTGTATCCTTGCCTTTCTGACCCCCTTTCATTTCTTATTTGTCATTTTCCAAAAGATCCTGAATTTTAATTAGGTACAATGTCAATCCAGATTATACTTGTCAAATAACAGGTGCATGGTGAAGACCAATCTAACAGCAGACACTGTGAATTTCAGAATATATCTGTGAATTTTCCATATAAATTAGATTCCCAATAGATTATTCTAACATCAGCTAAAAGAACTGGAGTATACTGACTACATTTTCCATTCTTTATAAAGTAGGTCCACCATTGTAAATGTGTTATTAATTCTGCTCCTATTATTACGACATATCCTACTCTTTATATACCTTTAACTTACGGTAATTTAAATGTTAAACCATTCTATTACTTATCTCACATTAGTTAATATTGTCAAAATACAAACACACATTATGGACAGCATTTAAGGCTTATTTGAAATTAAGTGGTGGAGATTACACAAATGTGCTGTAACTCATAGCAATCAATATGATGTTGTCCTTCATTAACCTTAAGGAGTAACAGGAGAAAGCAATTAAAATGTGTTAAATATATGCAATACAGTTTATATAACAACAGTATTTTAACATTAATGACACACATTTGATATAATTTGCATTGATTTTCAAACATGCAGATATTTAATCATGATTCTAGTTTTAGAACAATCATTTTACATTAATGAATCACAGAAAAATAAACCATGTGGCATTTGTGTTGGTGGATGTGTCACAACACTACAAAGGTTGGGAAACACTGCCCTAGCCTGATTCATGCTAATGTCTGAATGACTGGTATTGGTATTGTCAGGGCATAATACCCCATAGCAAAATTTGAGGTGTAAACTGAAAGCCCAAACATTGCTTTGCAGCACACATATGTCGGCCACTGCGCATGCTCTGTATTGTAGAGCGGGACTTTGGAAGCAGTTAGACAGACATGCCCATGCCACCCTCACCGCCAGGTCCTGTAGCCACCACACCGCCTGCAATTTGGTAGTCCCACCACTGGTTACTGTGCTTTTGTTCTCTAGTGTCTCACTAGAGTCTATGCTATCCTGTGACACTCCAGGTGTTGTGAAACTACAAGTCCCAGCATGCTTTGTCAATATATAACAGCTTATTGCTGGAAGGGAATGATGGGACTTGTAGTTTCACAACACCTGGAGTGTCACAGGTTAGCCAACACTGGCCTATGTAAACCATATAACTCTTAATTGGCCAGGCCAGAACTGGACGGCAAAATTTGGCCTTAAGTGTACCCAACTGTGTCGGCAACCACACCACACAGTTCAATGTTCTGACATGAAACTCTATAAATGTCATCTGGCTGCATACTGATCTATATTATTATTATTATTATTATTATTATTATTATCATTTATTTGTTGGGCGCCACAAGGTTTCCGCAGCGCCATACACAGTACAAACAGGAGACCATACAGGGTGAAACATTACAGAACAATAAACACAAAGTACCAATGCTTCAGAAACTCCGGGCAGACATATGGAGTAAATACGGAGCAGATACAGCAGATCTATATAGGCAGATTTGACAGCGTTTTGGAATATAAAAATATATATGTCCAGTTCAGACACATATGACGACTTGGCAATAATGTGGTTAGTGCATTGCCGTGTTGGATATAGATTTGGGATGGATCACATAAAGCATTGCTGTGACATGGAGGCACATGTGCACGTTTTATAATGTTGCTATGGGGCCATTAATTCCAGTTACACATGTTTGTGAAATTTTCACTGTACTTACATTACTGGTTGTACAATGTAACAAGTGAGACATGCAAAGAGAGGAACACATTTCTCGTCAAACACCGTTGGCTGCAATTTCAGCTGATTCCAGTACATATTTCATTCTAGCATCATACAAATTTGCCAATACTTAAAAAACTAATTGTGAGATGATTTGTTGAGGAGTAGTGAATTTTGTGTGATAAGTTATATCATTTTTGTCATTATAGCCTCTGGATATAATGGCCAACATGATCTGAACATTGGTATGATCATAGTACATAGAACTGCATTCTATACAAGAGAGCATTTCACCTATTTATTATTATTAATTATTATTATTATTATTATTATTATCTTTTATTTATAAGGCACCACAAAAGGTCTGTATGACATATACAGAAAGCAGTGATCCATTACACATTTCATGATACATAAAGAACAAAATACATAGACAACATAACTTGAAATGAATATAACACTGTTACACTCTATACAGACTAAAACACTACATCTACCAGCATGATCTGCCATTGGACATGGTAGTTCGGATTCTGTTCTTCGTCGAATGTTCCTCAGCCATTAGGCTGTTGGGCAGGTGCTGTGCTATATCTTTGTGTAGGTTCTCTGATTGTGTGTATTGTCTGTCTATTCTGTCTTCTCTTCCCTAATGAGCCAAGCTGTAGTGAGTCACCGCCAGGAGAAAGGGAGCTACCAATTAACGAAGAGCTCTCTAAGAACAAGAAATTGATCTCCAGTAGTGGTTTAAATGTATTGTACTTTCTCTTTCCCTTCCATATCTTATTTCTGCCTTAGTCGTGTATGATATAATTTGTTGTGTCTGTGTCTTGTTTATATTTCTTTTGAGTCCTGGGGATATATTTACTAAATGGCGGGTTTGAAAAAGTGGAGATGTTGATAGCAACCAAACAGATTCTAGTTATCATTTACTTAGTACATTCTACCAAAAGACAGCTAGAATCTGATTGGTTGGCAACATCTCCACTTTTTCTAACCATTAGTTTAGTAAATATGCCCTCTGGTGTTGACACTTGCCTAGCTGACTCTTGGTTTTGATCCTATGCTGTATGTGCCCACTGTGTACCCCTGACTCTGATCTTTTTTACTATTCCATTGATGTGACTCTTACCCTTGGATATTATATCCATTTTTGCTATGTTCATGTGTAATAATATCTCTCTGCATAATCTCCCAATCTACCCATCCAGACCATTTATATTAGGTTCAGCACTGGGATTATGTTTTCCCTGAGCCACAGATCAATGATTGGCATAGGACACTTTAGCTACCCAGCATAACCTGATCCCTGAGCACAGCTTATTTTCAGAACTTATTTTGTTGACTGGGCCCTTTCCTTTCCAGCCTATAATGTAATAAGATGCCTTATAAAGTCCGTTTTTTAGTTTGATTGTAGTTGTATAACTTTATATAGTATGTTCACTAACTTTACATTGATCTGTTTCCCCCACCAGCCTTACGTTCCTGGAATGACAACAGCTGCAGCCGTGAATTTCCCTTTGTCTGCAAGCTCCATTCTATGACACACATGTGACCTCTCAATGGATGGTCTGAAAATCAGAACTTTGGGCAATTGTTTACTCTGCAGAATTGTAATTGACATAATCCTCACTATGGCACTAAGAGAAGAGGTTTTGATACAGAATGTGTATATTATTGTTAACAGACAATCCCAGTCATATCTCTGGAGTCCCACGAAAATCCCATCCAAAGCCAATTTAACAGTATGTACAAAGAATAGTATATTATATATAGGATTACGTATTCCCTACGGTAAATTATTATAATATTACATGTCTTGGAACAGTTCCCTCACCATATAAAAGTACAAGGCCACACGCTTTATACAAGTCATAGAACTTTAAAGTCACCATAATAATTTACTACAGATTATCTCTTATAATACACACATTTTTATAAGGAAATTAAATAATGATCGCACAGTTTAAAGCACAACATATATAAAATAAGTATACATGCAAACAGACAGACACCTAAAGTGTATATGAATGTTACCAGAACCTACCCATATGGCTTTATATGAATATAAAACTCCTAGTTGCACTTACCATAGACTGGAGCTCATGTTGTCAATGCTGTCCCCTCCATTCTCAGCCAATCATCATCATCATCATTTATTTATATAGCGCCACTAATTCCTGGAACTCCACCATTTCTTTGCACACTTTACAATGAGTGCTCCTTCTATGGGGAAGCACAAGGATTTGTGGACCAAGATGGTGACGTCTACGAGGGTGCAATATTTTGCATATTCTAATAAGCTGGAGGGGATCAGACGTCCTGCTAAATGCACTTAGATTTGCACCCACATGAAAACATTATATTTGGTTTTGTGGGATCAGACTCATGAAATGAGATTTAAAGGGTAGAAAAGGCACATTTAGTGGTAACCTATTTTTCTACCTCCTCCGAGAACCACCAGAACTCAGCCTGTGCTCTCAGTGGGATGCCTTTGGCACCGATCAGATGCAGTATATATTCCAAAGCCCATTTCTAGGCACATTTCTACTAATGTAATAAGAACATTCAGGCACAAATGTGATACTGAGCAGTAGCTTAGGAGAAAAAATGGAAACGTTGAAATGAATGAAGAGGGTGGTTCTAAAGTGTTAATGAAGTGTTACCAGGCTGGGATTTGAATTGATGTATTTACTCAAATTTTCAGCCAGATCTAAAACCCACAAAAAGTCACAAGCATTTTGTGTTTTTGGGGGCAGTTCTAAAATCCAGAAGAATGGTATGCCATGGAGCGCTCTTTGTTATATGTAAGACAGATATATATAGGGGGCATTTATGCAAATAGAAATGTATTGCTTGTCTGCATATTTTGAAATTTGTCTAGTACCCTAACTGTGGAATATAGGGAGAATTTTATCCAAATCTATCTTTTGGTGGAATTCATTAAGATACGATACAATACAGAGTTCTATTTAGCTTCAGTTTAGCTTTTCCCTAACTGGTAGGTCTCCCGAAGGTTCCACAGTCTGGCACTTTAATCCTCTGTCCTTGCGCTGCTTATTTGATGCAAACAGTGATTTTTTTTTTACTCCTTCCCCCCCTCCTCCCCCGTTGAACTTGCCCTTCACATGGAGCATTACCAACATTGCCTTTTGTGATCAAAGACTGGAAAAAAAGAGGGCAGGTGTACGGGATGCGCAATGACAACAGCTATGCAGCTTACATTAACAAGTGAGTAAATTAGATTGTGTAGGAAACGTGGGTTAACTGAGATCTCAACACCTATTGCTGCAAAGCAAGTTTGTTAAGGTGGGGGCAGACATTTTTAATCCCTGCACATATGACCAGGCTAAGCTTTGACACATTTTGTTTCTGGAAGCTTCCAAATCTGATCCTATATATGTTATACTTGTCCACTCTCCCGGAATGTCTGGGAAAAACCCAAATTCTAGGTACCTGAATTGTCACCAGTCTAATGGGACCCATAGAGGCACATATTTTCATCTAGCTACAAACCACTTCTGCTGCCAGGCCCCACTACAGTTACATGGGCTGACGTTCAATAATTATGCCCTTGGTTCTGGTAACCCTGGTGATGCGGTTTCCTACAGCAGAGTAAAAGATACGGTGTTCTCTCTTTCTTAACAAAAGTGTGTGTTACATGTCTGTACTGTATGTATTGTGATATACTTTATTCATGTGTATAACTCAGGTATGGATAACCGCAGGTATTCAGGGCAAACAGAGGACAGAGTTTCTGGATATTACTGATTAATGACAGGCGGCTGTCACCATTCATCAGGATAACCAAAATTCTGCACTTTTTTTGAACCTCAAGGCCTACAGTTATGCAGCCCTTGTATAACTTAACAGATTTAAATAAACAAGTATTTCCTACGTCCTCATGCGCAATGTTTTATTATCTAATAATTTAGTACAGTTAGCGAATATGAAGGAAATAGCACTTTCTTTTGCCTCAGTCAGAACAATATTTAGAAATATACAATCACAGTTCAGTTTCCATGATTCACCCCAAGACAATGCAAGTTACCACGTTCACCCTGGCTGGACTGGATCCTAATGACTCTCTATCAATTTAGTATTTCAGATTAATTGATGAGAATGGTGTTTTTTCTTTTTTTTACCATCAGTTAGTTGATTCAGCACAGGTAACTTCAGCAGTAAAATAAAGTGGGACGTTTGGGAGACTAGCACATTGTACCAGGTGGAAGTGGCCTTTTAGAGGGTCTGTTATATAGCATTTACCTTTATAAAGATGGGGAACAAATCTATTCCACAACACTTAGGCCTGCCTCTCCTCTCTGTTTTATTTATTTCTATTGCAGCAGGGCGAAAAAACCCCAATTTGCAATAGGTTTTTTTTTCTTCATGTTCTTCTAAACATCAAAGGGTTACTGCCACTGATAATAGCCCCTGCTGGAGGTGAGGTTTACCGGCAAAGGCTTCATCTATGGGGCTTTTAGTTCCACTGGCAGGCCGGAGCATAGGCTGACCCAGTAAATCTGGTTGTTAACCCTTATCTCTTAGGGCCATTATCTCAAGGCAGTTGAGTATCAACTAGTTCCCTCTGCAATATTTTTTTATTTGAATTGCTTTGATACATATTTTTTTATGCAATCATAAGCACCAACAACAACAAAAATCAGCCTTATTGCCACGATTAGAGCTCTCTTGATAAATAGGCCCCTTAGCCTTTTTCTCTTCCAAAATTGAGGCTATCAGACTGAACATCTCCTCCTCGCCTTCTCCCGCCACCCTCATCGCCTCACCTCCCTCCAATAACCAACTCTGGTGCTCCTTTTGCCCTACAACAGGTGAAGAAGTTCGCTCCCTTATTCTTTCCTCTCCTCCCTCTATCTGTCCTCTCGATCCCATCCCACCTCCTTCGCTCTCTCTTCCACTGCCTGCTCTTACCTTGCACACCTCTTCAACTTATCACTCTCCTCTGGTGTAGTCCCCTCCTCTTTTAAACACGCTCTTACCTCTCCTATCCTTAAAAAACCCAATCTTGACCCCACCTCTTTTGCTAATTATCGCCCTATCTCACTTCTCCCCTATGCCTCCAAATTACGTGAGCGGATTGCCTGCAGCCGCCTCGCCAGATACTTCTCGGACTTTTCCCTCCTTGACCCTCTCCAATCCGGCTACCGTCCTCTCCACTCCACTGAAACTGCCCTGGCCAAAGTTACTAATGACCTCCTATCTGCCAAATCCAAGGGTCACTTTTCCCTACTTATCTTCCTTGACCTCTCCGCAGCCTTTGACACTGTGAACCACCCCCTCCTACTGCAAACTCTTCTCTCTCTCGGCCTCTCTGGATCTGTCCACGCCTGGTTCACCTCATACCTCGCTAACCGCTCCTTCTCTGTATCCACGTCTGGTTCTTCCTCCTCCCCCTACCCTCTCCCTGTAGGTGTCCCGCAGGGCTCTGTTCTCGGCCCTCTACTCTTTTCGCTATATACTTCCTCCCTTGGTGCTCTCATCTCCTCCTTCGGTCTTCAGTATCACATGTATGCTGACGACATTCAACTCTACATCTCTTCTCCTGATCTTTCTTCCACCCTCCTCTCTCGGGTATCAGACTGCCTCTCTGCCATCTCCTCCTGGATGTCCGAGCGCTTTCTCAAAATCAATATCTCTAAAATGGAACTCATTGTCTTTCCTCTGTCCAGACTCCCATCCCACCATGACCTCTCTATTGTCGTCAACAACACCACAATCTCCTCTGTCACCCAACTCCGCTGCCTGGGTGTCACCCTCGACTCCTCTCTCTCTTTTGCCCCCCATATTCATTCCCTTGCCCAAGCCTGTCGCTTCCAACATCGCCCACATCCGTCCCTTTCTCTCTCAGGATGCCACCAAGACTATCATCCACGCACTCATCATCTCCCGCCTGGATTACTGCAACCTCCTCCCCACCAACCTCCCCCACTCCCATCTCTCCCCCCTCCACTCTATACTCAACATGGCCGCAAGACTCATCTTCCTCTCACGCCGCACCTCCTCTGCCTCCCCTCTCTGCCTCGCCTTACACTGGCTTCCCTTCCCCTACAGAATCCTTTTCAAACTCCTCACCACCACTTACAAGGCTCTCTCCCACTCTACTGCCCCCTATATCTCTAACCTCTTCTCCATTCACACTCCTGCCTGCTCCCTGCGCTCAGCCAATGATCGCCGCCTCTCCTCCACTCTTATCACCTCTTCCCAATCCAGAATCCAAGACTTTTCCCTTGCAACCCCCATTCACTGGAATGACCTCCCTCATCCCATCCGTCTCTCTCCTACTCTGTGTTCCTTCAAACGTGCACTGAAAACCCACCTCTTCCTTAAAGCCTACCAACCATCCACATAGCCCCTTCATCTCCTCCACTCGCTCTCCCTCTCTCCCCCTTGCCTCATCTGGCTCCCCTTGTGCCTGTTCTGTTTTCCCTCCCTTAGGATGTAAGCTCACATGAGCAGGGCCCCCTTCCCTCCTGTCTCCCTACCTGTTCTTCTGCTCCGTGTTTATTGCAATAGCCAGCCTTGAGTTTCTGAAGTATTGGTATTTTTGTTTATTGTTTTGTACTGTTTCACCCTGTATAGTCTACTGTTTGTACTGCGTACTGCGCTGCGGGAACCTTGTGGCGCCTAACAAATAAAGGATAATAATAATAGTAATAATAATAATAATAGAATGGTAGCAAAATAAAAAAACTTCCTCACTGCAGACATTAAGAGCACCAATGTTTCCCTTTAATTGCTTTAATATGTGAAGGGTTTCCACTATGTGACTGCCAGTATGGAACATGGAATATTTGTGACTAATCTTGATGAATTTCAAAAGAAATTCCTCTGTGATCACCCTGAGTGGTGATGATGGCATCTTCACAATGTGCTTTTCCTTGAACTATAAACATGAGGATACATGCAGGAGATTTATGCAACCGAACATGTTCATTTTCTTTTATATTGAATAGTCTGTGGAAGCTTTCTTGGAAAGAAAAATTCTCTAGAGGGCTGTGATTCAGCGGGAGACAGAGCATTAAGGCCTATGGAAATATATACAGCTATCTGAACTATGCTCCCCAGAAAATGTCTCTGCTTTACCATAGCAATTTATTATTGTTTCTGTATTGAGTTAGGAAAAAGGTGAGTAAGTCTAATAGGTTGTATTTTTTTTTTATATTTTACTGTTAATGTTTGTGCAATATTTGTGTACAAGTAATATTTATAATATTGGCTGTAGAATGCGGTTATTTAAGAGCCAGTGAAGGTCATTTAATCAGCTGCAAAAAGAAAGAAAAATAAACCAAATGCTGCCTTTAACAATATAACAGTTTATGAGATACATTAAAATTGACATAGCATCAGTGATTCATAAAATGAGAGGAGCACTGATTGCTCAATAGCTATCTGACGTGTTGATTGGGGGTATATGGTGACCCTCACGAAATGATGCTCAAACCACTCTCCCAATCTGCCCATCCATACCCAGCGTGTTGCTGTGACCAAACCCACGGAACTAAAATACCATTTCCTAGTGTTTAAGTTTTGAGGTAAGAATATGTCTTGAGAAGTTGAAGGCATCAAAAGGTACAGTTATTGCTAAATAATAATAGTACTAAATGTATTAAATAAATAAAATAAATTAATTGATAGAGGCATACAATAATCTAGTCTTAGTTGTATGAATATGTAATTAAACTAAAAAAAAAGGAACTAGGGTACAGACGTGTGTGAATACTGTATTAGTAATATTATTTAAGTCCTATTAAGACCGGGGCTGTGGACACAACACCAAGTAGTATTGACACAGCCAGAGAGTGCTGGTGGGGAGTCTCTGTTACTTCCGGTCTTCACCATCCTCTACAAGGTGGGGTGGATTTTGCTGCATGTAGTAACCAGGTTGCAGTACACCAAACTTGCTATTAGTGTGGTGACGGAGTAAGTAATAAAGAAGGCAGAGTGATCAGACTAGTCGATGTCAGCAGGATGTAGGTAACACAAAACAGGATCGGTTGGCAGCGAATAAGTCTCACAAAAACAGGAACAAGCTGAATCAAATATTTAGGAGTGAAGTATCAATTAGGATAACGCACTTAGAAGCTCAGAACAGCAAAACTGATACTCTGGCAGGAAATGACAGGCAGAGCAAGTTTAAATACTGCTTGGGAGTTCAATTCCCCGCCTCTGTGATATATGCAATCGACTAATTGCCTCTCAGTGAACTTGTATCAGCTGTGCTTAACATGCTGTGAAGTGAAATAGATACAGAGTTCTGCATCTAAATGCAGAATTCCTGTCAGGTCTATAATTAGGTAACAAGATATAAATATATAGTCTATTCATAATATAAATTAAATTACAGTTAGATATTATACAATAGAATTGCACAAACAGAGATCAAAGATGGTTAATGCTTTTGGTTGTCTAATGCTTCCAAGAGGACCCCGTCTAACTAAGCCACAACTAAAGAGATCTGTTCCATTGCCACATATGTGTCATAGTATCTTGTATTGCTGGAATTTGTGGTTACCTCTCCTACACAGTTAGGGCTTTATTTAACGTTGGATGTACACTCACTTCTGTGGTGTAAATATACCTATCTATACCTATATCTATTTGTACATATTTTAAAGTTGCAGCCACATATATCTGGAGAGGTGGGAGGTGGACAGGCCAGGGTAAGTTGAGCACAGTAAGGGTGTGTAAACATAAGTGTATCCCCCCACCCCCCACATGGAGATGTGATGCAATGAGAAAAGGAAGAATCCACTGATATACTTCTTATGTGATGATGATACCTGCAGCACTATCTAGATGCTTCTAATTGGCTGTTTGCATATCAACCCCTCCGGGTAATACTAATTATTTATTAGCATTATGGTTATATTATGTTAAGTTATGGCCATCCATTTGGATTTCTTATTTGTCATTTCCACGTGCACTACCGAAGTTTCCCATTGGATTCCCAAGTGGTAAATGACTGACATTGTTTGTATTTAATAAAATTTATATGGAAAAGGCAATTATCGCATAATTTAATAACACAGTCAAGACACTGTTCACTCTTTGTTATGACACTTAATTATATTGTATTGTTTGCGATTAGGATAATGCAATTTTTGCATTTGCTACTAACACTGTTAAGGCACATCTTTTCACTATAATTGGGTGTAAGTACATGTATTAATACACCTGACATAGAAATACTGCTGTATTTGGAGTAGGACGTATCTTGAAATATGCGCAACTCAATATACACACATAAGACTGCAAATTTTTGCAGCATAATTTCTATGTGCATGTTCGGGCCACATAATATGTACAAAATTAGGCTTCTAGGAGGTTATTTGGAGTTGGATGCAAGTGCATTTGCTTTCTTAATGTACCGCACGTAAAAATTTTTGCACGTTGCAGGCAGTATTTTAAATGGCATTCATCTAACACTTGCGGCACCTTGCGCTTTGAGATGTGGATCAGACTCATTCATGTGCAATACAGCAAGGGCATGTGGACAAGCTCATAATGATAACTGTGTTTGATGTGTTAACAACATATAAAAAATAATAATAATAAAAAACATGCGCTCCCAACATTAATGCTCACAACCTGGTCTGGCAGCAGCAAAATTGGGAGGGCAAGCAGAGTGGGGAAGGAAACTCTGGTAGGGAAGGAAATTTTAGTGAACTGTAGGCTGAGAAGGAGGAGGTGGCCAGGTAGTTAAAGAAGGTAAGTTAGAATAGGGGCCCCTGAAACCTTAGGGACCCCTTCAAAATTTTACTATGGGGCTACAACCCTGTTGCTATAGGTTCCTGTTACAGCACATCTGTGCAAATAGCATTATTTTATAAACACCATTGTGTTTATATGTATTATGTTATTATATAAGAGATCTGGGTGTAAATGTATTAAAAATGCGGGTTTTGCAAGTTGCTGATATTGGTTGACTTTGCAGGGGATATTTAAAACAGCAATGGCTTTAAAGGCAAGCTTTCTTTTGATGGTGAAAAAGCCTCATAAAGCAAGATAATTTGGCAAATGATGCTGATAAGTAGCAGTTCGGGTGCACATGACCATTCACGTATTGGTATGTCCATGGAAAAACACACTTCATATGAGCCCTCTACATACACACAACTGGGTGTAACAATTTGAAGTTAAACATTACACTGGTTTGTTACCATGGCATTTTCTGGAGACATCTGGAGACTGCCTCACTCTGCAGTAGGAATTTCCAGGTCACCGAAAAAAAGGTTTGTAAGGGACCTCACCCATCCCTTGAGCAAAAACAAGAAATGACCATTATTACTGCACTAGGGAATATAGCACGTCTCTTACACTCGACCTCCAGATGTTCTTTAGACTTTGCTTGGACATTACACATCAAGGAATGTCATTCTGTAATACTAGAAGGTATCCGGTTAATATCCATCGTTCATTTACATGGTCATGCTCACCAAAATACCATTTATTCATGTAAATACTATACAGAATAGCATCATTATTTTAACACCTTGCTTTCTAAACAACCCATTTATTCTACTTTTTAAAAATTTTATTTAATGACATATAATATATATTGAATAACAATTTTAAAAACAGTGCCTGGTGCTCTGAAGGCTGAACTGCGAATTATAGCGAACATCATGCAATTTCAGAAAAAATATACAATTTTATTATTATATATATGTTTTCCTCTGTTTACCCCTAATAACCTTACGCACAGACAATATACTTTATTACTTATTTTGACTAAAACACACTTCAGCTCTATTTTATGGGGATTTCACTGAAATACTGTATAGAGTTGCTCTGTAAACACTCAACTGACATTCAAGGAAATACAAGATAGTTCAGTTAGGGGCGGAACACTACATCATCAAGCCCCTATAGCAAAATTTGGAAAAGGGTGATGGGCAACCGATACACTTCAGAGGCCGCATCATGCGGCTCTGTAACCTTCAAAAGGGCCACACATTACCCTTAATCTCAGTAATAAGTTAACACAACTCAATTAATCAAAGAAAGAGACATCTATCTGTAAGAACATATCAGCAGCATTTGACACAAGTGTTACAAACTATACCAAACAAATTTGACAATAAAGCAGAAAGGAGCTGGGGGGATGCAGGTAAAGACTCTGAGGGCTGCATGCATCCCACCACTGCAATAGAGGTTGCAGCCAGTGGTGGAACTACTGCGGTTGCACTGAGTGGTGGCTACGGGCTCCCGCTCATCTCAGGACCCTGTAGCCGCTGCATCCCCTCTAATGCGGCTAACTAAAGGGGTTGCAGTTACCAGTGAATAAAGTTAAACTTCATCTATATCATATTAATATATTTTGGGGGGAGGTTACCTCCCCTTTGTTAATTATTATTGTGTGCATTTTAAAGGCAAATTATAATTTTGAGCATTATTAGATCTAACAACTAAATAAATAAAAGATAAATAAAACAAATTTTTGCATGAAGAATTCCTTTCATTTAACCACACACCCACAAACCTGCAGCTCAGTTTGCCTCATTGTAGACATACCCCTGTAATCTTTGAAAATATAGTTGATCACATCAGGTGTAACAGACCTATGAGCTTCAGAGAGTTATGTATCTAATGTTAGTCACTTTGCATGGCGTGCCACATAATGTACGTGTCACATGCAGCTGTGGTCCCCACATTGTCTACCTTTGTCACATATTGGCTTAATACAAGGGGAGAATCATAGGGGAACATACATCACAAAGAGAGAAAAGGGAGGGCATATGTAATGTACGCCCTCCCCATTGATATCTCTGATATCGGTGTAATAGAAAATATTGATACGCTGCAATTTACTATTACTGGGGTAGCTGAGTGATACACAGGCTGAACTTACTGCTTTGCCAGGCCAGGTTGGAGACATTTGTCATGTGTGCCTTGAATCCTAGCCCCCACTACCCCTGTTTCTGTAGTCAGAACAAAGTTCTGTCTACACTGGACAGTCCCATCACAATTGGGACAGTTGTAACCATTCTTCCTGCTGCTACCTATGCCTTGAGTTCTTTTACTGCTTGGCCAGATCCTGGAATGTTGGGGCCTTGTCTGGAAAATAAATAAATACTATTCATCTTCTGGAAAGCCGAGCAACTAGTGAACTTCTTTGGTCTGCCTTTCAAACAATCAGTCCCAATATTAAATCAATAGCATTAATGCCCCTGGATTTGATACAGGTTGTACTAGCCACACCCATCTCACAACTGGTTACATACAGGCATCTAGGAGATGAGGGAATAAATATTGGTGCTCAGAGTCTAACCAAATGCCCCTAAAATGGGACAATTTTGGGAAACTTGGGACAAGTAAATATAAGTTAACAAGAGGCAAGTTAACAGCAACAATACTTCTAAGCTAATTCTATTAATATTGGCAACTATGTCATTGTAATATAATCTTTAAATTATATAAATTAATTGGTAAAGGGCAGCACACGTCATGTGAATGTGTATCTATCTGTGCATTTGTGCTTTGAACACCCACAGCTCAGATTCTCATTGACTATTCCCAATTTTGTACCCCCCTCATTAAATAACAACTTCCTTACTATAAAAGCTTTTTTCTTGACTCCACTGTGATTGGCAATATGCTTTACTTTATGCTAGAATACACATTATTCTATATATATATATATTTATTTATTTTTTCATATGTACAGTTGTAGAGACATGATGACATATATCATCATTTTGACTCAACAGGGGCAGAGCTGCATTAATAAATGAGTAAGATAATTAGCTGTGGATTTCATATGTATTTTAGTTTGGAAAGGCAAAATCTGAATTGGACTTGCAGCTAGTACTTAGGCTTTTTATTAGCACTTTGGATAAGGCTTGGTCGAGGATTTATAATTGGAGTAGTTTATTTAAAAGGAGAAGGAAGCTCCTGGTTGCATTGCATTATTTATCACAATTGACTGGGTGACATATCTGTACAAAGAGGTCATCCCAAGGTATGAGATAAGCCGATTATGTGTTGCTCACCTCCAATACTGTTGGTATTGCCAGGTATGCCCTGGTGCTGCCATACCCCCTGGCGGGGGGGGAGACTGACAGAAGACACAGAGTGACAAGAGGGGGTGAGGGACGAGAACACTGAGGGGCGAGAAGCACAGAAATAAGTAGGAGGGGGCAGGGCCGCCATAAGGGGGGTACGGCCAGTACTGCTGTGAAGGGCCCGGACTTGGGGGCCAGGACAGACCTCTCTGTCTGTCCAGACTCCCTGGACTATCCGGGCCCCGCAGTCACTGACCGTGTTTCCCATTTTTTTTTACTTACCTTCTCCGCGATGCTGCAGCTCTGCCTCCCAGACTCTGATAGGCTGGGAGGCGGACCTTAATTGTGGAAGGGGGGTTGAGGGGGACCTTAATTGTGGAAGGGGGGTTGAGGGGGACCTTAATTGTGGAGGGGGAAGGGAGAGGGGGACCTTAATTGTGGAGGGGGAAGGGAGAGGGGGACCTTAACTGTGGAAGGGGGGGAGAGGAGAACCTTAATTGTGGAGGGGGCGAGAGGGAAAGGGGGACCTTAACTGTGATTGGAAGGGAGAGGGGGACCTTAACTGTGGGGGGGAGAGGGGGACCTTAACTGTGATTGGGGTGGGAGAGGGGGACCTTAACTGTGATTGGGGGGGTGGAAGGGGACATTAACTGTGGGGTGGAGAGGGGGACATTAACAGTGGAGGGGAGAGGGGACATTTACTGTGATTGCGGGGAGGGGAGAGGGGGACATTTACTTTGGGGAGGGGAACATTTACTGAGGTCAAGAGTGCTCTGGATCAGATTTTCATCCAGGATGTCTCTGTACATTGTTTCATTCATCTTTCCCTCTATCTATCTTTCCCTCTATCCTGACTAGTCTCCCAGTTCCTGCCACTGAAAAACATCCCCACAGCATGATGCTGCCACCACCATGCTTCACTGTAGATGGTATTGGCCTGGTGATGAGCGGTGCCTGGTTTCCTCCAAACATGACGCCTGGCATTCACGCCAAAGAATTCAATCTTTGTCTCATAAGATCAGAGAATTTTGTTTCTCATGGTCTGAGAGTCCTTCAGGTGCATTTTGGCAAACTTCAGGCATCCTGCCATGTGCTTTTTGCTAAGAAGTGGCTTCCGTCTGGCCACTCTACCATACAGGCCTGATTGGTGGATGGCTGCAGAGATGGTTGTCCTTCTGGAAGGTTCTCCTCTCTCCACAGAGGAATGCTGTAGCAATGACAGAGTGACCATCAGGTTCTTGGACACCTCCCTGACTATGGCCCTTCTCCCCCGGTTGCTCAGTTTAGATGGCTGGCCAGCTCTAGGAAGAGTTCTGGTGGTTCCGAACTTATTTAATTTACGGATGGTGGAGGCCACTGATTGGGACCTTCAAAGATGCAGATATTTTTCTGTACCCTTCACCAGATTTGTGCCTCGAGGCAATCCTGTCTCGGAGGTCTACAGACAATTCCTTTGACTTCATGCTTGGTTTTTGCTCTGACATGCACTGTCAAGTGTGGGACCTTATATAGACAGGTGTGTGCCTTTACATGTCCAATAAACTGAATTTAAGACAGATGGACTCCTATTAAGCTGTAGGAACATCTCAAGGATGATTAATGGAAACAGGATGCACCTGAGCTCAATTTTGAGGTTCATGGCAAAGGCTGTGAATACTTATGTACATGTGATTACTTAGTTTTTTATTTTTAAGAAATTTGCAAAAATCTCCAAAAACTTTTTTCACGTTGTCATTATGGGGTATTGTGTGTAGAATTGTGAGGAAAAAAAGGAATTTATTCCATTTTGGAATTCGGCTGTAACATAACAAAATGTGGAAAACGTGAAGCGCTGTGAATACTTTCTGGATGCACTGTATGCTATATTCCTATCTTCCCGCTTGCTGCATTCATAATTTTCTAAGATTCAAACAAATGAAGATTTTCTTAATTAAAAATATTGGAGAAGAAACCGTGAAACTTACAGAGCATTGGGATTAAGATATTAGTTTCCTTTCAGAACATTTTAAAATATCATTAGCACCTACTTTAAGACTCTTAAACATGAGAGTCTCTTTTTGCAACAGAACGATACAAAATGCATCCAATTAAAATTGTAGGATGAGGTGCGATCTCTGACAGTTCTGAAAGATAAAGCCTCTTTTCTTCCTGTGGTGTCAGGCAAATAATATAGAAAAGCACATTATCATCATGAGCATGAGATACAGCTTCATTAGTAAAAGTTTAATGACTGTCTATCAGTTTGACAGACACAGGACAAATAATCCTTCACTAAAAATGGCCTTGTGGAGTGGTTCGATTTTTCAGTAGACTTTTCATTCTCAATCCATCATGTTAATAATAATGACTAGAGATTTGAAATGACCCACAATGTAGATGATTTGAACATCTGTGTAGTTTGTGTAGTTCATGCATAACTTCTAAAGTTCATGTTACAATTCTATACATCTTTACTGACAAATTTCCAGATGTGAATTTATCTTGCACAGTAATCAACCTAACAATCTTGGGTTTAACTTAATACTACTGAGGTCATGTATGATTCCCACCAAAGTGCATGGGTTTGAGGAGCAAGTTGCGGAAAAATCAGCCGATATTAGGTGGTAGGAGTGAGGGTGTTTCTTGCTAATTACAGGGTGCCTAGTTTTGCATAGCAGTAAGATTATAAAAATGTGAGATCAAAGGGTGGAGAGGGGGCCTTTTTAGGGGTGATCCTTGCTTTGTGGAAGGGTGCACAGCCAATTTTACTTCGGAAATAACTTGACTTTTTCTCCAGATCTGTGCTGCCAGAGATCTGATCTAATCCTATATTGCTAAACAGACGCATTTCGCACTTTCCAGGGACCAGTTGATGGAGAAACGCAATTCTGGGTGCACATTGCTCAATGTAGGAGAACATCTTCAAACACACAAAAGTGACACGTGTAATAAAGACATTCCAATTGTTCTCCAATCTTAGAATTAATATAAGACCAAAATAAGGATAAACTGTGCAGCATTTGGGTAAAACTGAAAGTTGAAATTAATTAAGGGAGTGGTGCTTAAGCTGTAGTAAGACGGACTATGAAATTATATTTTAACACTTTCAGCTATACATATGTCCAGTAGGCACAGACTAATTTTCTGGAATGGTTCCCAAAACCGAGGCCTGGGTGTAGACTTATGTATATGTGAGGCCAGAGCGCTTGCGTATGTATCGGCTATAATTATTTTATTGAATTGATATTTGTTGCATTTTGCTATTAAATTACTTTGTGCGTTGGAACCACACCAAATCGCAGCGGACAGTGATTATTGGTAAGCGATAAAATGATTTTAATACTGTAATATTTCTAATGCAGTAAACAAAACGAAAACAAATGACTACTTAGTTACTGTGGGTTGAGGTACATTTCCGCTAGATAAACCCAATATTTTCTTTAAAAATTTGAATAATTGTTCTCTTATCTGTGGAACAATCTTATAGCTGTAGATAAAAATGAATTTTATTGGAGTGCAAACTACAATGTGTTATTTTTGCTATGATTATACACCCATACTAAATAAGAATAGATTCCACTGAAATGTGTTTATTTACTCCTAAATTTTGATTACTGACTTTCCCATCAACTTCTTAGGTTTATTATAAGCTACTCTTTTCACATCTTGAGTGCTATTCAACATATTCCGTCATTGTGAGTGGATTTTTTTCAGCTACACATTGTTGTGAGACTCATATAAACATCATTCTTGGCAGGATTCTTTACAGCTCCTTTCTGGCCTCAGATTATGTTTTTCTGAGAAAAAAACATAAAGAAGCGGATTATAAATCGTAAAACCTGGGGGGTTGTTGCATAAATTAATATTGCAACAATGCAACAAACAAAAATGTAATAGCTTATGAGAGATTTCTACCCACTTATGTGAAATTTACATTTTAAGACTTCAGAATCATCCTAATTAGAAATGTGAAATGCTTACATTGTTTTGTGTATCACAGGATTAAAGCAAAATAACAAGCACAAAGCAGTTCACTTCTGGAATAATTGTGTTGCCTATTATATGGTAACAGAATTTCATGTCTAAAATGGGAAGCATGACATTAATTATTTCAATTTGTAGGACCACATAGTAGACACCTGTAGTAGACATTGTTTATTTCAATTGCCGAAAGTAACGCGGCCTGCGCTCTATTACTATGGTAATAGTGTGCTCTATTACCATTAGTACGGTAATTTTTAACACTTATTATTGCTCGCGGCTCAGGAAGAGGCGAGCAGAAATCTGGGTTACAATTACAATTGTACAATAATAGAGCGCAGGCACCGTTACTTTCAGCATTAAAAGGGCCAATTGAATTCCCCCCTAAAAATCTTTCTCAGCTAAATTAAATTTAGATTTTTTCACGGCACTGAATTAGATGCACTGAATTGCCTAATCCATACACAGCAAGAAATGCCCTCGCTCCACCCAACTCCAAACATCGGCTGGTCCAAAATTCTGCTATTTTGCAAATGTTGTCATCTATCCCTGCAAAACGAAATCACATTGGCGGAAGTTGGCGAGTGACATGACCAGAGCTTCTTTGAAAATAGCGTCCTTCTCGTCTATCATACAAACTACCGGAAACATGTTGTATCTTTCCCAGTATAGTGCATTATCAAACAAAAAACAAACAAAAAGATTTACCTTCACAGCCAAAATAACCAGTCACAGTGCCAGGCAACAGCTGATAAGGATGCCAATACGTACATGATGACAAGTAACAACTCCTCAAACTTGCAACTATTGCTTCTTATTTACTGTATACTCTGCATCTAAGTAACATAATGATTGAGATTGTAAGAATAGAAAAAACAAATACCTGGACAAATGTGGGGATAATGGAGAAGGGAAACAAATATGGCTCAAGGTGGTGCCAGGCTCTGGTCCCAGCCGTTCAAACAATAAACGCCACTAACACTATCGGATCTAATATGTAGGAGGCTGTTAGGAGTTAATTAAAACTTCTAAACGACATAGTAGGAGTCATCTGCAGCAAACATCACCTCCGCCTGCTTTGTTTTATCTGCTTTCTAGAATTCCAGGATAAGTGGTTTTGATGTATTTAACAGATGAAAGGCCGGGGATTTTTATGTATCAAGGTGGTAAAGTATAATTGTGAAATAAGACTTGTCAAGGCTCTCATGAATATCTATCTGGAGATATCTTATACAAAAAACTAAAAATGCTAAGTCCCAAAAAGGCTTAGTCAGTAGGTATAACCACCACCAATGGGCAGGTGTGTCCTTCCCTACTTTGTAGGGCCAACAGCACATTTTTGGACCACTCTATTCAGTCTAACAGGGGTATCTAATCACAAGTTTGTAATTGCATTCCTGTGAATTGCTACTTTACTTTGATATAAACCGTTTTAAAAAATACTGTCATTTTTTAGGAGGGCATGTACTAGCAAGACCTTTCTCCGACTGTCCTGTAAAGATTGTCCTTATCAAATAATATATAGTGGGAGGCACATAAGAGCCTTTACTTGTGTAATACATAATGCATATAATTACTATGTATGCGGTACACCAACAGTTGATATAAACTGGACATGTTCACATGCATTTGTGAATGCATCCAGCCGGGTGCTATAGTGTTAAGGTCAGTTACCCTTGCATTTCTTGGCATTATACCCAAATAGCTAGTGCCTTTCATCAACGATGTCCATACAGCAGTTGTAAACTACAAGGCTTTTTTATAGCATTAACATTCAATTACAGTCATTTACAGTCTATTTTCTAATGATCTCTTCACAACTTTTAAAATTTTCACCAATTTTGGCCAAGTCTGCAGCGAGCTGGCTGGCTAAAATAAGTGACAGAGTAGCGGTAAAAATACATGTCAATTTACTAATTATTTCTTATTTCTTAACAAACAAATGTAATATTTTTTGGGTGGTTGTGCTGCTCAGAGTTAAAGAACACCCTGCTGTCTACACGCAAGCACAACACCCTGTTTTTTGCCTGCTTAATAAAGATATCACTGCCTGCCCCTGACAAAATTTGCTTTGAGTACAAAGTAGATTTAGAACAAAGAAATATATTGTATTTTTGGTGGGTCCTGCTACACTGCTGCTCACACTAAAACACAACACCCATTTTTTGCAAGCTTAATAAAGAGGTCACTGAGACTGCCCCTTACCAAATTTAAAATTACTTTGACTAGAAAAGAGAAAAGAGTTTAAAAGTTTTTTTTTGGTGGATGCTGCTCACAGTTAAAATGTGTTTTTTGCCTGCTTCATAGAGATGTCACTAAAAATGACCCTGACAAGATTGCTTCTTTCACTAGAAAAACTTTGGATTTTAAATTAAATAAATCTAATTGTTTTTTGGGGTGTGCTGCTCAGAGTCATACAGCAACAGCGCCCTGTTTTTCCTCCACTAAATAGAATTAGAAAGAAATACTAGTTTAGAATGATATCCCACAAATAGAAATACTAATTTTAGAATGATGTCTATATATTATATAATATAATACTATATATAATATATAATATATACAGTATATAGTATATGTGAAGACCATGTGTCCGGGTGGGTTCATTCAAAAGTCACCTAGGCAAACTGTTACTACCAAACCATGGTTTATTCAACAGATGGCAAAACAGGTAGAGCGATTCCCAAGAAACACAGCTTAGGCACGTGATGGAAGCGTAGTTCCTAGTCATCACACAAGATACAGTCATAGACCCCAAAAACACAGTTTATATAACACTGATTATTCCCACGATCATGAAGCTAATGGGGGAGTACATTAGGGTGGAAACTCGCAGGTGATTGGTGGTAATATAATCGGCTAACCTCGGAGTGTTGACTGGTAACCCCCTGCTGACTCGTAACCCCTGGGTTCCTGGGGGAGGGTGCCTAGTGGGCCAGAGTACTATCATGACATGTCCTTATTAACTAAACCAGCATTTCTCAAAGTGTGCCCCATGGCTCCCTGGGGTGCCTCGGTGCTGTCACGGGTGTGCCACGGACAAGGCTACTTGTCCACCGGCCAAAATAATAAAACTAAAAATCTAAAAAAAAATAGTTGCCAATACAAGGGTGGCCGGGACCCGGCATCCTCCTCTCTGCTCACGCCTCCCTGTTCTCTTCTCACTGACTGTTGAGCGTGACATCATCACATCCAACATTTTCAGTGAGGAGAGGCGCAGAGCAGAGCCTGAAGTAAAAGACAAGTAAAAGGTGAGTTAAGGAACAGAGGGGAAATAGTGATGGGAAACAACAATGGAGGGGTAAAAGCATGATGGAGGGCACAGTGTAATCATGAAGGGGCACAGTGTGATCATGAAGGGTACAGTGTGATCATGAAAGTGTCAAGGGTACCTATGGAGCAGGACCACACAAATCGCAATCCCTTCTCTGCACCTCCAGGTACTTACCCAATCCTGAGGGACAACTACGATACGGACTAGACACTCCTTTCCAGAAAACCCCGCTGTTCTACCTCGCGTACCAACTACCTGGCCGATCAGCCTAGGAAGGAGAGCAACACAATTACTGTCAGGAAGGGATACAATCACAAGGAAAGGAGTGTATAAGGTGGCGGTTAGGAGTATAGAGACTTCCCCCCGAATTACCCACGCATAAAAACTATTGCTGTTTTTACGGTAATATTAACCAGGCTTTCTGCTTACAGCTCAGGGAGCTACGAGCAAAAAGGCGGCTTTAAACGTAATAAAGATATTTACCGTAATAATGGTAATAGTGCGCAGGCCGTGTTACTTTTTCAAGTAAAGCATCCAATTGAATCCCCCCCACTGTCTTCTCCTGACACTCGCCCACACTCCGTCTATCAGCACCTATTAGAACAGGACGATAAGAAAACAGCCCTCCCATAACTCTATCTTCAGGCTAGTATGTACCACCCACACCTATACTAGCTATAACACAACAGGCAGTCCCTGGTCCTATCAACAGTCTATGTGATCAAGTACTGTACTTACAATTCGCTAGCACCAGGTGTCGTGCACTACTCTAAATAAGCCACACAGTTTCAAAACACCAATACCAGATACTCGGACGAGAAAGGGTATACCAGGAGCCTACCTTTAATGGGGGCCTGATTTCTGGCCCCCTGTAGGAAATATTCCAGTGTAAGCTACTAGCGTTTCTTTCCCTGTTCCTAATGGCTATCCTCCACAAACTAGGAAGTGTTAACCTTAGGGGCCAGTTTGGAACAGCACAAAGCTAAGCAGGGGCAGCTAACTAAGAGCAGTTCAGTAGGCAGAATGAGGCAATGGAACGCAAATTTTCTTACAACTCATATGGTCTAGTCCAAGTTCACAATGTGGGTTTTCACAGAATACTATACGCTCTGACAGACTGGCACCCAATCAATCAGCAAACTATTCTAGCAGACTGACTGCTACAGAAATAAACTGCATCACAAGTAAGAACAGCTATTGTTTTCTGGCCAAAAAAATCTCTAGATACTAAAAGTGCCAACATTACCTTTTAAAATGTGTGTATACACATATACCAGTGGGCATCCAGTGGCAGCTCACTATACTCATGTTCCCGGCAGGCAGACAGAAAATAGTGGCCGTTTGAACTTTTGGTGCCCCGGCAAGCCAATGAAGACTTGCCATGTCACCACACAGTGCCGTCACAACGGCGGCTGGAGAAGACTCGCCGAATCAGCAGGAGAAGACACCCATGGAGGGGAGCCCTTGTAAGGGCTAAGAGTGACCCCATCCAGAAGACAGCTGAAGCTACCTTTTTGAACTGGAGAAGAAGAGCTGCCAGATGGAGGATACAAGTTGAGTAACCTGCATGTAGGAGGTAAGTATAATTCCTGCTGGTTAGGTCGGCCACAAGGCCCATTGCACAAGTCGGGCACTAGGCCCTGGCCAAATAGGAAATAGGTAGTGGTTATTTGGGCATAAGGCCAATAGATTAGCTGGGCGTAAAGCCCATAGACTAGCTGTGCGCAAGGCCCATAGGTTTAACAGGGTGCAAGGCCCTTGAGTTAGTAGGACACCAGGACACATAGGGAAGGCAAAAGGCCTCTAAAACAGTGGGGCACAAGGCCTCTGGATAGTTAGAATAAGTATGGAGGCACTGGACCCCTGTGTGAGTGCCGAGGCACGTGGCCCTTGAGCAGGTCTGGAAGGACACAAAGTCCTGAGTTCCTAAAGTGACAGGCTTAGAGGTCGGGGCTCCAGGCAGCAGGCGGAGGCCTGCAGTGCAGGTAGGTGCTGGCAGAGACTAGTACCCAGGGCAGGTAAGAAGTAGCAGGAACGCAAGAAGAGTTCGCTGATCAGAGACTGGGATTGGTCTGTTAACCAGGCCGGTAAAAGGTAGTAACTTTCTGTTTGTAGACTCTGAATTGCAAGGCATAGGTGGCCTGTGACCATTTGTGAGGTGATCGCTGGCCAGTAATACATTTTACTGTGCATTGTTGTTTTGTGTGTAACATGTCTATCTCCTTTAGTATATTCCCATGTAAGATCCAGGAGTCAAGCCCCCATTAAAGGCAGATGTGCTAGGGGGATCACTAGCGAAATGTGATGACTGGATCGCTTTTGAGAACAGTAAGCTGTGTCTCATAGCTGTCCCTCAGGATCTGGTGAGTACCTGGGGTGTTGGTGAAGGGATTTGCGGCACTTAGGCACCATTACACACATACATTGAAAATATAGCATCATTTACAAAATCTTAATAAGTGAATATCCAAGAATGCCAAAATGTTCACAATAATCACCAAATCAGTACAGCTCTTACTTCGCTACTGTAACCAGCAGAGGAGGGTTCACACTGTGCCCCTTCACCCGTTGAAGTGGGTATAAAAAAAAGTCATAAATGGCCAACATACTCACATGCCATCAAACCTAACTAAATGTCCCTTGCATGTCCATCAGACCTCCCGACATGCCATCAGATCTACCCACATGCCCTTTACAGCCCCATGAGACTTAACCACATGCCATCAGACCTCTCCACATGCCCCTTACATCCACAGCAGACCTCCCCAAATGCCATCAGACCTCATAACATGCCCCTCAGACTCACATCAGACCTCCTCACATGCCCATCAGACCACACCATGTGTGATCAGATCTCCCCACATAACCCTTACATGCCATCATACCTCTCCACATGCCACTTGATCCCACAACATGCCCCTTCAATGCCATCAGATTTACCCACATACCCCTTACATCCAGACCTTTCCACATGCCCCTTAGACCCACATCAGACCTCCACATATGCCAGCAGACCTCCCCACATGCCCATTACATCCACATCAGCCCTCTTCATCTCATCCCACCACATGCGCCTTAAATGCTATCAGACCTCTCCACATGCCAGCAGACCTTGACACATGCCTGTTACATCCATATCAGACCTCTCCACGTGCCCATTAGACCAGACCTCGTCATCAGATTTCCCCACACACTCCTTACATGCCACCAGACCTCCCCACATGACACCAGGGGGTAAATGTATGAATCTCCGGATTCTTCACCTCCGGCGTGTTCAGCCTCTTCAGCGCTTAAATTTAAAGCGGCGCTGCAGTGTAAAAGGAAACTTCCCTTTACAATGCAGCGCCGCTTTAAATTTAAGCGCTGAAGAGGCTGAACACACCGGAGATGAAGAATCCAGAGATTCATACATTTACCCCCAGATCTTACCACATGCTCCTTAAATGCCATCAGATTTACCCACATGCCATCAGACCTGCTGCATGATCTTAAAGAGACAGGAATCCATTATTGCACACTGCTCACATGCTTCGATCAGGGTCTCTTCAAGCAACACTGTCCATGGGGCAGTAGACACAAGGTTTTCAGCTTGCCTCCTCACCCACAACATGCCTCTTCCAACCTCCCCAAGCACACTAGTCACAGGCCGTTCCTCAATAATTAAATACCACTATCTGTCACAACTCCCATGCTTAGCCACTGGAGAGGAAGGAAGGAGAGGAAGCTACATTCTCCTCTTCCTTCCCTGATTGGATATATGATGACACTGTGATCTCCCTGCGTTGTGCAGAGGAGGCCACATGACACGCTCCCTGTCAGTCAAGCAGCTGACTGGGTTCCAATAGACCCCTGCATGTGCCCCATAGCTGCCAGGAGCCACTTTTTAATGGACAAATAGCCATGTGCGGCTCGAGAGCAGCGGGTTGGCCACTGCATGCTATTTTAAGAGTACAACCTGCAAGCCACCTTCCTCCCTACATGCTGTCTGTGCTAAAATGGTAGATGAGAACAGGGGGAGGGCTATATATATATATATATATATATATATATATATATATATATAAGATAGTGATCCAAAACTCTCGCGAGTTTTGCATTTATATTTTCCCAGAAATTAAGTTTTGCCTCATTTTCATATCTGATTTTGGCGGAAGTAATCGAGTCGTGTTTCGGTTCTACTTGGAACCTCAAATCTCAGATCTGTCGGATCTTTCCGAATCCAAACCGATCATCTTTACTGAATATATAACACTTTATTGCATTATTATATTGTGTAAAAATAGAGTAATGGGACTTTAATATTTACTACGATCACTGTCAAGTCACATCTCTACACCATTGTAAGGTGTAAGGATACACACTTGTTACACCTGATGTACGCCTGGCCCAAATGCTATTGTTTTTGAGCACAGCAAGCAGAGCAATAAATATGGCACCTCACAGTTGTCTAGGCATATAGAATGCAAACTGATTCAGAGATTACAAAGAACAAAAGTAGTGGTACTGTTGCAGAGGTAAATACATACAGACTCAGAAACCCCACTCCTATAGAGAAAATAAGATCTTCATTATCCACCGATATTATTGGACTGGAGCTGATCTGTTCAAGGTTTCAAAAGTTGAAAATAAACAGTAGATAAAATAAAACTGTATCTTATATGTAATTGTATATAACAATGTAAGTATTTATTATATGTATTACATGTTGCACAACATTGTAAATTTGACTATTAGAAGAAATTGCCATCTAAATTATCAGTCAGGATAAGATGGATTATCTAAATTTTGTTCTCATGATAGATGACCTATAGCTGCATTCCAAAGTCAATCGGCAATTTCAATGTCTCATGTTTAGAGATTACGCCAACACATGAAAATTATTATTACTCCATGACTAACATTTTATAGAATGTTTTTATAGTCTTGATTGTAGGTGGAGCTGTGGATTTTAGAGGTATGGGCTAGATTATGACTTTGTCCTTTGGCAGAATGCTTTGTTGAGGCTCCTTTTTCTAACAACAATTTCCAACTCAATGCTTTCAAGTAAATCACTTGTTACTGTCATAATATACATCTGGACCATTACAACAAAGGCTAAGGGCTAAGGTCCTGTCAAATTTGTCAGTGGCTGCACACAAACACATAAGGAAAATTGTAGGATGAGGAGACTAGAAGAAGAGTTGGAGCAGGATTCAAAAGTGCACCTTAAAATGCAATCTCTCTGCCCCTTTATCTCATTTAAATGATCTGACAGCCCAATAGGTAATTTTGTTTCTACAAAATTAGGGACACCAGCGTGTCAGATCTGTATATGGCAAAGAGCCTCTGCAAAACTCCTTGCCTGTGCAAATTTGTGCTCATTTACACACAGTTTCTCTGCAAACCAAGGTGATTTGTCAGAAATCTAGAGACATCTGTATATTGTGCATACTAAATAAATAAAAAAATGAATTATGTTTTTGGATCAATAACCCATGTATCCTAACATACTGTATATTGAGTGTTCCAAATGATCAGAATATCAATCAAGTTCTATATTTATCCAGATGGATACCATTGACCCAGCACATTTACAAGGTGGACCTGTATTACACAAGTCAAGAAACCAATAGCAATATATTTATATACAGACAAATAGACAGTAGATGCAAAAGTACAATTGTACATATAGAACTGCAATAGAAAGGATAAATAAAAATACATACAGTTTGGGGTAAATAAAAAAAGTTGGTGGGATATTCATAACTGTTATAGGAGAATGGGGCATATTAGAAACACATTATTGTGCGCACCCTATCTCCATAGTTCTGAGATGTTAATCACCTACACGTGTTCCACATTTTTCTTTATAAATCCAAGTCTACGCCAGTCCTTTAAACTACTTTAAATAACATAACATTCTCACAGAGTTAGCTTGGTGAGGAAAAGCTTACAGTAATCAAGAAGGGAAATTATGAGAGTGTGAATAATGGTTTTAGTGGCATCCTGAGATAGGAAGGGCCGGATGCGGGCAATGTTATGTAGTTGGAAGTGACAGGATTGGGCAAGAATTTAAATGTGGGAAGCTAAAGAGAGGGAAGAGTTGAGAGTGACTCACAGGCAGCAGAGTTGGAGACAAGAAGAGATGGTGGTGTTATTAACAGTGATAGAGAGATCAAGTTGTGATGAAAATTTAGAAGGGGGGAAAACAATGAGTTCAGTTTTTGCAATGTTGATTTTAAGTAAACGTGAGAATATCCAAGAGGGGATGATGGAAAAGCACTCAGAGATATGAGAGAGGATGGGGGGGGGGGGGTCAGGAGAAGAGATGTAGAGTTGATTGTCATCGGTATAAAGGTGATACTGGAGACTGAAGGAAGAGATGAGTTCACTCAGGGAGGTAATATACAGTGAAAAGAGTAGAGGATCAAGAACAGAGCCCTGAGGGACTCCAACAGGAAGGGCAGATGCAGGTGAGGATGAGTCAGGGGTGGAAACAGAGAAGAATCAGTTGGCAAGGTATGAGGATTGGAAGAGAGTCTGGATGTAAGAAACAAACAGAATGTGGAGTTATGTGTGACACCAATGCAGTGAGCTTGGGAGACTGAGGAAATTGTGACGTTATTGCCAGTGAGGTAGATTTGAGGGCAGGTGGTGACTCTGACAAGATGGAAGTTGATAAGTTCTGTTTTGGTCATGTTGAGCTTTAGATAGCATTTGACATCCATGTGGAGATAGCAGAAAGGCATTTGGTTATATGAGATAGTACAGAAGGGGAGCGGTTAGGGGAAAAGATATAGATTTAGGTGTAGTCAGCATAGAGGTGGTACTGGAGGTCGAATGAGGGAATTTGTTTCCCAAGAGAATGTGCCTTAGTTGAAAGGAGCCCCTGCAGCTCCCCGACCCCTACCTGCACCCATAGAATTCCTAGGGCAATCCTTAGCCAGGTTAGGACTGCGGCAGTGGGCACAGGCATGTCTATAACTAGAAACTGCTCTCCTAGTGCATACCACATTGTTTAAAGAGAAGCACCTGTTCCTATTCTGCAGGGCAATACTGAGCCTCCCCTGTGTTGGAAACCACTTAACCCTACTATTGGATTAGGAGACACCCCTTGGATGGGGCAGTCTTGACTAACCACTAAACTTCAGCCTGAAATATTCGTCGTATGTATGCCAGACCAATACTTCATCATCATCATCATCATCATCATCAGTTATTTATATAGCGCCACCAATTCCGCAGCGCTGTAAAGAGAACTCATTCACATCAGTCTCTGCCCCAGTGGAGCTTACATGATAAACATGTTACTTATCATGTGAAGGTAACGCCATACATCTGTGCGTTCGGTGTGTCAGGTTTCATTGTACATGACCGCGAACATGGAATAACCAGTCAGCCAATTGGGGAGGTAAAGGTTCTCTGGCACCTGGAAGGGGGCGAAACAGACTCTTGGGTGAGAAATGAAGGAATAAACACATCTAGTAATAAATGACGAGGAAAAAGGTGGTCAAGAAGTGAAAAGAGAAGGGGGGGGTGATGCAGAGATTGTAGAAGATAGAAGGTAGAAAATGAATGTGTTATAAAGAAAGGGGAGAAGAGAATGTGAAAATAAAAGGAGAATAAGGGAGAGAGAAGCAGCAACAGGTAAATGGACTACACAAAGGGACAGGAATGAAGAATGAGTAATACAAGTTTATACTGAGCCTTTTTACTTTACAGGTCCAAGGATTTTGTGCAGCAAAAGAGGCAGATGAACCACATGAGGGCAACTTTATAGGAAATCCAAGGACCCTCCCTATGGATTCTATTGGCTGACGCCAAGGAGCTTACTAAAACTTTAATCCTTAACAGGTAAGTGCCATGTACACACGCACAAACATATTGGGCCTGAGTCATTAAGGAGAGCAAACCCAAAAAAAAAGGAGTAAGTTTGCTCCTGGACAAACCATGTTACAATGCAAGGGGTGCAAATTAGTTTATTATTTTGCACATAAGTTAAATACTGGCTGTTTTTTCATGTAGCACACAAATACTTGATAGCTTTATTTTTACACTGAAATTTACAGTTGATCTAGGATATGCCCTACCCCAACTATAACTTTGAGCCTATATTTTATATTTACCTCCCCCTACAATGCAACATGGTTTTGCCCAGGTTCAAAGTTACTTCTTTTTTATGCTGTGCTTTACTTAATGACTCAGGCCCATTGAGTTTAAGTAGGTTCGGCTTTAGGGCCTCTCTTGTAATACTGTACTTGGCCTTTGCTTATATACATACTTACATGCAGGCGTAAGCGCAAGATGCCATCTACTATGCATATGGATGCAAACGTTAGTTGGGCTTTTTCAGCATGTGCAGTAACTTGCTTATTATCCATAGAAAACTGCACTTTTTTCAAACTCTACACAACTCTTAGAATTTTCTCACATGGGCAGAGAATTGTTCTCACCTTGCTTGCCAAGTTGTGCTGGTAACAAACTCAGAAATGGTGAGATTCAAATGTGCTTGAATCTCACACTAATATATTTAAATATACATTTGGATGTATACCCTTAGATTGTATGCTCCCTTGAGCAGGGCCATCTCTTCTCCTGTTTCCTGCACCTTTAACTCTGCTCTCTAGCTGCCTTTCCCCCCGGAAAGTGTTGTAAACCTCCCAATGAATATTCTGTATAATGCCTGGCAGGATGATAATAGCCCAGTATAACAACTGCCACCAAAAGTTTCAAGTAAGGCAGCTTGCCTCCCCTCAAAGTTGCATCTGCAATTCTCTCCAGTTGCATGGTCAACTTTCCTGCTTGCAAACCATAGGCAAACCGAGGGGGGAGTTCCCTAGTGCCTGGAAACCCCCCTCCAAACCTGGGGCACTGTTTAATTGAGGTGACTGGACCCTGCCCCGCTTCACACAGCTCTGCACGAAAAGAGAGAGCTGCATGCACCTAACAGTAGTGCATGCAGCATTGCCCATGTATATTATGGGGATAGTAAGAGTTGGAGAGCAGCCAAGCACTCTCTAAAATTATAGCCACACCCCCATGCATGCTGGCCACGCCTACTGGTGGCATTGTGTGGAAACCCCCCTCTGCAAATCCTGCGTTTGCACCTGCAAACCCCACACTTTTTTGCCAATGTCCGGCAAGCAGGCACTATCACTGAATTAAGTGATACCTTGGGTGTGAAGGCATGCACAAAGTACAATGTAGGTATTCACAAGGTTTCCTGTGGGAGCTTCCACACTCCCTCATCTGTACTTTGTAGGTTACATTATCTTTTTTAGTCCCACATTTAATCCTTTCCACTGATGTAACGCCCCCTGCGGGGAAAGACAGGGACAGACGCAACACAAAAGAACTCACCTTGTAAACGATGGTCACCTCCAGTCCGCTTCCGATTTCCCAGCTGCGATCCAATCCCAGCAGATCCGCAGCCGCAGTCACCTCCAATCACGTCCCTCTAAGATAGAGGCAGAGATTACGGCCGTGCCTACCAGGTAAGGGCTGTCCGAGACTACGGCAAAGAACAAGGGCACAGTCAGTCCAAGCTCCTTGCCGCCTCCTCACTTTGTTCTTGCCAAGACGCGGGGGACTACAGGCACTGAAGGCCAAGACTAATCCGAGGACTAATCCCGCCTCAAGTACCTCACACACCTGCCGGTGAGGGCCTAACCGAAAGGAGGAATCGAGCGTGATACTCACCGGGACACTCCCACTTCCGATCCGGTTCTCCTGCACCTTCCCGACTCCTGCGGATGACAAGAACACACAGCCTCCCTCTACGCTCTCCGTGAGACTAAGATGGCACCCACAAAACTGGACTGACTGCAACAGCGACCCGACCCTAACAACGTTCTAATGGTCGGCAACGCAACTAGTCAAAACACTAGGACTAACTAGGTGTGGTGCACTAACGGAACTGCTCACTTACACGCTACGGGGAACACCAGCCGGTGTTCACAGCCTAAACCGGAGGGCGGTTCCTAACCCCCTCACCCAGGTCGTACCAAGAAGCTGCCTTCTTGCTATGGGGTCACCCACGGACCCTAAGGACCGGTTCTTTAAGCCCGGCTGAGGCTCAGTAGAACAGCACACTAACCCGCGGGCCGACTGCCGCACGGAACAGCCGATCGAACTGAACCGCCCCACTGCCTGTACTCGGGTATCTCACACGTGTCCCTACGTCCGGAACCACAGGTCCACCTGCACGGAACCGGCCTTGAGGACCCTTGATCAGAACCACGGCCGCCCCTGGAACTGCCTCAAGGTGTGCTGCACTGCCACCGACTCACTCAGCCACCCCCTCTGGGTACCAGTGTGACCCCGAGGACCTAAGGGACAGGGAAACTACGTGTGTTCTCCCCTGACTATGTGTATGCTGGTAACTACACTTGTCCCCACAGCAAGGGTTAGCACAGGAAAACCACAGGAACAAGAGCCTACCTTTAATGGGGGCCTGACGTCTTGCCCCTGGACACAGTTATATAGCACACCAAAATACTGTAATGTAAACTACACTCGCCACACAGACAGAATAAATACAGTATACAGTACTTTGCCCGCTACTTACCCGAACACACCGCTATTAGCCAACCAGCAGGTTGCTACAGCACCACAGGAGCCTCCGCTCTACTGTACCTCCTAACCACGTGTGCTCACCTCACACAGGACCGCGCCTACACTCACAAGGCTCTCACGCCTCTACCACACACCACCAGGGCCTTATACCCTACACACCATGGGTCTCTGCCCAGCTACACACAGAGCCTGGTGCTCTGATTAACGGGCCTCAGCCCCCTCTCTACCTCAGGGCTCTGAGCCCACTAACTGACTGAGGGCCTTGTGCCCTTAATAGCAGACGGGCTACCAGCCCCTAACCAGGCCCTCTGGCCTTCCTATGGCCTCTAGGCCACTAACTACCTAAGGGCCTTGTGCCCTTGTACCTGGGCTCTCACGCCCCTGTCTAGCTAATAGGGGCTTGTCCCCTTGTTCATATATACTAATGGCCTACTGGCCCACTAACTTCGTTGGGGCCTAGTGCCCAGGTCCCTGGGCCTTGTGCCCCTACTTCACGGTGCCACGGGCCTTGTGCCCGACTGTGCCCACGGGCCTAGTGCCCGAATTAACGCTGAGTATACTTACCTGCTCTGCGCAGGAGTCTCAGCTTGCCACGCCGTCTTCTTCCGCCTTCTCCGGGTCTTCCAGACCCTCCAACCGGCGGCGCCTCTTCTCCGGTTCGGCGCTGTTGAGAGCTGCTTGGCGGGGGCGCTCTCAGCCCTTACAAGGGCTCCCCGCCGACGATCTCCGCTCCGGCGGCTTGATTGAAGTCTTCTGGCGGCAGGGTAGCTCAAGGCCTTTAGAAGGGCCCCCTGCCGCCGCTGCTGCTGGCTCTGTTGATGGACGTCTTGAAGAGACGTCCTCTCTCTTCTCCGCCGACGGACTTCTGGCAAAATGGCGCCACCCGGCGACTTATATAGTCGCCGGCGTGATGTCATCAGCCGGCGCGAGCGCTGATTGGCTCGCGTCGGCGCCAATCTTTTGAATGGCCGGGCGCAAGCCGCGATTGGCTCGCGCATCCGGCCGCTGATTGGACAGCGGGGAAAGATGAGCCCTGATTGGCTCATCCTTCCCCCGCGCACAGGACCTGCAAGAAAGAAGCCACGATACTCACCGCTGGATCGCTGGACGGGTGAGTACTTCTCCTCTTCTTTCTTCACCCACTTGTAGGGCACTGCCATCTGAGGATTCTTCAGCCCCTCCAGGGGCGCAGCACAGCCTGACATCTTCGCCCTCTTCACGGGCACCAGGCACATCTTCTGTCCCTCCTCACTGACACAGGGGATTTTCAGTAAACACTGTATGCGTTAGAATATTAAAGAATATATATGCAGGGAGAGGCTCTAACTATGCCTAGCTCCAAGCAGTTTTGGATTTAAAATCCATAAAACGTGGAGATGTTTTAAGAGCACTATAGAAACTTTTCTTTTATGTCAACCTTTAATTCAGAAATATACTTCACTCAGCATCACAACTAAATATTATCCACAAAGAGCTTGTTCTCTGAAGAGTGAGACCACTTATGCTCTTGGCTTCCTTTGCATTGCATCCAGGAAGTGATTTATTTGGACTGTAAGGAATGACATCATACACATGGTATCTTAGTGGGGGCTTTTAAATGAGCTGTCTTTACTGTTGCTATAGAAGTAGTTTGGTCTGTTTACGAGACTTTTCTCTAAAGAATACTCATTGCCAAAAACCTTGTTAAGTACTAATGAATCTATGAAATAATCCAATGAATAGTTTCCTTCAATCCTAAACAACTTAACGGCTTCTGCGTTTATAGCGGTTCAGAAAAAAGAAGCTTAAACTGTATCAAACGTCCTTCCCATCACTGCTCCCTGCTTTTGGACAGCAGTTTAGCACCTTTAAAGCTTTTTTTGAATTATTTCTAACACTGTATATGTTGACCCTTAGCTGGATATCTTGCGTTCCACGTATACCGCTGTACAAGTGGCAGAAAAAAACAGCTGAACAAAATGCAGAGCTGCCAATTTCCAGGGAATAAAGTTGTCACTGGCAATGTCCCAATTTTTCAACGTTAACTAACTGCCCACTCTAAATCCTCTTATTCTGTACATTAATGTCTTTCTCAATAAAAACAAAAAAAAATCTGTGGGCTTTAAAAGTTAAAGAATAATTAATTTGTTTTTTTTTTAATTTTTAGTTTTGTGTGGAGCTGAAGGATGTAACATACAAAACAAAAGCATATTTAGCATGTATGAATTGCTTTCTGGATTCGCCATTGCTCTAATGGTCCTTCACTGTGCTAATCTTTTAGATTACTGCTTAGCCTGTTTTATGCAAGTGGAGAAGTTACCTATAGCAACCAGATTCTAGCTGTCATCTTGTAGAATGCACTAAATAAATGAAAGCTAGATTCTGACTGGTTGCAACATCTCCACTTTTTCAAATCAGCAGTTTAGTAAATATACCCCCAAGTGTGTGTATATGCCCGCCCCCATAAACTTCCCATTCACAACAATCCACATTGATTCTGGTTGCAATGCCTAGATCTTTTCTTTTTCTAATGATTTCCTATAACAGCCTCCAAGATAATATATATATATCTATATATTGTCAAAGTCGAATAATTGGATGAAAGAAAGTATAAGGATAAGTATAAGGATTAATATTGTTTTACCATGCGATTGCAATCAGTACGCCACGTGTCATGGCGCAATCGCACGATAAATAACGTACGCATACACTCGCACTTGCACATTTCCTTGTATATAGTTCATATTTATATTAGTTCCAATTCACAGTCGTTTATGAACAAATGTTACTTAGTTTATAGTTAAATATTATAATGTTATATGCACTTTAGTGATATCTAAGGTTCAGGTGACAGGAAGCATGTCATGTTTGGTATCATTCTAATCCCCTATTTATCCGCAGACACCCGGTTCATTCGCCGAAAGGATCGCACATTGCGTATGCTAGTTATGGATGATAGGGAATAAATGATTGGGATATTATTGTCTGTGTAATGCTAATAGACCAGTTTAAACTAGGCGGGAACATTAGTGTTCATCCTCTGGAGAGCTGACCCCCCACCCTTGGAGGGTGTCATTTGAACTGACCTATGGACTGCATTACACTGGACCTTTCTGAAGCCTGAACCTATGGAAACATGCCAAATCATCTGTATTGTTCTCACTGTATCACTGAGTGTATATAAGCAGAGGCCCTCGGACCAGCAGGTAGTCACATTGACCACAGACTTCAGGACTGAATGACTGTATGTCGGACCCAGCATTGCGCAGCACCGCGCAGCGTATGTATCGGCTGTACTATACTTATTTATTGGTCTGTTATACTTTTGCTAAATATATATATATATATATATATATATCTTAGTCACCAACATTGTAGGTCCCGTCCCCAGAGGGGAGATCACGATTATATGTACTGTGACTTTCATACTGACACACTGCAAATGTCTAAGCTATGTGCAGGAGGCACACCTCCCTCCATACACCCCAGCGAACCATAATTTGAATGTCCTATATAAATATTTTCTCAAATTATTTTCCACTATTGTTTCTCAGACTTACTTGCACCCATTTCATATCTAATTTTGCATTATCTTTCTATCACTAAACACCTCTTTCCCCCCGTGTTATGCTCGCTACCAGTGTTCAGTTGTGCTTCATAAAGTACTTAAAACAATGAAAAATATGTAAACGACACTGAGAATGAAGGCAGTAAGTTCACCAATGTCAGTAAAAACCCTAACAAAGTCCCCAGCAGGTTACCTCTCAGCTCAGAGTCCCAGAAGGCGCAAATTCACGGCAACACATGCCACAATTGAACAATCCAATGGCACCAGTGGGCCAGGGGTTCTGATCCTGGCTGCTTGGCCAACTCTACACCAGCTTGGAGGGACTTTGGGTATTAGTCTTCCTACTGATGTAGGCTCAACAATTCCCCAGAATGTATGAGTATCTCCCGGTGGAGTGATGATAAAACAGTCCTAGAGGTTCAGCACCCGATCTGGCTGAGCAGGTCCCTGGTTCAAATGAAATCTGGCACTGATAGAGTATGGCTACTCAACATCAGTCCAAGCCCTCTCTTTCAAAATTTCCCAGCAACAATCCCCTCTCCCCTCCTGTTTTCCCATTTTGTACACCCTCAAAATTCCCCCAATCCTTGTCTCCTCCCTTGGCCAGCTCTCTGGGCCATTATCCATTTTCATTGGTGGTGGATAGAATCTAGGTAATAACAGGGTCAGGAATAGAGTATGACCTCAACAGTAGCCCACCTGCTGTTTCCCTGCCAAAATGTCTGGGCCATTCCTGTGGAAGACCGTGTGTAATAATTGGCCTTCACCTCCAGATCTTAGATACACACAGTTTCTCCAGAAATTAACCCCTTCCACTACTTTGTAATGTCACAGGGTCCAGAACTGTTCCATGCTTCCTGTGGGCTACCTCCCTTTTCCTCTTTGGTCATAAAGCAATGCTAGATCTGGCCACCGGGCGGCATTTAAAAATTGAGTGGGCCAATGACGCCCAACTGGTCCACTGACTGACAGACCGGGTCGGCCCAACATTCCCCCTGGGGTGCCTGGTCTTGTCACAATTATATATTGATTTATAGCATATTTCAGTGTATTAGACAAGCAGGAGGGCTGCATGTAAACACAGGCCTGCAGACTCATCACATTGGTTTTCATGCAGGCTGGGAGCAGGGATTATGCAATCTCTGTAACCAATTTGTTCAGCACTGCATCACAAACTAGTTAAGTTTAGTTTAAAAACTGCTTAAGCATTATGAAGGGACCATAAATAGATGGAGGGGTATACAAAAATTATTTATAGGCAGACAATTTATTTGAGGAGGCACTCCCTAAGTGAATACTATGAAGATGGCTATTCCCTCTAAAACTGTATTTTAATGCATTTTACATGTTTTTAGGAATAATCATGCTGATGCATATAAAATATTAGTGTATGATTTAGCATACAAAGCTTTGTTGTTAGTTTGCAATATACATTCATAACATACTATGTATTTATACTGCATATTTATTTGTTAGTGATATGTAACTCTTCAATTAACTAAGTTAAAAGCATCCTTAACTGCTGACTCTAGTGCAAAACAGCCCTTGTATTTAGAACATCTTTTTTCATTGATTTTATAAACATGGTGACTTATTTTAGATTAGATAACGTAGCAGTAATGGTTTATGCAGTCCTGTGATTGACTGAATAAATAAGACTTTCATGTGACAAAAAAACAAGCACCAATTACAGAAATTAATTGTGTGAGTGATAAACAATCAATTTCAGGAAATTGCGAAATTGGTGTTGTTATGGCAGCAGCAGATGTAATAAAGTCAGTTTATTTAATTTATAACATAGTGTTTGCACAAAAAAACTTATTCTTACTCCCACAACTGACCAAAAGTGATCTGAATGTGCTCCCCATCATATTCTACCACTAGTGGGTCCATTCATAGTTGTTTTCAACACTTACTGCTAATCAACTTCACTTTTAGTCTGTCTTCTTGAAACTGGTTTCTTTTCTGGATTTCCCAGGAATTTAATTTGTTAACGATCTTTAGGAATTAAGAATACTACTACTACTACTACTACTACTACTAATAGGGCAGCACGGTGGCTTAGTGGTTAGCACTTCTGCCTTACAGCACTGGGGTCATGAGTTCAATTCCCAACCATGGCCTTATCTGTGTAGAGTTTGTATGTTCTCCCTGTGTTTGCGTGGGTTTCCTCCCACACTCCAAAAACATACTAGTAGGTTAATTGGCTGCTAACAAATTGACCCTTGTTTCGCTCTCTGTCTGTGTGTGTGTATGTTAGGAAATTTAGATTGTAAGCTCCAATGGGACAGGGACTGAGGTGAATGAGTTCTCTGTACAGTGCTGCAGAATTAGTGGCACTATATAAATAAGTGATGATAATGAATAATAATATACTCTTTCTCAAACAGCCTGAGGAATAGGGAATGATAGAGGTGACCCTCTCTTAGATGTTGCGCCAGGAACAGGCATCCGGCCACTATCATTCTAATACACAGCCAATAGAAGTCAAATACTTTATTTAGGATAATTCAACTACATAATTTATTTATTGCCCCCGAATATATACAATATTTTGCAGTTTCTATTAGGTGAAGCTTCATGGATAGATGCCACTCTTGGAGGCTACTGACTTATTATAAATTCCTCCCTTTAATGTTTCTTTATTATAACATTATATGCAAGATTACTAATATTATCTGTTGTTTATTGTAATCTGATATTTTATATTTCATTTTATGACACTGGGCCTGATTCATTAAGTAAAGTTAAGCAAAAATTTGAGTAAGTTTTCTTACTCAAGTTTTCAGGAGAAAACCATGTTTCAATGCAAGGGGTGCAATTGACTTTATTGTTTTGCACATAAGGAAAATACTGGCTGTTTTTTTCATGTAGCACACAAATACTTCATAGCTTATTTGTACAATAAAATTTAAAGTTGATCTAGGACATGCCCTACCCCAAATATAAATCTGTTATCACATTTTAAATTTACCTCCCCCTCCAATGCAACATGGTTTTGCCTTACTAGCTTACTTTTGCTTAACTTTCCTTAATGAATCAGGCCCACTGTCACTATCCCTTGTATGGGTTTAGCTTATGTTTATTATTTTTAAAGTTTAATATAAAATATGTAAAATGTCAATTTTTTGGGGGGAATCATAAGCATATCGAGTTGTCCATCCCCATTCTAAACTGTGGCTACAGCAGTAGATGATGCCAACCAATCCAGAATCTATATCTTTGGCCTCCTTGGTGTGGGAAGGACACCTATTTAGAGTCTATGCCGGAATCAGTAAAAGAGTTATAAGAATTGCTTTATATTGCCTGTACATGCAGACCATGATAACTGCATACAGATGGACTTAAACTGATTGTACATATGATGTGCTGGGACTGAAATGTATGTACATCCACTGAAGAGAAGTGTGTGTTTCATTTTAATTCATATGCAGTAACTCAATCTGTGTTGTAATATAGGAATTCAATATAAAGGTATGGTACATGTTATGTTTATTTTACAAACTACTGTATACGGTTTGTTGGACAATTTTTGCAAAAGGTTCCACCTGTGCATCAAAAGTTACATCATATTTAATATTCCCAGACCAGGGCCCAGGGCCCTCTTAAGAACCTCTTGGGCCCCCGGGCACAGCAGTGCACCGGGGCCCCTATATATACAAAAATAAAAAAATAATGATTATATATATGGGCCCTGCAGCCCAGGGGGGCCCGTCGGAGGCAGGAAAAGAAAACCCTGAAAAAAAGAAGAAAATACTTACGGTGCTGTCAGCTGGCGATCCGCTCCCTCCCTGGTCTCCTCCTCCGTCTCGCTCCGCAATGGATATCGGGCGGGCGTGATGACGTCATGCCCGACATGCACTGCCAGCGCGACGGAGGAGGAGACCAGGGAGGGAGTGGATCGCCAGCTGACAGCACCGTAAGTATTTTCTTCTTTTTTTTCAGGGTTTTCTTTTTTTTCCTGCCTCTGGAGGGCCCCCCTGGGCTGCAGGGCCCCCGGGCACCTGCCCAGCGTGCCCAATGGGGAAGACGGCCCTGCCAGGGCCCCTCTTAAGAACATCTTGGGCCCCCCGGGCACAGCACTGCACCGGGGCCCCTATATATACAAAAAAAAAAAAAAAAATTATTATATATATGGGCCCTGCAGCCCAGGGGGGCCCGCCGGAGGCAGCAAAAAAAAAAAAAAAACCTGAAAAAAAAAAAAAAGACAATACTTACCTTGCGGTCAGCTGGCGATCTGGCTCCCTCCATGGTCTCCTCCTCCGTCGCGCTCCGCAATGGATGTCGGGCAGGCGTGATGACGTTACGCGGCGACATGCACTGCGAGCGCCGCACGGAGGAGGAGACTATGGAGGGAGCCGGATCGCCAGCTGACCGCAAGGTAAGTATTGTCTTTTTTTTTTTTTTTTTCAAAGTTTTTTTTTTTTTTTGCTGCCTCCGACGGGCCCCCCTGGGCTGCAGGGCCCCCGGGCACCTGCCTATTGTGCCCAATGGGAAAGACGGCCCTGTCCCAGACATGGAATTGTGTGTGGTTGACAAAAATCATCTCTAGTTATAAAAGTTGCAAATGAAATTGATTGTTTGAGATACAAAATGTCAATCATTTGTGTTTTGAAATCCAATGGGATAGAAACCTCTATGTGGCAATTGAACGATTTTAGCTAAGCAATAATATAGAGCATATGTCTCCAGGAGACACTTGTCATTTTGGACCCAAATCCTCTGTCCCTCTTTCCTTCAAATGTGTCCCTCTTCATGTCTATTGTATATCTATCTATCTATCTATCTATCTATCCATCTATCTATCCATGGCTAATGCTGCTCCTCACCTTTACATGTGTGTGGTGAAACACTAGGTGGCAGTAAAGAGTTATAACACAACAGATAACTGTACTGAAATACATTTGATGTAACTAGATGTTACTATCTATCTATCTATCTATCTATCTAAAAGGCTAATGCTCCTCCTCACCTTTACAAATACACACACAAAATACACAAACAAATTTGTACCTGACTATTCCTACTGACTAGATTTTCCTCATTAGTTGGCCTTATTCTGTTTGGTTTAATTAAGTTTTTTGTCAGTTACCATTTATAATGACCTTTGCTATTCCAAATTGACTTGATTTAGTAGTCATTCTTTTTTTTTGCACTTAGTGTTAAATTAAGAAGAATATACTAATTAATTTAAGAAACAAAGTGTAACTGCGAGGTCGCCTAAAATGTCTGCATTGGGAGTAACTACACAGCAAGAAGCAGCCAAAAGGCGAAGAGTGGAGCGGGATAAACCCAGACGACAAACTATGAGTGATGACCAGAGAGAACGCGAACATGATCGTCATCAACATGCAAATATAACTCTTCGGCAAATTGCCGTCACAGAGACAACAATCGAAGGGTGAACAGGACAGAGGTAATATCACTTTAACGCCTACAAAGTCAGGGAGCAAGATGCCACGCCATTCTTGGTGTCGGTATCTTTGATGAAACAAATATTAATGCTCATAACTGTGGTCCCATGAACAGTATTTAAATTTTGCCACACTAAGCATTTTGCAGCTGAGCAGCCATCTGACAAACTAGTCAATCAATGCTGCCCCAAGAGTAAAGTCAAATTAGGTGCAAAAGGGTCCAACATGATCTTACTTTTATTTTTTTCCTGTCATTTTGATGGATTTTAAGTGTTCTGTTTATAAATGCATTTATTTACTTAAAAGTGTTCCTTAAGTGCTCCTAAATTTAAATTAAATTTTGTAAAACTGTTTTCTAAGTGTCCCTCTTTGGCCATGTGAAATGTTGGGAAGTATGTAATATCTATGGCAGAAATAGTGCAATGGCTTTATCACATCATACAAGCTTTATCAAATAGTATATGATTAAATTGGGCTTTGATACCCTTGGTTCCTGACAATCTTTTCCTTAAACACGACTGTCTTGTTGTGTGCATGGTCACGTTAACACTCTGCTGTACTGAGCTTACAAATCTGTTGCCAAATTGGCTCCTTGTATCACATCTGTTGCTTTTAAAACTGTTCTTTAATCTCCTTTCTTTCTGGGACTCGGATTAAAGAAGTATTAAAGAGAATACTTGGGTCTGATCTACCTCTAGAGCTGGATATTTTATTTCTGATTCAAGTGTTTCATCAGATACTGTAAGAATAAAGTTATCTTCAGAACCACCAGATGATCTCTTTTTGTCAACAAAATTGTTTTTTCAGTGTGGGCTTTGTAGCTTTATTCATGTATATCTTTAAAGTATGTGCAGACAGTTTTCCAGTGCTAAATTAGATTCTAAATTTCAAGTCTATTTGTAAAAAAATATTTTTATTTCATGCAAACAATATTACTGACTAGCTGTATGTTAATGTTTATCATATATAGTAATATAATGTACATATGTAGCCAGGGGTGGATTGGGAAATTAAAGTGGCCCTGGAAAAAATTCTTGAAGTGGCCTCCTGTGGGTGGGACCAAGTCAACTGGAGGTGGAGCCAACACAAAAGTAGCCAGGATTTAGAACTACTGGAATTCGGTTGTAGTAACATTTAGGAAAACCTAGATGTGATGACTTTAGACACAGTGGGGGGTATTCAATTGGCCGCATTACTGTTAAAAGTAGCGCGGCCTGCGCATTATTACCGTTATTACAGTAATGGTGAGAGTAATTACCGTTATTACGGTAGATCTAACACCGGCTTTTTAGAAAGCCGAGTTAAAACTACCATAATAACAGTAATGGTTTTAGCGCGGCGGTACTTTGGTGGAAATTGAATTCCCCCCAGTGGGTCATCTCTAAAGCAATGCAGGGAAAAAGCTGCCAGTCCTGTGCTATAAAAACACATACAACCTTTTGGATGATTTGCGACTGGTTTATACCTCTGTGCTCAAACTTGTTTAGTTCTCTACTAACACATCCTTTCAATATTTGTCACTCACCGGCCCCACAAACGGGCAATGGTGCCTGTACCTCCTTCCTGCGTTCCGGCCACATCTTGGATGGCGGTTACCACGTTCCCGTCAGCTCTGCGCATGTGCAAACCCGTCCCTCCTTCTTCAGACCTCCTCCTTGCTTCCCATTGGCCACAGTATCATGGAGGGGTATTTAAACCCTCTGTGTTCACCTGTCAGATGCCTGTTCTTCGTGTTCTCTAGCTCGGTAGGAAAGATCTCTACGAACTGCCGCTGTTCCAGTGAGTCCATTACCACTCCTGAGTTACTACCATGGTGTCAGCTCGGTATCCACACACCGCGGCCTCAATAGAACTGCTGCACCAGTGATTCTATTGCTGATAGTCCTACTTACCTCTGGTGTCCAGATTCATCTGTCTCCTCCGCTCATGGCTCCTCCTACCCGGTACTCTCTCAGGGGACTGCGACCTGCGGGATAGGGGCTGCTAAGACAATACCTCCTTGCGGAGGTTCCTGGTGAATACCACCTACCCTTTAGACTCCGCACCCCTGAGTGAGCCGTATCAACCTGGCAGAACCAAGGGATCCTGTAAACATCATCAGATTTCGTGACAATATTCCTTTCATAGAAACATAACTGACTTTCATGATCCAAGGACAATTTCATCTTGCACCACTTTTCTTTTCTGCCACTGCTGTGTGGCAATGTTTCCTAGATGTGCTATTAACTGCTGTGTGTTTGTGTCATTGCTGTGTCGCTTACCATCCAGCCAGGTCGCTGCAGTCTTTGTTTTAAAGTGTATGAAAATATTATTGTGACCTGTGAGATGGTCAAAATTGACTGTAAATGACTAGAAATTAGTGTTATTGAGGCTAATAATAATGCAGAGATTTTAGCAAAAAAAATTGGGATTTTAGAAACAAATAGGGATCCAAAACCAAAACACTATTTTAATGCAGATCCAAAACCAGAAAACGGGGGTCAGTGAACATCTCTAGTAGAAATACAGATGTGAATATCTTTCGTGACTGTGAATGTTTGTGTTCCCACTAAAATACAGAGGAAAGCAAAACTTTCATGTTCACGTCCCTTCATTCAGGTGTTACGGTCAGAGTATTATTGTCAGTAAGAACACCTAGGGGTCGATACATAAAACCTTCTAAAAAAAAAAGCGTAGGTGTTCCACATAGCAACCAATCAGGTTCTAAGTATCATTTATCTAGTAAAGGGTTTGATAAATGTACCCCGCAAATTTGATACCGCTCATTCCACAATATATTGTCTTAAAGACTCTGCATGATTTTCATGTGCAATGGATGACTGACTAAGCTTCTCAGGTGTCATACTATATTATCATCACATTGCAGCTGGATAAGTAAGTCATTTGACAAACTGACTCACACTGATCAATATATTGCTATAAATAACATTATATCTACAAAAGAAGACTTTATTTTGATGTCTCACTGGATAACAACAGGATTCACTATCGCAGATTGACGGCACAAGTCCCAGGGGTAACTAGTGAATCATTCCTATTGAAGTGGATGAAAGTGAAAACCTTTATACGAGAGACAAGACATTTTCAAAACTGCAGAATATATACCTCATTCCGCAATTGTCTGTGGAATTTTGTATGTTTCTCTGGTAAAATATAACCTTACTTTTCTTTTGGAATTTCCCCTATCAATTTTGTATTTATTATTATTATTATTATTATTATTCATTTTTATTTATAGGGCGCCACTAGGTGTCCGTAGCGCTGTACAGGGACAAACAAAATTACAATACGAGGTGAGACAGCACAGTACAGTACAGTAAACAATAAGCACAGTAACTCGGTGAGCTCAAAGCACAGCTAGAGAGGGCGGGGGAGGGGAGAGGGGAAGGTCCGCCAACGACGGAGTCCAAAAGGGAAGGCACGGATAACAGGGAGACCCCCAAGGGGAGAGAAGGGAGCGAGAGGGGACGGGGGGAAGAGGGTCCTCAAGGAGGAGGGCTAAGTATCTGGAGAGCAGAGTAACAGTGGTGAAGACAGGAGGAGAGAATACCCTGCTCAAAGGAGCGTACAATCTAAGGGGTGGGGTAGACAGACAGAGAGACACGGGTGAGAGATGGAGGAGCGGAGGATAAGGATAAGGGGGAGGAAGAGGAAGAGGCAGAAGAAAAGGTAGGAAGTTAAGTGGAAGACTGGAAGGCTTTAAGAAAAAGGTGGGTTTTTAAAGCCCGTTGAAACTGGACAGATTAGGAGAAGTTCTGATGGAGGGAGGGAGCTTGTTCCAGTGGAGGGGGGTAGCGCGGGCGAAGTCTTGGATACGCGCGTGGGAGGAGGTGATCAGGGGGGAAGAGAGGCGACGGTCATTGGCAGATCGGAGAGGGCAGGATGGAGCATGAATAGAGAGGAGGGTGGAGATGTAGGGTGCAGTGGAGTTGGCGAGGGCCTTGTATGTAAGTGTGAGGAGCTTGAACAGGATTCTGTAGGGTAAGGGGAGCCAGTGAAGGGATTGGTAGAGGGAGGAGACAGAAGAGGAGTGGCGAGAAAGGAAGATGAGCCTAGCGGCTGCGTTAAGAACTGATCGAAGGGGAGCGAGATGAGAGTGGGGAGGCCAGTAAGGAGGAGGTTGCAGTAGTCCAAGCGTGAGATGATCAGAGAGTGAATAAGACATTTGGTGGCATATTGGGAGAGGAAGGGCCGGATGCGAGCGATGTTACGCAGCTGGAAGCGGCAGGATTTAGCAAGAGAGAGGATGTGGGGGCCGAAGGAGAGAGAGGAGTCGAGGATGACACCGAGGCAGCGAAGTTGGGGGACAGAGGAGATAGAGGTGTTGTCGACAGTGATAGAGAGGTCAGAAGGGGGCGAGGTGTGAGAGGGAGGAAAGACTATGAGTTCAGTTTTGGCGAGGTTAAGTTTGAGAAATCGAGAGGACATCCAGGAGGAGATGGCAGAGAGGCAGGCGGACACCCTAGAGAGGAGGGAGGAAGAGAGATCCGGGGGTAAATGTATGAATCTCCGGATTCTTCATCTCCGGCCTGTTCAGCCTCTTCAGCGCTTAAATTTAAAGCGGCGCTGCCTTGTAAAGGGAAACTTCCCTTTACAAAGCAGCGCCGCTTTAAATTTAAGCGCTGAAGAGGCCGAACACGCCGGAGATGAAGAATCCGGAGATTCATACATTTACCCCCAGGAGAGGAGAGGTAAAGTTGAGTGTCGTCAGCGTAGAGGTGATAATTGAGGCCATAGGAGCTGATGAGTTCACCAAGGAAAGAGGTATATAAAGAGAAGAGTAAAGGTCCTAAAACCGAGCCCTGAGGGACCCTGACTGGAAGGGTGGACGGGGGGAAGAGAGACCCAGAGGTGGAGAATTTTGTACTCCTAGAATTGTTAAATAACATTACTTTCATTGGAATACAATCTGCAGACCAATACTATTTTATTACCCTTATTTTTGTAGGTGAGAATAAAGAAACATACCTGATGTATCACAATATGTTAAATTGATTCAGTTTAACAAATATTGAAACTGAGGAACTAGTTTGGAAAGAAAGCAAAATTAATTCCAACAAGTTCTTCAAGGATAATAATAATAAAGGATAACAATAAGGGATAAGTCTTTGCAACATTTGGCTTATTCAGTTGTTAAAAGTTGTTATTCAATGTGAATATACTTCTTTAAATATATAGGGCCTGATTCATTAAGGAAAGTACAGCAAACAAAAAAGAGTAACTTTTCACCTTGGCAAAACCATATTGCATTGGAGTGGGAGGTAAATTTAAAGTATGGGGACAGATTTCTAATTGGGGTAGTCTATGTCCTTGATAAACTTCAAATGTCAGTGTAAAATAAAGCTATTAAGTATTTGTGTCCCATATGGAAAAACAGATTACAGAAAACAGAGTATTTTCCTTATGTGCAAAATAATAAACTAATTTGCACCCCTCACATTGCAACATGGTTTTGCCTATGTGCAAAGTTACAATTTTGCTTTACTTTCCTTATGAATCAGGCCCATTGTGCAGATAATGGGATCATTGATCCCAGTGCTTGTATCATCCTATGTTCAGATGAGCTGAAATAAGATGGAAACCACTGGTGAGCCCCAACACATCTCTATAGCATACTTGCCAACTCTCCGGGAATGTCCGGGAGACTCCTGAAAATCGTGTAGGTCCCCCGGACGCCCGTGAGAGCAGGCAAGTATCCCGCATACGGCAACTCGCTGTCAAAATGACGCAATTCGTGATGAATCATGTCATTTTGGCCCCACCCGGTGAAAAAACGGCATTCTGTCGCGGGAGCGGGGCCAAAATGACGCGCTCCGCACCTCCCGCCCTCCAGCCACGCCCCCTTGCCCGGGATCTCCCGGAATAAGGTTTTAAAAGGTTGGCAAGTATGCTCTATAGCTTATAAGGTTTATTTTCATAGAATCCCCTTTACCCACTACCATCAAATGCTTTGCCTAGCTCTTTAAATCAATTAAAAGCAGTGATGACCAACCTGATATACTTCAAAGGTCATGTGTGCAGCTGTCCATCCCTTAAAGGGCTGTGGATCTCCCTTAGTTTCAAGAATAAAAAAACAACCCCAAGGCAACCTCAACATCCCCACATAACTCATCCCAAAATTCCATCACATGCCACTGAGACCTCCCACATGCTCTAAAAGAGTGCCACATGGCCTCCGAGTCCCACTTGTCATTAAATGTCCCCACATGGCTTCAGACCCCCACAGTCCTCAGATCCCATATGTACTCCGAAACTCCCCCATATGCCACTGTCACTCAGACCTCCTCACATGCCACTCAGACCTCCCCACATGCCACTTACATGCCACTCACACCTCCCAATATGCCACTCACTCTCCCGCAGGTATTAAATTATTGCCTGCACAGCCTACAGAGGAAGGAGGGCATGTGGTGCAGAATTTACTGCGGTATCCTCCTTCTTTGATTGATTATGCTGCGTGACCTCAGTGTGTTGTGCAGTCACATATATAACAAAGTAGAGATAAGACAGTGATAGCTGGAGACCACAGATAAAGCCAATGGGCCACTGGTGACCCATGTGCTGTCTTTTGTCTACAACTGAGTTAAAGCATGTAAACTATTGGTTCCAATGACCCCACTCCTACTAGAATTTAACCTTGTGATAGAGACTGTTTGCATTGCGGAGCTGTTTTTCTGATATTGCCTGCTCCATTCAGGTGTATGCACCACAAGGGAAGACACTGGGGTCAATGGATTCTCCTCATATAAAATGCTCAAAGTTGGTGCAAAAACTTACACTGTAATTGCAGGATGATTCCTGATCTACAGTAGCACAACTACATAACACCTGTGAAAACTAGGGAAGGAAAAGACCCTGTAGAGCCTGAGCCTGGCTAAACTGTGAGTGCCTTGAGAAACGCACATTCTTTATGCCTTGAAGCTCATTTAAATATCTTGCCCAGCAGCAGGAAATCTCATTTTTGTAATACAAGACACATTGCTGTGCCTAAGCCATATTTCGCTTATAGTGCCCCATGGGCAAAACTTCTCCCAGCCAACTTTTGCTCCCCCTGGTAGACGCTGCCATCCTGATGCACAGATCCTTGCGCCAAATTGGACGCATTAATGCAAAAGTAGCATGATGTCATAAAACGGCATGCGTGCTGCGGACCCACATTCGTGCCCATTGAGGAATGAACATTCATGTATAGCCAGCTGATGTAGTGAAGTAGGAAATGTGTAAACAAAAAGATTTGTTTAATTAATTTTTCATAGCCAGGACTGTGCAAGTAACAAAGGGGCACCCACAGCAAGCGGAGGAAACACTTGTTTTCATTGTAAAGCTGGGTACACACCTAGGCAATTATCATGCAGATCACATGATACACAACCGTTTGGTCAGATATTGTGTGTACGCTCCCACATCATGTTTTATCTTACCAAAACACATTGCATCTGTTGATTTGTTTTTCTAAACAACCTAAAAATCACGATCAGCAAATCTATGATGTCGGGCAAATGAGAAAGTATGTACACACTGCCGACCAGCAGCGTAGGCAGGTATCTGTAGAGTGCACAGTCAGAATCTTTCCAGCAGATGGTTATAAGAGATGAAGTAGTAAATAATGTAATTGGGATAATTGATCATGGAGTTAACCTGATTGCTATTTACAGGGTAAGGAAATACGTTTTACCATATGTGAGAGTTAATGGCCAGCTTCCTCACTGAAAGCTTTGATTCTTCCGAATTGCTACATTTATGGGCTTATTCAATAACACAGTGCATGGATTGAAATGTACTGTATCCCTAGAAACAAATCAAATGTGTTTTTTGTTATCTAAACTGTACTAGTAAACTGAAAGAGGATTGGTTACATTTGTACACATTGCCCTCTTTTGTAAAGCCACTTAATGTTTGCAAAAGCTTGAATTTGATGGACTTCTTTCAACCTCACTAACAATGTGACTATGCATATAATTGCTAATACGCCTTAAATAAAAGTTTAACAAATATGAAAATATATCTTGTAAGATTCACAAATATATGTAAAAGTTCCATACACTGACTAGAGTTAATGGGCTTAAGTCAATAAGGCACACATACTGGGCCTCAGTCATTAAGGAAAGCAACGCAAAAAGCAGGAGTAAGTTTACTCCTGGACAAACCATGTTACAATGCAATGGGTGCAAATAAGTTTATTACTTTGCACATAAGTTACATACTGGCTGTTTTTTTCATGTAGCACACAAATAGCTTGATTTTTACACTGAAATTTAAAGTTGATCGAGGATATGCCCTAACCCAACGCCCATACCCATAAAGGATTTAAAAGCGCTACGGAATCTGCTGGCGCTATATAAATAAATGTTGATGATGATGATAAAAAATCACTAAAAAGATCGCACAGAAATAAATAACTATTCAAATAATGTTCCATGTTAATAATATAGGCATTAATGAGAAAATATGCACATTAAAAACAAAGTTGTTTTTTTCATGAAAAAGAATTAGTAGGCTGGTTTTCATGTGTACTGCACATAACATACATTTTTACAGTTTTTCCTGATTACAAACACATATTTTAGCATGCATACTCAACTGTCATAACTAGTATTCAGGACTTAGACTACCCCCCAGCTGGAGTAAGAGATACTGCAGAAAACCAACGTACTTCTGCATGTGCCTGAGCCTGACTTGGTTGTTGCTGCACAGGAACGTCCTTACTGTACATTGCCTATGTGCATCCGCCCCTTCCATACCCTGCTCCTTAATGACCCAGGCCCAATATATTTTCCTTTCTATGTTCCCTTGCTTATACACCAGACCGGATTTCATGTGGAATTTCTGGAAGATTCATTTTTTTTACCAAACCTTAGGAATTGGCCATCTGAATTTAAATCCTCGTTTTCCTGCAGTTCCAGAATGCAGAACGCCACATTATCCCTTTCAGGGTCCACAAATTATATTTTACCATTTAGGCACCTCGGGCCTGATTCATTAAGGATCTTAACTTGAGAAACTTCTTATTTCAGTCTCCTGGACAAAACCATGTTACAATGCAAGGGGTGCAAATTAGTATTCTGTTTTGCACATAAGTTAAATACTGACTGTTTTTTCATGTAGCACACAAATATCAACTTTAAATTTCAGTGTACAAATAAGCTATCAAGTATGTGTGTGCTACATGAAAAAACAGTCAGTATTTAACTTATGTGCAAAACAGAAAACTAATTTGCACCCCTTGCATAACATTGTAACATGGTTTTGTCCAGGAGACTGAAATAAGAAGTTTCTCAAGTTAGGATCCTTAATGAATCAGGCCCCTCCTTCTTAAATTTAGTATGCAAACTAGGAATGAAATATGGCACAATTATTTCCGTCCCAGAGAAATCTAGGCGCACATATAATGAAGCATTATGTATCTGCAGATTTTGTGGTTCATAAATAACCCTTAAAATGTTATAAATTCATATTTTAGGATGTGGTCAAAATATTGAATCCTTGTACAGAAAATTCTGCTGAATATTTGCTCTGAGGTGGAAATATTCAGACATCACATCCTGATACCACTTTAGTAGAATCTCCTTAGCAATTCCTCATATACATTGTCAGTATTCCTCATACTAAAAGATGTATTTTTTAATCCGAGATGTCTTATGAAGATATTTTTTTCCTTGATTAATAAAAGCAAAATGTATTAATACAGAAGTGAATATCTTTCGTGACTGCGAATGTTTGTGTTACCACTGAAATACATCTATGTTTAGATCCCTTTATTCAGCTTATGTCACTGTCTCTTGGGCAGTACTATTGTCAGTAAGAACACTTAGGGGTTGATATATCAAACCTTCTATAAAGGAAAAGTAGAGGTGTTACCCATAGCAACCAATCAGATTCTAAGGGGGGTATTCAATTGACGGCGTGATCGCCGAAAATCGAGCGCTCTAAAAATATTACCGTTAATATGGTAATATTGCGCGTAAAAACGGGAGCTGCGAGCTGAAATTCAGCGAGTAATTACCGTATTAACGGTAATATTTTTAGAGCACTCGATTTTCGACTATCACGCCGTCAATTGAATACCCCCCATACTATCATTTATCTAGTAGAGGGTTTGATAAATGTACAAATGGCAAATTTGATACCTCTCATTCCACAATATATTGTCTTAAAGACTCTGCATGATTTTCATGTGCAATGGATGACTGACTAAGCTTCTCAGGTGTCATACTATATTAACATCACATTGCAGCTTGAAAAGTAAGGCATTTGACAAACTGACTCACACAAATCAATATTTTTCTATAAATAACATTATATCTACAAAAGAAGACTTTATTTTGATGTCTCACTGGATAACAACAGGATTCACTATCGCTGATTGACGACACAAGTCCCAGGGGTAACTAGTGAATCATCCCTATTGAAGTGGATGAAAGCAAAGCAAAGCACATCTAGAAATATACTTTTCTAGAGGATGGTGTAAAATTCATCCCATTAAAAGTATAGGATAAGTTGAGATGTCAGATGTGGCAAAGAATTCAAGGAGGGGGGATAAAAAAAGGCATACGTGGCCTCCTGCGAAGTAGGATATGGCCCTGTAAATACGTCCTCTCAATTCCTTTATCCCATTTTATTTCTATTCTGCAAAATGTAATCTCGTTTCTGCACTTTGGTGCAAAAATAGATGCATCAAATCTGCACTCAGCAAGGAGCTCTCTCGAACCACCCACCACCTTCCATTGGCAGATGCAAACATTTGCACCCCCCCCCAAATGTTGCCGTCTTGGTCTGTACATGTCTCTCTAAAACTACACTCTGCAAGTAGGTATTTGACATTACAAAATAATTTTTTTGCTGTCATTTTATACTTTTGTGACTCTATGTAGGACTGTGCTTATCTTGCATGTGATTTCCCAATCCAGAGTCTGCATAGCAGTTTACACCGGTTCATTCTTAGTGCCTGAGACAAAGGAAAGAATGATTAAAAAGAGGCTGTGATTAATAAAAGAACATTTATTAACATTTATTCATTAACATTTATATAGAGCCAGAGTATTTCGTAGCCCTTTACAATTGGACATGTTATAGTTATGGATGAAAAGTGTCAACCGATAAACAAGGAAGACGGTCTTGTGGATTTTTATAGTAAACTCTACAAAAGCAGAGAGGTGTTTGCAACTAGATGGAATGGACAATACTTTTCATGGATATGAAAGAATAAATAGTAATAAAATTTACCCTTGTAGAAACAAACAATATTTAAACACATTGTTTAAAGAGTTAACAATAGTTTGACCCCGTTTCTAAATAATGGAAAGCAATGTAAACAAGTTAGGACAAAAAAAAACCAGGGGGATTGTTATGTGCAATGCCTTGAGAAATATAATGATCCTGTAGTTTGTTCTATCCATCACATAGTCCATTATGCCGGGAGTCCTCACCTTGTTTTCTCTGTAATAGGCGGTAGAACGACATTCTGTGCTTTTGGCTGATCAATAACAAGAAAACGCTATAAACAGAGTGGGTGGTAAAAGTGCAGAAGTACAGAACAGAACAGGAGATGAATAATTTATAAAAGGAATCATCTGAGGGTAAATAACAGGATACTGGCAATATTTCATGTGTCAGGGTGCCTTTTGATTAATCAAAAATAGACAATAATCTCAAATTGTGACATTCCCAGTGTAAAAATACTACGGTTTATTCTAGGGAACAGGATACTCACTTTGTAACATCTGCTGGGGTGATTTATAGAGTTGGCACATTCTGGGAAAAGACACATGAAGACTGCAGCGTTATTTATTACCAAGAATACCCTGCAAGAAAACTTTCCCTGATCTCCCCAATAATATAAACATTAAACACAGAGATGCTGTGATCCTTATATCAGTTGACGCAGTCATTGTTTGCCATCCTTTGCTGATGAGCGTATTATGTAGCAAAATATACACTCATGTTTCGGGGTGCAGGTGATGTGAATGATACTATGGCCTGGGGCTCGCAACATGAGCAACTGCTTTGCCATATATCATGTCCTATGATATTATATATTGTTCTTTGCATTATAGTACATGCTATTACAAAATGTTTCATACTTCCAAGCTGTCCCTCATTTGGATCCTAATCTTCCACTGAACAGGGTAGTGTAACTTAGTGGTGCATTGCAGGACAGTTTTTTCTTCAAAGCTGCTTGTTGTTATGCCATGCCCTCAAAGAATTTGCAATTGTAGTATGGACATTGCAACTTCCTACCTGTATATTGAGACATTATTACTTTCGTCATGCCCAGTATACAGTATAGTCCTCATGCCAGTATACAATATAATCCCTATACCCACTTGTAGTATGTCCCACTGTGCCAGCACACATTATAGGCAAGTTGAACAACTTACTAATGTAGTTACCGTGCCTCCATTCTGAGCTTCTCAGTGGACCTGCAATATGTAGTAGGCGACTTCTTCACTCCACCAGAGATCAACCTGGGAGAATACCTGCCTGAGCCACCAGACACAAGTAATGTACACAGGGAAATGGAGAAAAGCCAATCGGCATGTTTATTACAGGGAAGCTGGTTTGTCATAGGTATGTGAATGGGGTAAAGTAATAGTGGGCAAAGAAGGAGTTAATAATATGTATGTGATAAACATTATCTCTGTTCTGTGCACTTTAACTATACATTCCATAAATATATTTAATTATATATATATATATATATATATATATATATATATATATATATATATAGGAATAGCACACACACAAATGTAATACTGTATAATGCTCTCTGACTAATAATACAAGAAAATGTCTTACAACAGTGCACGTGCAGAACCTTTGTTTGTCAATACAAAACGGAACAATAGTACCAGGTGTACTAGGGCAAAGTTTTAGGCCTTCTCTCTTATGTAAAGTCGCAATTCGCTGAAGCCAGGTCCACATACTATAAACACTCTGTATACCCTTGGGAACAGCAGGGGGCTCAGGTTAGGGGTGTGGGGGGAGTGACCCTGCATTGCTTGGCTCCCCTCACCTTAGGGGCCCTTTGTATCCTCTTCTAAGTTCAGGAATCTCTCCCTCAGTATCTCAGACAGCTCCCATTCCTCCTCAGACTGAAGGTCCGGATGACTAAGCAGTACAAAATATTTGATCCTGTGTTTTCTGCAGCTTCATCTTGAGACGTTAGGCTAGAGGCATCTCTTCCAAATAGGTCTCAAAACTCACATCTTGGTTTATTAGATCAGTGGTAGGTTTCAGTGGGTCCCAAACCTCTCACTGGCTTGAATCTATAGACAGGTACCCCTTCAGTTTTTCCACTACTACATGAGGGACATCTCTGAAGAGCTTGTGTTTCCCAGGTACTCCTAGATATCTGATCAGCACTCAAAGTGTATGTTATTTTACTTTGGTGTCATATTGATGCCTTGTTTTTTCACACAGTTTTCTATGCCACAGCCACACCTAATCTCTATGCTTCTTTCAATTCATTCTTCAATCTCTGAATGTACTATAGGTAAGGGTTGGCTGGCAGGTCTTCCAATGTCAATTGTATGCATGCACTAAATTACTTATTTGCTAGCTCCATTGTCATTTTTTCTTTAGGTCAAAAGGGTCTCACCTATTGAGAAGGGCACAGTTAAATATTTCTGGCTGTCGATCTCGTGGGTAATATTAGTAATGTAGCATTTTTCTGAGCCCTCAAGTAATGCATCCAAGTGCAGTGCATTCTTGTCTTGTCACTTCACTGACACCAGCGGGTGATTCAGCATACAGGACTGATGTAGTCACTGTATTGGGCAGATCCTCTCCCATTTATGATTGTTTCCTCGAGATGCATTTCTTGGATTATCTAGGTGAGGAGGAATGGCCTTCTCCCAGGACAGAAACAATGAAACCTGAGCAACGGGGTTAAGAGTCAAAGCCACTTACATCCAGCAGTTACATCCACCTCTAGGTGGCTTGATCACACCTGACCTGGCCCTTAGAGACTTCCTTGTACAACATGTTATTAAGCCGGAAGACATATTCAAATATTTTCTCCCACGCCTCTTGAAAAATCAGTAGCAACTTGTATAACAGGCCTTCTACTTCCCCTGGCACCCTGAACACATTTTCCAGAGCATTCACTTAATCTTGACCAGTGACCACCCAACAACTCCTTCTAGTTGCTTGAATAATTTCAGAAGTTGGGCCCCTCAAACTCTCGACTATATGTTGGTGTTTTGATGTGTCATAGCCTTACCAGTATCTATATATTCAATAGCAATGTCTCCCTATTATTCACACTCTTTTCCCTCTAATGTGGTAGGCTTTATGCCACACATCCTCCAAGAGCCCCCTTTGTACTGTGAGTGTAACGCTTTATCAATTTTTATGTCCACTGTGCAGCCACTATGATATCAACAAAGCTGATGCACACCTCATTTTAGACACTGTCTGGAGCTTCGACCATGTCCCCCTGTCTGGGGTAGGTAGAAGAGAACTCTCAATGGTGTGATCCTTTATCCTACTCTGGATGGGCTTTGTTGTCAATCACACCCCTGTGAACTTCTCATTAAATTATCATTTAATAAATTGCAAACTGCACGATTTTCTCTTAAAATATAAAGTCGTAAATGCCACAAAATTATAGTAAGGAGATATTGTAAGCCTACACTCTACTTTCTCTACCATAGGCACACAAAGGCACACATACTAAAGTCTAGTAGCTAAGGTCTAATAGTGAAACTACCACCATTGTAGGAGGTGCTAGGGAGCCTAAAGGTGAGGACTCCATAGCCATGCATACAATCACTATCGTTATTTATCTGCGCAGGACATGGATGAAATCAGAAGCAACATGTGCAGAACATGCAAACTCCACACAGATAGCACCCTGGTGAGAATTAAACCCAAAGCCGCAGTGATGCACTTACAATACTAACCACTGTTTTACATCCCTACTTATTAATATTACCTATAAGATTTAACATCCTACAATCTATTCTCCACTCTTACGATTGTTTTGCTATTTTCTATTTTCCACAGGTATTTTACTTATGTCAAAAATTACATCAATTTTGGAGCTGTACAAGCCAGGTGGCTATCTGCTTCAAATCGCACAACTCTGTAACATCCCCAGAATAAACCTCCATGGAAAATGAAGGAATTATTTCTGAATTTGCAGCTGTGAGCAGTTAAGGAAACGTATTGTCAGGGGTCTGAGAAGGAAAGTTAAATTCACAATAGGGTTGAAATATTATTGCAAAACTTCAAAGCATATTATATGTTAATGTGATCTCATTTGAATGTCAAATGCTCTTATGTTGGAGGTCAGCTATCAGACACAAACAGCAGGAACGTGTGTTAATTTAAGTGTCTAAAGTCATCAGCTGCATAGCAGAAAGTTATTACTTTAACACAGCCATATGATGTCTATTGTCTTGGCTGTACTGTGCCCTTCTGTGATTTGCTATATTCACAGCAAACTATTAGCTATATTCACAGTAAACTATTCCAGCTGCCAGTAATGACTTTCATCTAATCCAAAACGTATGTTAAATGTTAGCCCAGTGTCACCAGGAGCTTTAATGTGTACCAGCTTCATGTAGCTTTTCAGGGACTTCTGGCGTTTAGGTATTAAGACAGCACCAACCCTTTTGCACAAAAGTGAACAATCTCAAAGAAAGCTCAAATGCAATGTATTGAGTATTGTGTTGTAGGTCGCCATACTGGTTGGTTAAAAGATGGTACTTCTATTGTGGAACCAAGCATTTGTTTTAACCAATAGGTGGCATTGTTAATGTTGATGAATTTTCTAAGGGCTGCTTACTGCCTACAGCTCCATTTACAAAGCAGTATTACTGCACCATCTGCAAGCTTTCACTACATTAGAATAATGTATACTGATACTGAAAAATATAACGTTTAACCCGGCACAGAGATAGCCACTTTAATTACATTTCAACATAAAGGAAAGCAACAAGATCTATAGTAGAATAGATTTAAAGCCAGTTTATTGTGAAAATAGGAAGATGTTCCTCAGGGATGTAAATAATAATTTAGGTGACGTTTTATAGACCCCCTTTTTAAGCATAATTTCATAAAAAATGTCACATATCAAATGACACTTCAACAAACCTATTTATACAGTTTGAGGGAACAGCAATAAATTATGGCAAGCCATGGAGGAAAGTGGGTGCAAGATGACAGGTCACAATATATTGTAAACAAGGTTCATAAATACAATACAAATACACACAAATAATTCATAAATATAATAATAATAATAATAATAATAATATATAAACTACATAATACCAGGCAAAAATAAGCATAAAACAAATACAATGATAGACGTAGCTAACATAGTACAATATAGTATACGATATGCAGCGTGCAATGTAACAGGAACATGCAGACAGGACTGATAGAGAGGAGGCAAAGGGTGGAGACGAGCCCTCCCATAAGAGCTTATATTCTAGTGGGAAGGGGAGACAGAAGGAGTAGACAGGGCAGATGTGTGAGAGGGCGAGCAAATGGTGAAGCCTTGGCAGGGGGGACGTAGGCGAGCAGGAAGAGGTCAGTTTTGAAAGAGCTTTTGAGGGATTTAAGATTAGGGGTAGTATTGTAGAGTAAGGTAGGGAGTTCTAGTGGGGGACAGTTGAGGAGAAGTCTTGGAACCTGAAGTGGGAGAAGGTAATTATTTGGAAGGAGAGGTGTCGGAGGAGAGGGGGGGCATAGGGGTTGAGCAGGGGTATGTCTTGAGATAAGATCACTGATGTAGAGAGGGGAGGAATTGTGGAGGGCTTTATAGGTGAGAATGAGGAGCTTCAACTGGATTCAGAAACCAAAGCCAGTGGAGGGATTTGTATAGGGATGCAAGGCATAAGGATGCAGCAGATGAGGATTGGAGGAAGAAAAAGATAATTCTGGCCACAAAATTCATGATGGACTAGAGGGGGAAGAGGCAAGTGAAAGGAAGGCCAATGGAGAAAAAGTTACAGTATTTGAGGTGGGAAATGGTGAGTGAGTTTTAGTTACCTCTTAAGAAAGGTAGGGGTGGATTTTTGGATTTTTTAAAATATTGCAGAGGGGGGGGCAATAGGACTCAGGGCCGTCTCTCCCATTGGGCACAATGGGCAGGTGCCCGGGGGCCCGTCAAGGCAGCGCTGAAAAAAAAAAATCCTGTCCCCCCCCCCCCCCCAAAAAGAAAGGAAATACTTACCTTGCAGTCAGCTAGCGATCCGGCTCTCACCCTGGTCTCCTCCTCCGTGCGGCGCTCACAGTGCATGTCGGGCGTGACGTCATCACGCCCGACATCCATTGCGGAACGCAGCACGGAGGAGTCCCCCGTGCGAAAACAGCATTCAGCAGGCAGCAGCAGTCACTGAAGAAAAGTGAAGAGGAGAATAAGTCGATTAACAGATAAGTAAATGTTTTTGTTTTTTTTATTTAAATATTGTTTTATATGCCGATACGTGCCGCACTTGGCTTAAAAACGCTTAGCACATGCCCAGAACTGAACTATGCACCAGTGAATTCAGCAACGTCCAATCTCATCTTCAAGTGCAAAGGAGCCTTACAACTGTGTATGATTTCAGGGACAGAATGGGGAAGAGACTCAGTGTATGCACGTAGTCAATGTACAGTAAGGGCTTAGCAAGCTCTAGCGCATGCAGCAGCATCCCATTCAAGCTTTGAGCGTCTCAAAGGTACATGTTTTTCTGCTGTAACATTTGCACCAGCTACAGGGTAGGTGTAAGTGCTGAGTGATATTTATGACAGTCGCATATGCATGCTAGAACATGTGTTTGCAATCAGCAGCAACTGAATGTGCATTTTATGTACATTAGACAGTAATAGCCTAATAAATGTATTTTATAAGGGAAAAATGAAAGAGGTGATAGTGGATGTCAAGAAGCGAATAAGTTCATCTAGGAAGGTAATGTACAAAGAGAAGAGTAGAGGGCCAATAACAGATCCTTGAGGAACACAGAAAGAGAGAGACAGGAGAAAGATTGAGATGTGGAAACAATTAAGGTGTTACCAGATAGGTAGAAGAAGAAACAGCAAAGGGCAGTGTCACAAATGCCAAGGGATAAGAAAGTGTCAAGGACGAGAGAGTAAACAACAGAGTGAAAGGCGGAGGAGGTCGAGTAGTATAAGGGACCTAGCTAGGAGTAGATTGATCAATTTGGTGTGGGTGGTTTACATGGAGTCTAGAGGTCAGATTCCAGACTGTAGAGGTTCAAGAAGGGAGTGGGACAGTTGACTGAGTACAAGCCTTTCAAGGATTTTGGAAGTGAAATAAAGGAGAAAGGACAGTGTAGTAATTAGAGAGGGAGGACGGATCAAAAGATGGTTTCTCAGTAATCGTGAACATTAGCTCATGTTTGAAGGCAGAGGGTAAGCAAAAAAAGAAGAAAGACAGGGTGTGAGCAGCTTTAGGTAGGGGAGTGGAGCAGGGGAAAAGTAGAGGTGGAACGACAGGAGGCTATAGTCAGGGAGTGAGAAGACAGACTTGAAGAAGCTGGTGATATCTCAGAGGTGGGGAACACAAGGTTAATGGCGTTGCTGTCGCAGTGGGCGATGATGTCCACGGGCAGAGGCCATAGGAGAAAGGGAGAGTGAGGAGTTTAGAGGATGCAAAATTAAGAGGGAGGTCCCCAAGAATTATAGTGTGAAGGTCAGCAAAGAGGAAATGGGAGAGCCAAGCAGCAAAGTCCAGGAATTGGGATAAGAAACCAGGGGGCGATAAACAACTACAATATGGAGATGGATTGGAAAATATAATGAAATGCAATGAACGTGTAATAAAGGAGAATGAGAGAAAAGGTTCAGGGGGAATGATGCTGTAGGTGCAGCCAGAAGACAGCAAGTTGCCCACATCACCACAATGTCACTAGGACTATGTGTGGGAGAAAGAGAGACTGCTAAAAGAGAAGTTGAGAGATCTAAGTTTCAGTGAGTGCAAGGAGAATGAATGAGCGAGAAATGCAAAGATCTGGAATGGATGTGAATGTTCCAAAGTGGCCAATTCAATGAATGGGAAATTCACTGAGGAGCAGCATTGACAATACCGCTCTCTGTTTAGAAAGACAAGCAGCAGTACCTGCTCTGCCTGAAGTAAATACAACTTGAATTTTATAACAAACTAGATGACAGTTCACAGGATATTATCACATTGTCACAAATAACAAAAAGTAGTTTAAAATAAACTGGAAAGTCCAACATAAGACTAATAAAAAAAATTAAGCAATATTTGCCTACTTTTTCTCAAATTGTTTGTTCACTTTAGGAAACTTCTCCGTTGCTATCTATGTTATAAAGCTTGGATAATATATCTAAGAGTCTAGCAGCCATACAAGCACAAAATAAAGAACCTCATGAAAGTAAATGGGAGTGTGAGTTGGGAGTGGTCCTTTACCTCAAATAGATAAAGTGTTTTCAAAAGCTCTATATGTGTTTGAGTCAAATAAAATGCCTATAAGCTTTATTACCTCTGGCTCCTGGTACCCTCCACAATGCACTCCATCGCTCCTACTTTTTCATATCTCTGTTGGAGACAATGTTCACAGGTAGGATCATTTATCCATATAGGTTGGGAGTGACCCAGGTTGACGGGGGTGGGAAGAGGCGGACGGATGTAGGCAATGTACAGTAAGGACGTGCTGATGCAGATGTTGCCAATTCAAGTATTGGGCTTTTACTTATTTTGCACCAGCTACAGGGCAGGTGTAAGTGGCTACTGATTGTGATAACTGGCACGGCATGGTATTTGTTTTGAAAAACTACATTTGCTGTTCTCTGATCCGCCCCTGAAAAAAGTATTGGAATGCTGATGTCATAAGTACGCAAGAACAAAGTAGTTGTGAGATTTATTACTGCATGAGATACTTTCTCTTTTGTTTCTGACCTACATTTTGCTCCCCCCTCTGATAACCACTCCTAAGTCCTGTATCCAAGACTTCTCTCATGTTCCTCCCCTTATGAAACTCCCTACCCTACCTGACCAGGCGCTCCCCAACCTTCAGTCTTACAAGTGCTCTCTCAAAGCCTTTTATATTATCCTTTATATTTAAATTTTTTTGTAATGCTGACTTTATGGCTGTGCAGAGTTTGTGCAATATAAAATAAAACATGATGATGATGTAAACACACAGGTATTATAGTTCTGGGATAGAAAATAAAATTGTTCTTCTGGTAACAGTAATAGGAGGCTGCCATAAAAGCGCTGCTTCAAATCCCTGAAGATAATTGCTTCCGGATGAGACGGATTTGCAAATTTTTTATGTGCGTCTACCTCATTTAACACATCATGCACAGCCCATACTATGTGCACATCTCTTAATGGTACACTTTGTGTACACAAAAAAAACTATACAAAATTGTGTATAATTTCTATTTATTTACACTTATCTATTTCAAATTTTACAGATGGTCTGTTATCTATGTTATGTGGATAAAAAATAAACTATTTTTTAGTTTTAACTATCTGCTAGTGTCACACAGCATTTAGAATACAACATGAGGATTCCAAAGAAGGACTAACCCGACCTGAAAAAAAGACTACTTTCCAAGATCAAGATGACTTCATGTGATGACCTGATCTCTTGCCGACTGTGGAAAATGATGTCATGTGAAACCGTGACTCCTCTTAAAGCGGCGATGGATGGACCCAGGTGTCATTCATGTAACGTAAGTATTATTTTAGGGGTTAGGGTTAGGGGTATTAGGATTAGAAATAAGGGTTAGAGTTAACCTTACCTTTACAAGCCGTACCCGGCTTGTAGAGATCGGGTCGTCACATGAAGTCAGCTTGCTCTTGATAGGTGTCTTTTTTTCAGGTCGGGGTAGTCCTTCTTCGGAAGCCTCTTGTCGTCTTAGTCCGTGTCGGGGTAGTCATTAATAGGTACTACATCCTTTAGAAGTCTGTTTAATGACACATAGCAGTGGATGAGAATTGTGGCTATTGTGACATACTAGAGTACATCCGGTGTGAAAACCGCCGGTTCAAAAGTTGGTTTGGAATTAACAGGAAATATCCAACAAAATCTGAATCATTCTGAATTCTTCCAAACATCACTAATATCTGTTAACATGGCCCATTATACCCGATATACATTTGCCTGCTCCCATCTTCCTATGTATTTCCTAATAGCAGCAACCTTGGCTGAATTCATTAACTATGTAAAATCACAAGGACCTCATCACAAAACGAGAGGAAACCTCTGTGTACTTGGTGCAAGACAATTTGGTTTCTTCTCTGACAATGCTCAGTTTTTAAAAACATGAGTAAAAATGTGGGTCACATTTGACCTGATTTTGGTCCACCAGATGGTCACCCCCGAGATATATTAATAACCATGGAGAGCAGGAGCTTATATACACATGGCAGGTTTATTATAATAACATTATTCAAAAAAAGAACTGCAGCCAAACCTTAAATGAAGTATTGTGTGAAGTACACATACTGTATGCAAAGATACAAAATGTTGGTTACCTGGGGTGCAGTGATCTTCCCACTGAGAGTGTTCGCCTGAAGACTCAAAGTCCTGTTCTCTTCTCTGATCGTAAGGCCGGCCTGTTTCAAACACACAACAGTCTAGTCAATGTCCTCACCCTATGTAAATCGCATCTTAAATTAGTTAAACTTAACAGTTGTCCGTGTCATTATTTATTAGTGTTAAGTTTGGTTTTGGTTAAACGTGTTATAAAGGTAAGGTAACAGAGGTAAGGACTCTTCAGTCTGCAGTTTATGGACACATCAATTAAATGAATGGGAAATTCACAGAGGAGGGGCATTGACAACAACATTCCCTGTTTAGAAAAACAAGCAGCACCAATGGTGACTTTCGGTTGCCCAAATGGATCTCACACCTGAAGGAAACATAACTTTGTGTTTTATTATACATTAGTAAACTCTGCCCTAAATTAAGATTTTGGTGGACGTAAGTTTACATTCTTACAATAAGATAAGAGATCATAAGAAGCTACTAGTTTCAGGCATACCTGAAGACAGAACAAGAAAGGTAGTTATTTTGAAAATAAAGTAGCCAAGTTGTGAGCCACCGGTTTACCTGCAGAGCTACATTTACACTAAAGGTATCCAAATATGCAGCAAAATTTTGATTTTTTTTTTTTCATTAAAAGATTTGTGCACACACAAAGCAATCTAAATATGGTAAACTTGATATATTGAGCATACTTAAAAAGGAGAGTACTTAATTATGATGTTCAATCTACCCACACACATAGCAATACAATTTTTTCCAGTACTTGGCAATTACAATTTTCTAACTATGACAAACTGTGACAAACATTTTACTGAAAGATCTCCAATTAGCTTGCATCATTTAAGATCATTCATGTGCCACATACATAGAGATAACTGTAAGATCTTATAAAATATAATTCAATTGCAGTTATGAACGCCTTAATATTCAAGATGTGTTAGAATATTTAGCTCAAAATACATTTTTCAGCTGTGGCAAATAGCTCCAAATTTACTTGGTAAAGTTTGCAATTAATTTGTTTTTCCACGGGTCTGTGGATTACTGGGGTAATGTCTCTGTTGGCAATATGAGGTACATATTACACATTAATATCTCAATATTGCATGTAGTATTTAAGTATCCAAACTATCAATAGGTCTTCCAGTGTGAATGGCAAACTGTGTTTCCTACTCACTTCTAGTTGTTACTACAGAAGCATCTGGGCATTTCAATTTTTCTGCTTGGAAAAAACATAAAATTCTATAATAAGAAAGCTTAAAGCAACAATCCATGTAAAAACGATGTGTTTATTTTTTTTAACATAGACCGCTTTGGAGGGCTATAAGAAGATAGTCAATTACTATTTTACTTGGTTTGTTTCTTTATGCTGCTAGTAATAGTTATAGTTCTGCATAGTTTGCCCAGTGTCATGTGACTATCATGACAACTAGAGTCACATGACACATGAGGAAGTAAGCAGGGAGAATTTGGAACACTACACTGAGCTCAGTCTGTGCTGTAAAATCCCCCTCTCCTTTCCCCCCTCTGCCATCACATGGCATATTGAGAGTCTGAGTCTGCAACTGCGACTGGCATCCGTTCTTGTCTACCCTAGAGAGAAATTTTGAAAAGGAGATAATGAATTGCAGGAGGACAAATAAGAAAAATGACAGATGCATACTTAAAACGTACATAACTTGCTACTAAAAGAAAAAATGGCTATGTGGGATTAATGATTTAAGAAGGCAATATGGCCCCATATAAAATGCTTCCATTAAGTCAGCATTTGTGGTCAAACAGTGGAGTTCTATAACACCGGGGTTTGTGGGAATAGTCTGCTCGGCAAAAAGTCCAACATTGGCCATTTAATTTTTAAAGTTTGTTTTATTGGCTTTATTTTTCCCAGTTTTATTTACTTATTTTAGTTTCCAAAGCAAAATGATATCCAAAGTTAACCGATGTTTGTTCTTTGTCATTGGGCCAGGGTTTGATTTAATTCTTTTCCTTGTCTTATTATCTCATGTGAGGTAATTTTATTCAGCAGTGCTAATTCCCGCGTCAATATATTGAATCATCATCACAGTGTGTTACAACATGATATGACCATTGATAGTTTTGTGGTAATCACAGAGTAAATTTATTCTTAGTCCCCTAAGACAAGCACATATATCAGATGTAAGCAAGCCTCAGCTGAAACAAAATATTTAATGTGGGGATAACTGCTTATTCCGTTTGAAAAGAATAACTGGATTTGTAATCTTCTTATTTTATACACATGAAGTGATCTAATATTTTTTTCCTTAAAACGAGTATAAGTTGCATTTAAGCTACTGTGTGATTCCTCCAACAATGCTTTGGCAGAAGCAGCTGAGTAGACCAGCTGCATCTATTCTTCAGCACAATGACATTTCTGCGTTCTGTCCTTATTTTTTTCTGTGTTGTGAAATGTCAACACCAAAAATACAGCATCAATAAAACTCCTGCAGTTTTCTCCTTTTCAACTTAATTAACCCATTCAGTGTTTACAACTGATCTTCATTGTGTGGTCTCCCCGAAAAGAAAGCAACAATGAGAACCTGTATCCACAAAACACTGGAATCTGACCAAATAAATGGTTCTTCTGCAAAAACACCCAGCATACTAGATCAGCAGGATGGGATTAAAAATAAAGCAAACAGAGTCCCCGTCATTTCTCTCAAAATAGTCCCAGCAGTTCTTCTGGGCTAATGTTTTACTCTTACTCATTAGGTGAGAGGGTATAAAAAAAAAAATACGTGGCCCACCTACCAGTAAACAATGATTTCAGTAAAACACTGTGGGCATGATTCATTAAAGCACACAAAATGAACATATTGTGTGAATGTGCGTAATGTGTGATTGTGAGTATCCATCAGGATGCAAGACAAATTTTACCTTCACAGTACCCCTTCCCCCTTGAGGACCCTTAACAGGCTTTACCTCTCCACATGGAGATCTTGAGAAGGGACCCATAATCTTTCTTCAGGTCCATAGCCCATCCAATGAATCTTCTATAGTAGTTAGTTAGCGCCAGGAATCTTTGGATGACCATGAGTTTAACAGGTACTGCACAATCAAATACAGCTTGGACCTTGATGGGATCCATGGAGAAACCTTAAGCAGATATGATGTGGCCCAAAAAGGAGACCTGAGGCACTTCAAATTCGCATTTCTACATTTTAGCAAACAACTTCTAAAGCTGTAGGCATTCAAGTACTTGGCAAACCTGAGATCGATGTTGTGTAAGACTAGAGGAACAAATCAGGACATCATTGAAATAAACCACAACAAAAAATCCTAGAGAGAATCATTGATTAGGTCTTGTAGCATGCCAGGAGTGTTGCAAAGTCCAAATGGCTTCACCAGATATCTATAATGTTCTGAATTGGTGTTAAAGGTCGTTTCCATTCATCACCAGATTTTATTCTGATCAAATTATAGGCCTCTCGAACATTAATTGTAAAAAATTGTAGCTCCCCTGAGCTGGTCAAAAATGTCTGAAATTAATGGAAGTGGATATTGATGTTTTTAAAGCCACTTAATTTAGCTCACAGAAGTTGATACAGGGGCGTTACCCTCCATCTTTCTTGGAAACAAAGAAAAACCTAACTTCAACTTGTGGTTTTGAAGAGCTAATAAAACCTTTTTCAAGATTTTCTTTAACCATCCATACATTTGGCCTTGGTAACATATAAAGAATACAGTCTAGCTTTGGGTAACATAGCCCTGGAACTAAGTCAATGGGACAATCATACGATCTGTGAGGAGGCAGAGTATGATGAGTTGATGAGTAGAATATTATTCTGTTTGGAATGAAACACCCCAGTATTCATAGTCACTGGTGGAGTAGAAAGCTTGATGGGACTTACAGGAAGAGTGACTCATTGACCCCCTTCAAATAAATATTCTTCTGTAAATGAACAAATGGTAATTGTAGGGTTAAAGCCATGTTAAAGGCCAAGAAATTACCTGCAGAGCCACAATTGATGAAGGTGTTATGATTACTAGTAAACTCAGGAAGCGGCCACGGAAGTATAATACAAATGTCTTTATTCCGGCAAAATATATGAACAAAGATTCAGTTCAAGGAATATGCAGATTTTCATGTAACAGCATAAACAGGTATAACTCCCAACATAAATATGAACAGGCGTGGCAGGAAAGTTCACAGAAATAACAGGTTCCAGTGAATGCAAATACAGTTTAAATGCAGGGATAAGAATGGTGAGCTACCCAAAGCCAGGATGCAAGAGTCTGTCCAGGGAAGCAAACAGAGGAGTAGAGTCCAATGACCAGGCAGAGGTCTGCCAACACAAGTACAAGCAAAACCAGAGTCCAGGCAGAGTACAGGGTCACAAGCAAGCTAGCATAGTCCGGTAATCAGGCCGAGGTCTTGGGCAATGAGAGTTCAAGGAGTATCCAGTATTCAGGCAGAGTTCAGGGTCACGAGCAAACAAGCATCAACGGTAAACAGGCCAAGGTCACAACGGGAGATCAAGTAGCAGCAGAACCAAGCTGGAACAGTGAGACACAAGCAGCAGCCAGGTATACACGGATGAACTGCACTGAGCACAAGTTGATGCAGCTATTAGAAGCTGTGAGCCAGGTGCAGTTCTAATTAGGCAAGGAGGTTAACCCCTTCAGGCATGGTGCAGACTCAGGAGCAGAACAGCAGCACCTCTGGAGGATTAAAGGTACTGCAGCCACAACAAAACATAGGCAAAGTCGTAACAGAAGGCGGTAGAATGGATTATAGAGGTAACAGATTACGATTCGATCGGAATTATTAGGGAGTTGTGCAGAGTTTCAGGTTTGAAACCAAAAACAACAACTCCCTTGTTTCCTAGGTCTTGTAGTTTCCTGATATCTTATCTTTATTTGGCCAAGAAATGTCCATTAAGACCACAGTACAAGCACATTTGTAGTGTCACGTGGCCGTGCTTTTTCTTGAGTGAAATGACATAACCTTAATTGCATGTGTTCAAAATTATCATTTACTGTGGAATGAATAGAAAGGTACCTGTTGCATCCACTTTTGACATCTCTCTTTGTGTCTGTGGTCAAGTTTAATGGACAGATTCATGAGTGCATACAAGCTCTCAGATGGAGTGTATTGTAGAAGAGTGTCCTTTGTTACATAAGATAATTAAACACAAAATGGACTGCAAAGGACAGGATCATTCCAAAAGGTGTCTGCTACCCACCTACGAAATTCTGAGCAATATACTTAAGCTGGACGATTAGTTTGTCTCAAAGCACATAAAGAAGATTTTGCAGATGATCGCCTGTCTGGGTCACCATACAAAGGGATAATGCATAGAAGAACACCTCCACTCTCTGTAATGCAGGATCAGGAGGCTTTATGAAAAAGCCCAGGATCGTGAAAGGAGTGAGATAATAAGGCTCACATATTATGATTCAGTACCAGAGGACACTGATAGCAAAGGGAAATACAATTTAAAACTGTTTATAAAGTTGCTAAAGAAATTTCTGTTACCATGAAACCTGGAAGGTGCATTTTAGGTTCAAACAGTGAAGTATGTATAGAAGCAGTGCTCTTAATATGTTCATCCTGAGCTAACTACCTGGCAGTTAAAGTTTATACTGCTTGTTGCAATTCCACAATTTGATTTGCTAGGACTTGGGCTGGGGCTGATTACAGCAGGATGATTCTCCATTACTTACAACACATATCTGGACTTTTTGGGCCAGTGATAATGTTAGGAAATAGCAGGAATAATGAGGTTATGTTGTAGTTAAAAATGTTATGGAGTTTATTGCAAAATCAAAAGCAGTCAGAAAAACACAAGATCTAAGGTAATGCAGAGATTGGTAATTAGCCACAATGTAGTGCAGGAATCATGAAATAGTATAATGTAGTCTTTTGTTTTGCAACACAGATATAACAAAATATCTTTGAAGAAATATTGGTGCAGATTTTTACAGTCTGAGGCAATGCAAGAAATGAACAATGTCCCTGAATATTTGCTGGTGCAGGTTTTTAGTCTGAGGCAATGCAACATAATAAACAAGGTCTCTGAAGAAATGCTGGTCCAGATTTACACAGTCTAGTAATCACATCGAAGCCACAGAAGAAAGCAACAGATAGTGACATGGGCACCACTCGGTGATACATACACAAACAACTTCTTGCTGCTTAAGCTGTACTTTTAATCACAATTGAAGGGTATATACTTCTGTCAGGATGACACCAGGCATCTTAATACACTGACTAGACATAATTTTCCTGTCTGGTCACCGGCCACTGTCTAGAATAGATCGCCCCACATAGTAGCACAATACAGGTTTTTATACTGGAGACTCCTTCCAGAGCCTTAGCTTGATTGACAGGTGGCACTCCCACCTGGTCCTTAGAGAAGGAGGTCTCTTCAGGTGCTGTTTGATCTGTCTCACTGCAGACAAACTGTCAGCTTTGCTGTTAGCTGTGGGAAAAGACACTTTCAAACCATTTTCAAAGCATGTAAGTTATATCACACTTTATACTTTTACTTTGTCACACATCTTACAGCTGTGTACTTTAACTTAGGTGCATTGATATACAAGTGTGTAACCCTGTCTGCAGCCTTTACCTGCAGACTGTCAGCTGAATAGCTCATTCTTTTGTTAGAGGCCTGTGGAAAACCAGTCCCTTTGTTACAATAGTTACCGCAGTCCTTGCATAGGGATTCTGAGTAGAGCTAAATATATCAATAACATAGATGCAGACCAGAAAACAGGAGCCAAATATAAGCAGAGCCAGAAACCAGAACACATGTAAGATGGAAATCAGGTATCAGGAATTCAGAGCCAGGAACAAATAGAACACAGGTACAAGAAAATAACCAGGAAGCTAGCATCTCCAATGTTATCACTGGCATTGAATGAACGACAGCTGAGGTTTTAAATAGTGGAGTCTTCCCAGTGCCGTAACTAGCCATTTTAGTGCCCTGGGCGAGATAGGGAAGCGGCGCCCCCCATCTAAGTGGGAGTGTCAATTGTCGAGTGGGCGTGGTCAACCTACTGTGGGGGGCGTAGCTAGCTCTTTACAAGTTCTAGAACACACTGAAACCACCTCCCTCCCCATTCTTCTCGGTCTGGCTTTGTAAGGATCTTTATGTAATAAGCCTCCATAGATCAAAGTACTTTAAATGCAGCTATCACATGCTAGCTGTATAACAAATGAATTGGTTATTGAAATAAAACTCACTGAAACAAATTAAAACAAATGTAACATTACCATCTGTATCACACTGCCCCTTCATCCCACTGTGCCCTCCATCACAGTTTCTTCTTTATCACACCGTGCCATGGAGCCATCTTTATCCCATCGTGCCCCCTTATCACCATCGCACGAAATGAATATATATATATATATATATATATATATATATATATATATATATATATATATATATACACACAGACATACACACATACAATATAAAGAGCCTCCTAGTGTCCGCCATACCTTACAGAGAGCATTCCTGTGACCACCATACAATACAGAGAGCATTCCTGTGATCGCCATGCTATACAGAGAGCATTCCTATGACCGCCATACTATACAGAGAGCATTCCTATGACCGCTATACTATACAGAGAGCATTCCTATGACCGCCATACTATACAGAGAGCATTCCTATGACCGCTATACTATACAGAGAGCATTCCTATGACCGCCATACAATACAGAGAGCATTCCTATGACCGCTATACAATACAGAGAGCATTCCTATGACCGCTATACTATACAGAGAGCATTCCTATGACCGCCATACAATACAGAGAGCATTCCTATGACCGCCATACTATACAGAGAGCATTCCTATGACCGCCATACAATACAGAGAGCATTCCTATGACCGCTATACAATACAGAGAGCATTCCTATGACCGCTATACTATACAGAGAGCATTCCTATGACCGCCATACAATACAGAGAGCATTCCTATGACCGCCATACTATACAGAGAGCATTCCTATGACCGCCATACTATACAGAGAGCATTCCTATGACCGCCATACTATACAGAGAGCATTCCTATGACTGCCATACTATACAGAGAGCATTCCTATGACCACCATACAATACAGAGAGCATTCTTGTGACTGCAAAACAGATAAATACCTCACCTGAAATTAATAGACCCTACCATTAAATTGAAAAGCCCCAACAATAAATTTAATTGACCCACCAGCACCCCACAAATAAAATAGTACCCATTAAATAATTAGCCCCCACCTAAACGTCACCATTAAATTAATAGCCTACCTCCCACCCATGTACTAAGACACCTAACCTCCCTACCCTCATATCACACATTAATACATCCCCCCCTTCCCTCACACATTATGGCAGCATACCCCCCCCTTCCCTCATAAAGCATAGCAGCATCCCCCCTCCATAATAGCAAGATGCAGCACACATTCCTCCCCTCCATAATAGCAGCACACCCCCCCTCCCTCCATAATAGCAGCTTACATGCCCCTCTCCCCTCCCCTCCCTCCATAATAGCAGCTTACATGCCCCCCTCCCTCCATAATAGCAACTCACATGCCCACCTCCCTCCATAATAGCAGCTCACATCCCCCCCTCCCCTCCCTCCATAATAGCAGCTCACATCCCCCCCTCCCCCCCCTCCCTCCATAATAGCAGCTCACATCCCCTCCCCTCCCCTCCCTCCATAATAGCAACACACATCCCCTTTCCCCTGCTTTGAAACTTACCTTTTTCCTCTTTCTTCCTGTCCAGCCGTCGCTGCCTGGCTCCTCTCTGGTTCTCTGCTCCTCTGCTGCCTAGCAACGTCATGACATCAGACGCTGAGGCAGAGGGCAGAGTTCAGAAGGGGGTGGAGCCGGGTGCCGGCTGCCATTTTGGATGCGCCGGGCGGCCGGCAGTCTGAATCTGAGGTCTATTTAATTTTTTTTTTTTTTCACTCCTCACACAGAGGCAGGTGCGGGCGGCCATTGCGCCCCCTTGGGACTGCGCCCGGGGCGGCGGCACCGCCCGCACCGGCCTCGTTACGGCTCTGAGTCTTCCAATCAGCTCACAGACAAAGACACAGCTGAAGTGCCTAGCAGATCTGAGTATCCAGCAGAATGCAAGTCATATTTCCTTCTAACAGATCACTTCTATATATGACACAGGCCCATGTGCAATTTTACTGACTTGAATGTTGTTTGTATCCTTGTCCACTTAACTTGACTATGTTGTTGTTTTGGGTTAATAGCCTTTCTCCTCTTTTGGGCTAAAGTTGTGTTGGGTAACAATGGCTAAATGTAGATCTCAAAAATGCTACACTGGGGCCCTGGATGGATGGGCTTGATCACATGGTCACCAAAACAGTGGATGGAGCTAGGATTGTTATAGTGGTTAATGTGTTGCTAGGCGATGCAAGTTTTATATATAAAAAAATATAGAAAACTGATACAGCCTCCGCTGTAGGATATGTCCTGTAGCAGTTTATTCTGCTAGTAAATATATATTCCTAATAAGTATTTCTTCACAATTTGTATCTAGAGTCTACTTTTTAAATGTTGGTTAAGTATTTGTTGAATATAGATATTAGCCACTTGGGTTTTTGACATAGCGGTTTTCTTTAAAAAATCTCAGTACAACAAGTTTTTTATTGGCAGGTTTGGTGTGTCATTTATGCAGCTCAATCTGGTTTAGATGCTGCAGCCTCTAGTGTTTGATGGATAACAGGCCCCAGTTGATAGTGTAGGAGCCTGATAGATTGATATTGTAGGCTGCAGATGTTGGGCTTCAGCAGGGCCACAGATATTCTAGCAGGCTTCAGGTCTTTAGGACCATATAAAATACTGCTGTCCCCTAGCATATTACCGCAAGTTTAAGGTTGGGATTTCTACCTTTAGATACGCCGTGTCGAAGTCAGCAAATTGGATAAAGTCATTTCAATTAAAGTCTAGCAAACTTGGTTGTCTTTGTCTGAAAAGATGCGTACGGTACGCTATGTCGTACAAGGGCACGCTACGGCGTGAAAGGGCGTACGCATCCACTACACGTGGCAGCAACAGTAATTGGTCTTTTACCATACATTTGCACAAACACGCATACTTATAAAATAGTACACATTATTGGTAGTTGCAACACATAGTCAGTTATGTCGAAATATAGTAGTATTTATATGTTATATCAGAGTTACATGCATATTAGTGAAATACACAGAACGGGTTAAAGGAATAACATCATGAGTGGTATCATAATGAACCTTGTTACATATCCTACTGTTTGGTGCGCTCTGCGAGGGAATCGCAGAGTGCATACGCAAGTTATGAATGATAGGGAATTATGAACTACTTAAGAGTAAGGAATTCTGGCGGGAAGAGCAGAGCATACCCCCTGCAGAGATGACCCCCTCCTTTGGATTCCTTAGGATGAACCAGCCAATGATTGACGACCCCTTGGACATTCCTGAGACCCGGACCAATAGATGCAAGCTATACCATCTTCATTGTATTACTGTATTTGATTGTGTATATAAGCAGCAGCTTGTGATCCAGAGTGCAGACATCTTGTCCCCAGACTTCAGGATTGAATGACTGCACTGGATCCAGAGCGCCTGCGATAAGTAACGGCTGTATTTACTATTACATCGCTTGAGCATATTTTTTCCACTTATTGTGAATAAATCTTTGTGCGTTGGAAACACAAATCGAGGTTCGACAATCGTTATTGGGTAGCGACAATACGCACATTACAATTTGGGGGCTCGTGAGCTTTGGAGGTTTCGTTGCCGATGATACGCAAGACCAACGGATTTCGGTTCCTCAACAAAGGGTGGAGACGCGTCATAAACGGGTAAGAACGCATTGTGTTCAAAACCTGAATTTTACTCTGTGTTGTGAAACCGAATGTCCGTTTTGCATTATCTAGGGCACGCTAACTAGAACCTAGGGACAAAAGAGAAAACTGTTTCTTTTTTCTGTCATTGTGCGTTTTAACTGTATTGCATTGTTTAGCGTATGTGTACTTCCTGCTGTGTGTACGCGAACTTCCGGTAAACTTGCCACGTGGTTAAACAATCGTTTTGATAGTTATTATACATGCATAGTATAATTACTTGTGAAAGCCTCTGAGACATTACTACTATTGTTGGGAACTTTTGATTTTCTGCGCAGAAAAGGTGTATAGTGTGTGATGTTGTAACGTAGATACACTGTTTTATTGTTGAGGTGCTCAGTTGCTGTCTGACGAGGCGGATTGCCCAACTGAAGGACGGTATACAGGGCAGGTATACCGAATGCGAAAACTGGGTTTTCGCAAAGCGCTACCAATAGATCGCAAGGTTTGCTAATAATTAGTATTGGTAGGCAGTGCGATCCGGTCGCACCGTTAGTGCGAATTGGTGAAGCAGCTAGGAGGAATTATACTGGAAAGGCAGGTTGATTGTATCGACTTTGCGCTCCCAGCGATAATAAACTCAGCAGATTTTGTGGTTTAGCCAGGGTATCGAGGAGCTGATAGCCCTTGGGGCCCACAGTGATATTTCTGTATTAGGGATCCTCGCCAGGGGCGAGAAAAGCGAGTGAACGCGGCTAAAGGAAATACGTTCACCGAGGATTATAGATCTCTAGCGGTGAGTATAGCAACAGAGTTGAAATTATTAGGTGGAAAGAACAGAGCATTGCGGTGTGTCTGTATTTCACATTTGGCCGGAAGGAACAGAGCATTGCGGTGTGTCTGTGTTCCGGGTAGAAGGTATATTGTTCAACATGGGTGCTAAGCATACGCTAGAGATGGTCAGTGTACTGCCTAAGGAAGG